>NC_056726.1:1900754995-1900969995 GCF_019279795.1 Protopterus annectens | reverse complement strand
CTTTAGTCTTCCTCTGTGTAGTAGCTGGTCTAAATGTGTATATATGTAAATTTATTGTAAGACAGGCTAGAGTAGCATTTCAAATGGCATTTGCTTATTAGTGCATTATATAGTCTTCTCCATTTCTTTGTGTCTTTGCTCTATAAGAAATCCCAGCATCTTTTTAATATGTCTGCAATATGTCATCCCAATGGAACCCTTTTCCTTCATGATTTCTTCACAGAGTAGGGCTTTTCTTCCATTTTAATACCTTTGATTAAGTACTCTGCCCCTTATGAACTCTGTTTTTATCTTTTACAATAAAATTTATTTATTATCCAGGAAATTATCCCTAACATTGGAGATACCAGATATCTTCTGTAGTTGATAAGCTGTGTGTTGTGGAAATCTGGTTTTGGCTGCTTTGACATGAAAAGTCTGGCTGCTTTATTTAGGCATGCACAGTAAATATTTTTTTGATAGATAGCATTGCAGTCTACTATTTAGATTGTCCCTGCTTCTTTATTTCTGTCACAACATTACGTATAATACTAAGAAGTTTTATAAATATTTTTTTCTAGAAAGGAATTTTAGAACTACTTATAGAAATTTGGGAAATTTATTAAATTACTTCATTATTGTTATTGAAAAATATTTTTACCAGCTCTTTTGACAAAAAGGGATAAAGCTTTGACTATGGTTCAGGTGACATGAATTAGATATTCATCCCAGGCATTTAATGGGAGTTGGCATGGGGAGATATTAAGCCCATTCTGTGATGGAAGGAAGAACAGAGAAGAATGCACATAGACACAGCTCCTCAGATGAGTTTTGCTGCCATGCTAGGGAACTTTGGGAGTGTGTTTTTAGCTGAAAAAGCCATTACCTGTTGTTTGCCTTCATAGCTGGCACACAAAGGAGAAGGCGTTATGCATCCCTGTGGTGATGTGGGAAGCTCATCCCCCCAACACAGGGGGTGAGGTTAGGATCATACTGATGTTCATTTCCAGGGTGCCAGTGAGAGCATAAGCAGCCCTCATGGTTGCCTGCATGACAGTCTTCCCTGATGATTTTCACCCCTGTATAACACTGGTGTCATTTGTTGGTTTGGGGGAAGAAATATATAGAATATAATTAGAGGAGACTTGATGGTAAACAAGAACAGTGTCAAACACCTAAAAGAAAAGAAAAAAAGAACAACAATAACTCTGCAATTGAAAAGTAGATAAACTTGAGTGATAAACTGTTTCTTAAGAATATTTAAAATGAAATGTGGTTGAGTACTAGTTGAATATTAGTAAAACATCTTTTTTATAACTATATGATGTAATGGAATAATAAATACTATAAACTGCACATCTTGGCATATGAAATATATGTTAATTAAATGTTCTTATTAAGGACTAATAATTATTAGGAGGTGATATATAAATATTTTATACAATATTTTCAACAAATAATTTTCAACAAATAGTTTATTTTATAGATTTATTTAATGGGGTAAATATTGTTATTTAGTGCTAGTTGATCTAAATCAGTGTCATAATATAGTTCATTTATGTTTTACTGATGTGCTGATTTGAGGATGGAATCTTCTGACAGCTTCTGTCCATACAGCAGATGCTTTAGCAGTGGCATGTGATATATATTCCCCCGGATTTATTAATCTTCCATGCAGGACTAGCTTAGTCCTGCACGGAAGCAGACGTTTAGGAGCAGGACGGCAGCGTGGCATGTATATTAATGAAGGAGCACTGCCTGAGCTCCTAATCTTACACGGAGTGTGTAAGAGTGCAGGGAGTGTGTCTGAAAGCAGAGCTCTCAGAATATACACACCCCTGCAATGAAGAACAGCAGAAAGCCCTAAAAGAATGAGTGAGACTGCTCATAGGTGTCCGCATACCTTTGGCAACATCCCCCCACATGTACAAGAGCAATAGTAAACACAAACAATATAAAGATACCTTTTTTTTTTTTTATGAAACAGATTAAATTTAACCGTAGATGCATGGGTTTGCCCTTCGCTTAGCTACAGTTAATGCAGCTTAAATGGCAGAAGAGGATAAAAAGGAAGATATATGCAAATGCAGCAGTATAGCAATAGTGTAGTGGGCAGAGTATTCACCTTATGAACAGTCATTCCCGGTTCGAATCCAACTGTAGTGCATTCCATTTTCCATGTCAAATCACATTATGACCAATATTTTTTTGTTGCATAACCTACTAAATAATATATATTTGTAAACTGGAGTACTGCATTAAATGCAGATGTGAGGTGTCAGTGTCATAATTTTGCAAAGTCTACAGGTAATCACATGTTCCCCATACAGTATATGTACAGAGGAATCAGGGATACAAATGGAAGGCAAAATATGAAATGAATGATAACTCCATACAGCTTCCAAATCCCCCACCTTCCCAAGAACCATTAGACATTACTGTCTAAATTAGTGCAGTGGTAAGCGGGAGTAAGCACTAGTAAGCAATTGTAAGCACTATTAAGCAGTAGTAAGTGGGAGTAAACATATGTAAGCACTAGTAAGCAGTTATAAACCTGTTTGCATGGGGGTAAGCAATGCGCACACAGTGTAAGCCATATGGAAGCTAACTCTCTGTAAGCATCTTTAACCAAAGGTTAGCAGTGCTTACAACTCACACAAACCCGCAGAAACCCACTTACAAATGTTTAAAAGTGCCTTAAACACTCTGTATCCAACAGCCACGGTCCAGCAACAAAATAAACAGCAGTGATGAACCCAGGACCCTATACACTATAGTCAAAGTAGTTAACCAGCAAGCCATCACAGCAGTACATAAAAATGAAGTATCACCAAACAAATCCTCACTATAGTAAAATCAAACTGAACATGTGAAAGGAATCAGTATACAGTCATATGTTCTATAACCTACTACATAACATAAATATGTGAATTGGAGTACAGAAGTAAGCCCAGATGTGAGGTGTAATTGTAATAGAGTATTGAAGACCCCTATTAAACACAAGGAACCCATACAGTGTACGTGCACATGAATCATGGATACCAGACATGTATATAAGATATAATGAATAATAAATCAATGCCAAAAAGCAAATATAATGTCAATTTTAAGCAACTCTAAGAATTGCACAGGCCAGCTTAGTAGGTGTAAGCAATGTGTAGGCCAGCTAACTCAATTTACCCAGTGGCATACCCCTTTAAACAATGCCAACCTTAGGTAAGCAGGTTTGCCCATAGCTTAGCCTTTTCAAAACTGTCCAATCACCACAAAGTGTGAGAATTCAGCCCTACTTAAACCCAACAAGTGGGAATACATCTCATAACTGGTTGCAGCTTCCCCTGGCAGGCACCATGTCAGAAAGAGGAGAGGGAGTGCGCTTTCGGGCTCAGCACTGGGACATCCTGGAGTCCAGAGTCATGGCATGTTCCTTGTCAAAGACCACGAGCAGAAACTGCTGCAGGGCCAGTACCAGAGTTCCCAGTATAAGGTGAAAGCCTGGGACCATCTCACCCGTGACCTTATAGGTTCATAGGTTCATAGGTTGGTACTAGGCTATCAGCCCTAGGGCCTATACAAGCCTAGCCATAACAATTCCCTGGCTATTTCTTCCCACATTACCAGTGCCACTGTCATACCCTGGACTGGTCAGCAGGTCTGGCATCACTATGCCGACCTGAAGTGGTGAAAGGGGGATCCCTTGGATCAGTGGATCCAAGAGGCTAGGACGGCAGGGGTTGTCCCAGTTGTGTGTAAGTATCACTCCACTATCTGTTTAATAATTGCCAGCTCATGTATATTATGAATAGGTATGGCAAAATATTCCTCTTATGTCCTTCACAGCAGCAAGTGAGCGGACCGCGAACCAGGAGGCCTATGGATGTCGCCTGGAGATGTTGTGACACGAGGCAGGTTAGTAATACTCTTGCATGTACTGTCATAGGAAATAAATCTAAAAGTATTAGTAAGTTTATTGCCAGTATAAAACCTGCATTGTTTAAGGCAAGTACTGCAAATACCGGAGAATATGGCAGGAAGAGTCTCATATAGTAAATAAAAGCATAATAGCCTGACAATAAAGGTCTAACTGCTGGACTGCATGTGTATACTTTGGTATCATATGCTATTGTAGAGTTTCAATCACTTAATAGTACTGTTGTATTAAACACTGTTACCCACACTGGGCAACACAAATAGAATGTGTAGGAATGTCTGTATACGACTGGTGTAATCCCCAGAGGTCATTTAGTAGAACTGAGAGAGACATAGACAGAAAACAGTGAAAAGACAGAAAACAGTGAAAAGACAGACAACAAAATCCAAATAGCACATGCAACTGAGATGTGAACTGTTGCATTTTTAGCACACACAGCCATGGTTTGAATCCTGGGAGTGGTAGTAGTTTGCATACAGAATCATACCCCACAACTGTACAGATATGTCCAGAATGTCCAGCAAATTGGACCATATATGTTGCCTGTCACTCTGTCCCCCTGGGAAATCATTGGGATGATCCCAGACGTATAGGCTACATAATATAACTGTCTAGGTGTTATAATGCAAGGTCAGAATGTAAAACCAGAGGAGAAGTATAAGACAGAAATCAGATAAGAGATATACAGCAATATCTATATAGCACACACAATTGTGATGAACAGTGTTTTTGTTTTAGCAGACACAGCCATGGTCTGAATCCTAGGAGTGGAAGTAGGCTGCATACAGAATCATACCCCACAACTGCACAGATAAGTCCACAATATCCATTATATCGGCCCATATCTGCTTCTTGTCACCCTGTCCCACTGGGAAATCAGTAGGATGATTCCAGATGTTTAGGCAGCAAACAGGAAATAAAACTAATTGTCACACATCTATAAGAACAAACCTGTCACACTAGCAACTCCCCAAAATATTATGAGAGTAATAAGCCATGTATGTCCCATCTACAACCCCATGTTGTCAAGCTGTGACCAGAGTGTGTACAGTAACAGAGTGAGATGTATGTGCATAATACTAATGTGAAATCTGGTACTTTGTGTGGCAACATTCAGGTAGTGCTAACAAACATTGCTGCCACAGGTACGTCAGAAACGAACATTGTGTCGAGAAATAAAAGCTTGATACCCTGTACTGGTACTGTTTACTCTGGTATTGTATGGCATTGTCAGTGCTGCAGTTGCTATGAATAATAAGGTATCACTGATCACTGTCACCCACACTGTGCTACATAATATAACTGTCTAGGAAATCCTGTATAAGAGTGTTGTAAGTCATTAAAGATTGAAGAGCGCAATAGTCTACACATGTCCCGGTTCACCTGCATGTGGTCAAGACATGGCCAGAGTCTGTGCAAAAAGAGATGGACAGGTATGTGCATAACATCAACCTGGAATCTGGGAGTATGTGTAGAAACGGTTAGTGTTAACAAACAATTTCTCCACAGGTATACCAGGTAAGAGGTGTATACTGCAGGTATAACCAGTTCATGTATATAGATGTTGACAGCCATATCACTGTCCAAACTAAGGCAATAGGGTAGTGTAGTAATACTTGTAAGGTACAGATAACAGCAATGACTAGGAAAGTAATGAGAACTACAGGAATATACTAGTTTTTAATTGACATCATTGTATCCCCCCCACCATATCTCCAACAATATACTAAATAGCCACCTCAACTAGTATGTGATGACTCCACTGTAATGTTGGGACATATGTCCTATTGTTTGATAATTATTTAAATTTGTTTCTGTGCATGTGCTATGTTGAAATACCCCAACATTGGTGGCATGGTACCATCAATTTACCTGCATGCTTTTGTTATTATAACTGTGGTCCCATATATGCATGTGTTCTGTTTGCTATGCAACTGTTCCATATCTGGTGTCTGGGTTAATGGGAATATCTATGCATGCTGTTATACCTAATCCTGGAATGTGTTGACCATTACTAACCCACATATGTTGATAAACCATAAACACCATAGTACGTATGGGAATGCGGGACCCAGCGGATCCACCTGTCCCACCTCAGCTGGCCATGACACCAGCACCAGCATGTCTGGGGCCCAACCTGGGACCTTCTCGTCCATTGGTCTTGCACCACCTTTGGGTGGAACAACCTCAGGGTATGGGGCTCACCTCCCCAGGACTGGGCACGGACAGGAACTTGTCACCCATTGCCAGGTCCGGGTTGTGGTGCATAGCGAGCTCAATCAGCAGTTTGGAGATCTGCTATGCCAGCTCGAGGGCCATGTGTCACGACTAGAGGGTTGGCCTACCTCTCCGATTCAGCCCCCAGCACAGTTACCTTTGGGGCTGTGAAGGTGCAGTGGTGACTGCCCATGGGTGGGGATCTCAGTCCCACTGTTTCCACTAGGGGGCTCATGGGCTTCTGATTTCCCAACACCCCTCCCCATCAAGGTGTTTACCCCACATGTGTCATAAACTGCCCCTGTATGCATCATTTTTGTCTTGTCTGTTAACCTACCCAACCTACCTCCCCAAATATACTTACTATCCCTCCCCAACATCCCACTCTCACCTGAAAAAAAGGGGCAATCTATTCCCAAAAAATAATATTGCCCCATACATAGCTGTCCATTTTGCACATGTATCCACTGGTCACATGTAATCTGGTCTAATTGGCATCACAACATATTATTGTTGTCCTCACCCCTCTCTCAGTGGTTTGAGTGTCCAAATCTACCTCTAAATGCGATGTATATGCACAGCTGTTGCTGTAGAAGAAATGGGCAGCTATGGACTTCCGTACACCCTCCTGCACATCCCTAGCAATTTTCCCCACTGTCTTTCTCTCTTTGTGCCACTTTTTCACCACTTTCCTATCAAACCTTTTTTCTTTTCTTTTAAAGAAATTAGAGCGGGGGTAAGTGTGAGTAAGCACTTTTAAGCCGCAGTAAGTGGGTTTAAGCTTGTTTGCACATGGGGTAAGCATAGCCTACACAGGTTAAGCAATTTAAAAGCTAACTGAGTATAAGAAACTGTAACCGGAAGTTAGCAGTGCTTACCTCTGCGCAAACCTGCGCAAACCCACTTACAACTGCTTAAAAGTGACTTAATCACTCTGTATCTAACAGCTCTTCTTCTACTCAGCAACAAAATAAACAACCTTTGCAAGGCTCAACCACAGGACCCTGCACACCATAGACAAAGTGATTTACCACTAAGCCATTCAGATATACATAACCCTGCTGTTTTCACAAACATAGCATCCAGCCCAGTCAACAGTACAGGAAATGTATGTCAACATGTAGATGTATGTGTGTGTGTATACACACATATATATATATATATATATATATATATATATATATATATATATATATATATATATAATGTCTAAATAGATATAACATATCTATATATGTAGATATAGCTATATATAGAAATATATACATATATGTAGATGCATACATACATATACATATATATATATATATATATATATAGACATACATATGCATACATCTGTAGATATATATGTCTACATCTATATGTATATATATATATGCAGCAATATATATATATATATATATATATATATATATATATAGATATATGTAGCATAAATATATATCTGTATAGGTATATACAGACATACATTTATAGATATAAAAGGGAACATCACAAAAGCATATATGGGGTGAGGGGGCCCAAACAACATATGTCTTGTATGTTTAGATATCCCCCCCTCACAGCCAAACATGTCTGCCCTGCAATACAATACCAACTGTTGCAGATCCCATAACCAGGACCTGACACAACATGGGCACAAGATGTTAACAGTACTCCATCCCACCTGTATGATGTCAGGCTGGTATCAGTAACATATTATGCAGTACAGTCTGGCTACCAAAGGGAATCTACAATGTGGAAGCAATCAACATTCCTAAGATACATATACACAAACACACACACACACACACACACACACACATATATATATATATATATATATATATATATATATATATATATATATATATATATATATATATATATATATATATATATGTATATATAAACTACACATACACAAACAGAGATATGTAGATATGTATAGGAAGATACATATGTAGAAGGTGCACACAATATGGAACAGCCGCTATGCCTACAGTTGCCACCTTACCAACTGGACACTGTATGAGCCACCCATACAAATGACAGTTGTTGCCTGCAACATATATCCACAGAGAGGTCAAAGGATATAACACCACACACAAGTTTGCATACATGGGTTAGCTTTATTTGTGTGCTATTACAGTTGTATATGCCATGTCATATAGCTGTTTAGACACTGACATACATATACACAGAGTAATGCAACTGTGAAACAGTAATATTAATACAGTAGTCTGGAAAGGTTTACATATGTTGCTGTCCAGGCCAAGGCCTTCAAGTTGTACAATAGTAAAGACAGACTGGGCCACAGGATACCAATCAATCAACAGTAAGTAATGCAGATGTATAGTCCAGCAGCCTCTAGCTGCACTGTACACAATCCCTAGGGGGTAAGGACCTCAATTGATACAATGGGATGTATCTGTTACATAACAAGGCATAACTGACACCATCACAATCACACTGACAAATATAACAATCTGTATTGCAGGAAGCAGTAGGCCTGCATTTACCCAAGGTGAATTGTATGGTAATGTACATCCAGATAAATTAAGGCAGCTTACCCCTAATACCCACACATGTTGTAATAGCCTAGGTTATTTATGGTGCATCCCTTCCATAGACTGTATAATACAGGGCCATATACCACTATTACCTACACTGACCTCTGGAGTGCATAAGGGCACACATGTATTGTGTAGGTGAAGCCCACACATATATGGAGCCAACCCCACAATATGTGTGGGGGTCACAACAGCAGTGGACTGATAGCAGGAATGGCAGCATGACATACTCACATCCCACTTCATAACAACCCCTGACAGCATGTCATATGTACAAAGCCTGGTATGTAGGTGGAAGACAGAGGCTGGAATACAGGCCCATATGTGAAATATTGTTGTCATACACTAAGCAAGTTGCTGGTGTTACAGGATAGTCTGCAACATACGTTTAGTCAGAAATATGAAGTTAGAAACAGAAATGGATGTAGCCATGTACTGATAGCACTCAACACACACACTGCCAGTGATATATCTGACACAAGACCTGTGTGGTGGACAGACAAAACATAATAGGTACACCTCTGGCCATCAAGTGGATAGGCCCACAGTTGAGAGCAATGCAGATAGACTGCATTCCAAGTTAAACTAGTATGTACACACAAACCCTGTAACACCGGTGCTATACAATGCATACAACAACACTACTCGCACTCTGTCTGTAGTTCTGGAACCTCCTGCAAATATGTAGCTGGCCTGAGTGCGTAGGTTCTCCTGTAAGAGGTATTACTACCTGCTGTCTGTAACACTGCTGACCACACACACAGGAAGGATGCCCATCATACAGGAAAGGCAATGGGACCACACCCACATGATGTAGGGATTTATAGTAGTTGGTTGCCATGACAGTGGTAATTGGAAGTACTATACAGCATGCTGCATGCAGGTAGCAAGTGGAGGACACTGATTGGTGCAGACGCCATCAACCCATCATGTGCATCACCTACAAAAGCCATGCTGCAATCTGTTCAAAGCAGCTCAATCCATTCACTGGAGAGAGACCGGGATAGAGAGAGAAAGAGACCGAGATAGAGAGAGAAAGAGAGAGAAAGAGAGAGGGTGAGAGAGAGAGAGAGAGAGTGAGAGAGAAAGTGTGTGTAAGGCACAAAAAAAAAAAAACATCAAGCAAACCATCCAGAAGAGACTTCATTCCCAGAATGGGTATGCAAAGTATATATGCATGTCATTGACCATAGTACCTGCTCCATAATAATGGGATAGATGATGTGGAATGATTTATATGTGCCTTCAGGTGTTGTTGTTGTTGTAATGATGTTCAGCTGAACAACTGCTAAGGGCAATAGAGTCTGTCACTGTGGGTAGTGGGCCATGCCCATCAACCATGCAGAGCAGCACTGTCTGATATGATGTAAGCCATCATAGTGTGTGTTGTGTAATTGGGAAGTATGTATATGACTGTGGCCAATAGCTGGTTGTGGAAGTAATGCCATAATGATGGACACATGTGCTCCACAGCCCACCTCTTGCAGGATACTCAGGTTAACCTGTATTGTAGCATACAGGAATGCCATAGGTGTGTGATAAGGTTACCTGAAAGCTGGCCCTACATATACCTCCCTAATGTCAGGCTGTGTCCATATGTGGCACCTGTCTGTGTTGTAGCAAGGCAGAACAGTGAAGCTGTGCAGGAATTTGTTGTGAGATTGTGGACCTGATGCCTGAATGTACCCCATATATAGGTATGCATATGTGTGTGTGTATATATATATATATATATATATATGTATGTATATATATATATATATATATATATATATATATATATATATATATATATATATATATCTACATGTATGTTCACAAATATACCGATACCCATGTGTAGACATATATATAAACACATATATACAACATCATGTATATCTACACATATGTAGATATATACCTAAATGCACGTCTACATATTACAAACACACACACAAACATAAATGTATGTAAATACATGTCCCCTATATTACCACCACAGCGCTGCATGCTATGTCTGAGGAAACAGCACACATAGCAATACACACAGATATTTACACCTGTCAGTGTGTGCAACATGGATGGCTATGTCACATGTGAACCCCTTGTTGGGACCACATTGCCCTTATCTGTAAAATATGGAATGGGAATATGGGGAAGTATGGCAGGTATAGTTGTGGAGGTAGTCATGGCTGGTAGATATAGAGGACAGCCTACAGGGGTGGTATGTGACAAATGTGGTGAGTAAACACCCTGATGGTGTGTGTGGTCTGTGATTTGGATGCCCCATGGGCTCCAATATGGACACAATGGGAACAAGCCTCCCACCCGCTGCTACTCACAACAGCAGTCCACGTCCTGAAGGTGCCTGGCCTGGAGGCTGAGCAGGAGGAGCATGTGGGCCCTGTGAATGTGTAGTGGGTACCTTGAGGTGATGTAGCATATCCCACATGTGTCAGTTGAGCCTGTTATGGAACAGACCCTGGACCTGACCTCAGGGGACAAGGACATGTCTGCGTGTGCCCCCAGAGGGGGGACAACATCCCCTGATTTGGATCCATCTGAAGGTATTGCTGGACCAGTAGATAAGGAGGCCCAGGGTGGGTCACGCATGTGATGTGGCCTGGTAACATGGGCAGATGAGTTTGGAGAGGTGGTTCTGCTGGCCAATAGTACATATACATGCTATTGTGTCACTGTTATAGAACATATGTCGGTAGTAATAGTCTACACAATCCCGGAACATGTCCAACAGCATGCATAGATAATCCCAATAACACAGAATGTCAGATGTGCAGCAACCACATAATAAGCATACCATAGGCATATATAGGACCATAGTGGCCCTGACAATGGCATGCAGGTGAATGGTCTGTAACAGGCCAGCAATGATAGTGTCCACACAGGTAACATGGCTACAAACACATTGCACAAAGTGTGGTACAATACAATATATGCCCCACTGGTAGGTATGCTGTAGCCATACCTATTGAGTTGTGTGTACAGTTTGTTGTTGCTAATATGGTGGGGGGTGGCAGTGATGTGTATTAAGAACTGTGGTGACTTTGCTGCATGACTTGCTCACACTTGTGTCCATCTTTATGTCTTTCAGCCAAGATGTCCCATGGAAGGCTTATGGCATACTCAGCAGCTGAAAATGACATTCTGGTGAACCACATCATACAGCACTACCCTGTCTTGTTTGGCCGGGCCGGCCATGATCAGCAGGGGAGGACTGCCCTGTGGAATGACCTAGTCCACAGGGTCAATGATGTCAGACTGCACAACCGCAGTTATGAGCAGGTCCAGCATCATTGTTCTGACCTGCTTCACAATGTCCGCCAGTGTGCTGCCGCAGTCCAGGGGGATCACCTTACCACAAGGGGGCAATGCCATCCATCCCCCCTGATGTGTGTGGAGGAGCTCCTAGCCAGCCTCATGGCATCTGCCCATCCGCATAGCCACCAACCAGCGGATACCTTTGTGGAGGTGGGTGTTACCCACACACCAGCCGAGGAGCATGCAGGTAAGGCCAGAGGGCACATCAGTAGACCACTGTTGTGTATACATCCACATCTGTACAGGTGGATCATGCATATCTGACATGTCATAGATATACTTTGTTGCTGCATAGTAGTGATAAACTGATGTGCATATGTGGTAGTATTGTGGACATGTACTGTTGATGTATTGTAATGCTGCACCAACCTTGTAGCAATGCTACAGGTGTGGCCAACGACTTTGCATCTCTCACCCTCTTATGTAGGTCTCTCTGGTATACCACCAAGGCAGCAGCCTGTAGCTGGTGAGTATGGTTTATGTAGATGCTTACCAATACATTGGGCATTTAATGGCTATGGTATATTCCATGCACACATCTAACACACCTAACCAGAATGCATGCTGTACATGTCCATGTATTGTTGTTATTAAATACATGGCATCACAGTGGTGACCATGATGGGGTATTGGAAGGGTATGTCAGACACCTGCAAGATAACTAACATCCTGTCATTGCAGAATGTGTCCACAGGGAGTAACATAATGGTGGGAGACATAACCTACAGTAGGGACATGTTTGGAACAACACCCATATAGAGTGCAACACCAGTGTATATACCTGTAGGACAATGGCAAGTGTTGCAGAGTTACACTGTCTCATAAGGTATTACTGTAGTCCACATTATCAGCTGTGACTAGGCTGTAACATGTGGTGTTCCGTGTATGGGACACTGCAAAGTGACACACGTGTAGGCCTTACTTGTCAAGCATCTGCTAAAAGGCTGAAGGTGGAGGGGGTGTCAGCATGGCACACCAGTGCACTGCAGCAGGGATCCTAAGGATGCTAAGAATGGCTGTATCTGCACATAGTCAGGTTCAGGAACTGTGGCAGATGTAACCCTACCCCCACAGCAATAGTGATGGCAGTGTGTGAACACCAAGGGATGTGCACATGAGTAGACCTTGCAATCATGCAAAATAGGGGGACATGTGTAGGGCAGACTGAACATACACTGGCAAATTCAGATGGCCCATGCTAGTATACCCCTGCCAGGAGTACTGACTGCTGCAGTACACATAACAATAGGTGCAACAAACTGTCATGATAAGGGCGTGCACACATATGCCCACATGGAGTGTAGACACTGCATGTGGAAGTACAGGATATATGTCACATATTGGTCTCATGTACTGTTAAGATATGCGGTGATGTGGTCCCATGGCAGATCAAGGATGGATGCGTCATATCGATAAGGATGTGTACACCCCCATAGCCACGTTATGCTCTGATAGTTGTCATTGTAATAGTATTGGATTGGTCATACATGGTCCACTGATGTTGAGAGCTATAAATCAGACATTAGGCATTCACAGATGACATCTGTCCACATATTATCCCAGGTATGTGTTGCTGAAAAAACATAGGGGCTGTGTGCATTAAAGTTGACATAACTGACACAGTACTACACATTCAGCAATGGGTTGTACGCCTGTGGAGGTGTGGTGCACAGTACATGGCAGGATGCAGAACAGGTGCACAGCAATACTGTGTACATGGGTGCAGTGGTAACCAGGAGAAGGGGCATCACCTAGTGACACAGCACATGCATCACACACATGTATACTGTTGCTAGCATGGAATGCTATGGCTGCACTGCATGCTGTTGTGTACCATATGTTATGCTTGTTGACAGATGGGTAATAGGAGGACTGTGTGTACTATCATTGTGTAACCTCACCTGTATGTGAGTGTGTGTGCTCTGGTGGGAAGTTAGTTTGTCTTAAGGGTCAATCTGGTGAAGTGGAGGGAGGCTGATGCATGTAGGAAGTGTGTGTGCAGGTGTGTGTGTTTGTGTGGGTGGCCATGTATGCACATGTGTGATTCTGGGGTTGTTCATACAGCAGTACCTCCCTTTGGGATCATGCAGTACATGGACATGGACTGCCACATTACACACCAGGAATACCTGTCATGTATGTAATCACAGGACAGCTGATAGTATAATAAGGTCTGTAGCATGGAACAGGCATTGAAAGGGAAGGTAGACACCAGGTATACCCTTAATATCATATTCAGCAGAGAGATGACTGACAACCCACTTATGCAGCACTACAGATGCATTGGGGCAGTACAAGTCAACACCAGGGAGTGTATCCATATATTACAGTTGTCACATGACAGGCTGATTGAGCAGCATATCTGGCATGTACCGAGCAATACATACACATGACACTCCAGTGCGTGATATTATGGAGTGAACATAGTAGCCCACACATATAGGGGCCATGCTCATGATGTCCAGACATACACAGGGTGAACACTGAATGACAGCAGTGAAGCCATCTAAAACCACTACACACAGGTTAGGCAGGTAATGTAGTAACAGGTCTTGTGTTGTGATCACTTGTCTAGGAATTTAGAGGACTGATATGTTAATGAGTGGTATCAATGTGTGTATGTTACCAAGTGTGATGCAAGATGGGGAACACATGAAAATATATGTGGGACCATCTGTAAAGTCACAGACAGGTAGGTAGTACGGTGGTGTGTGTGTGTGTGTGTGTGTGTGTGTGTGTGTGTGTGTGTGTGTGTGTGTGTGTGTGTGTGTGTGAGTGAGTGTGTGTGTGTGTACTGTTATGCAATGCAGTACAAGTTTTAAAGTGCATTTATTGTTTTACCCCATAGGTGGTGAGGTGGGTCTGGGTCCCTCCTGCATGCAATCTGATGTTAGTGTCCATACAGACACCGAAGATGATGATAGTACTGTTAAGCCACAGGTGGGGTTGTCAGGGGCTGGAACAGCACCAACATATGAAATCCCCCTTTTAGCCACCCCAACCCCACACACAGTTTCAGTGCCTATACATACCCCATCACCAGTGGCCATAGTGGAGGGACAGCTGGCGTTTGGTGGCAGTGTACAGGAATGTGTGGTAACCATGCCTACTGTGTCTGGTCGCAGCAGGCATAGCCGGATGTCCGGCAGTGCACCACATAGGTAGATGTCCCAGGGTGCTCATGGTAGGGCCGCTAGTCATCATGCTCTTGGCAGACACGACAGAGCTGGTACCAGCAGGTGCATGTTTCAGGCTGTCATGGTGGTGCAGGCACGTATAGAACATTACACCAGACAGGGCCTGAGACTGCAAAAGGCATGCTCTCACATCTGCAAGTGACAACACCCGTGAACTGGCTGGTGCCATCCATGTGTTAACTGAGTTCATGGATAGACGGTCTGGTGAGATGGTGTCCCTCTGTGACCATGGTCGGTCCATGCTTCAATGTGGTGGGAGTGCAGCAATGGCCGTGTGGACGTAGGCCAGCAACACTGATAGCTGGTAGTCAACATTGACATGCTAGGACACCAAGGGGCTCCCGGAGTGGCAGTACCAGCCCTGGCACTACGGGGGGCACTGTCCACACCACAGCAGGCAATGAGCACATGGTCCTGGCCAGTCCCAGGAGGGACCTGGTTCCAGCAGATATTTGTCATTGTCAGGTGAGATTAGCACATCAAGGCTTGTACCTGGACATGCCCATGGAACCCCTGGCAGGCACAGTCCATGTGTCCATGGCCAGAGGCAGTGAACTGTACATCCTGCCAGGTATGGTTTGCAGCTGTCCATAAACACATGTGTAGGGCAGCCACATGGAAGAACTGTGTGCATGCATACCCACACACTATACAAACACCCAGGACAACCCCATACCTACAGACACCACATCACCACACCCAGTTCACCTCAGTACACTTGTCACCCACACAAATGGTGTCAAATGTATGTCCCACCTTCGACCTCTGGCAAACAAACACACCTTGTGTATATGGTGACACCAGTGCCATCCCTGTCATCCATACCATCGATGCAGAGACAGGCTAATATGGTTCTGATGCACATGGTGACTGTACTACAGTATACCACAGTACTGCAGTGTAACATGTAAGGAGTAAAGTGTAATGCATATATGTCAGGTAGTGTAGCCATCCAGCAATGATGCATTATAGGTGTTAGTAACACTGGTTGATTGTGGTCTCTATAATGTTATCCATTTGTGCTGTAGGTGTACATGTGTCAGCACTGGGTGGTCTGCAGTCATATACCACAATGGAGTATGGCACTGTGGTGACACCATGGCTGGGACATATCTAGGGTACAGTGGAACACATGTCACAGGTTTGTATAACAGTTATTGCCTGTGCCACATGGACAGGTGACCCACTGGGGCATGTATAATCTGCAATTTGATGTAGACCCATCCACATACATGCACACTCTTACTTGGCAACACTGGGACTAGACCCCTACCTAGGTATGTAGTGATACTAAATTGTGTGGCTTCCATTGCACACACCACACAGTGTTTAGGGTGAGCTGTGTTCCAGGTTACATAGTACATGCGGAACATTCCCAGACATGTGCAGTATTCTAATGGGGGATGTAACGGGTGTATATGGACAATACATGGTGTGACATACCTTCATATACACATTAACAGACACCTAACAGGCAGACACACATCTGAGAGACCTGGACCTATCGTTGCTAACTAACTTGACCATGTGTCCAATGTGTTACAGGTAGGCTGCACACAGCACATGCATAACTGGCCTGGATTGTGGTATCAGTTATCTGTATGGTTGATGGTGACAGTGGTAACCATAACGTGGTGCATGGGACATGTACCGGGTGCACCTTGGAGTAATGACAGTGTACACCGCACCCACATCCCCCAGTGGATATTGTACTCCCTAAAACCCATGATGACACTCTGACATACCCACCATCACACATTGGCCATGACTGTGATACAACCCATTGTAGATCCCAACATTGGTACTACAGGGATATGCATCTAATGTACATGCCACACGCATAGTAGGGTGTTGCATTGTCATGACTCACCTATGGGCAGCAACAACACAATCTGTACTACTGTGTGGCAATGGGTATTGTAACAGGAGTATGTGGCCTCAGAATGCTGTACCCTACAGATAAACGGACATGCACACATACACACACTTGCCAGAACACAATGGGTATCCCATGCCTATCAACCCATTTGTACAACACTGTTGTACTGGTACTGCAAGGCTTGTGTAGCTGGTATGGAGAGGAGCTTAACAGTGTACATGTAATGTCCCATACAGCTGCAGCCACAACTGGCTATGGCAATAGGTGTTGCAGTGGTTGTGAAGACCCTCATGGAATTCCCATGTACAGGTGTGCTAACACACAGACACTGCTATATTCAGTCATGCACATGTACACATGTGTCAGTACTGGGGTGCATCCCTGCAGGTGGTCATAGCTGTGTACCTAGCTATTGTCCAAGGAGAGATGGGTTGTGTAGTGGTTGTGTGTACAATGGTATCCTGCCACCTGCCATGTGGCAGCAGGCAATCTATCAACAGACACTACTGTGGTGACTCTCAGTGTGAGAGTGACATGCATCAGCCATTCCTCCAGGTGCCTCCTGCACATGTCCACTGAGGTGATCAAGTTGACATGCATGCAACATGCATAACAACACATGGTTAGTGCCTGTGATGGAGACCTGTACCCAAGCATGTTCTATTGACTGTGGTAGTGTAGTGGAGTAGTGGAGTTACCCATGGCATGTGGTGCGTACAGGGTGTTATTTCCAATATGTGCCAGTTCTTACACAGCTGGGCAGACATGTCAGTGTCAATCAAGCTTAGGATGCCTGTACATATCCAAGCTGGATACCTGCCATCTGCACATCTGTACAGGGACTGACAGTCATCAGCTTGGGAACTGGCTATGTAGTAGGATGAATGTGTTGACAGATAGACATTTGACAACAATATGTAAGCCATAACTACATGTCAGGAGCCTCGCTATCATGTGCTGTACAGACGGTAGTCTACAGTTACATTCCACATGTCAGATCATTACCCATTAGGGGTAATATAGTGTAACACAACTCACACACCAGGGATACAACAGGCAGGCCTCAGAGTCTAGTTATGCCTGCAGGTGTGCCTGTTGTCAGTACTACATTTAGCACTCTACTCTTGCCTGGGTAAGCACAGTCAACAGTGGTACCACCATGATACATTATATGCCTTTGTGACAGCAAGTGTCCTGGGCTACTACCCCTGTATGTAACGCGTTCACATGGATAACAGTGCTGTACAGGCTTTTATATACATCTGTGCACCACACATGACACTCACACCCCTTGCTACTGTAATGACAACACATAGGCGCATGTATTGTATATAGCATTACATACACTTATTACAGATGTTATTACCCTGCAATGTTATCAGACTGGGTGGTGTGAACTAGTTACCAGGGCTAACTAAGCCATGCTTAGCAGGTATCAACATTGCTGCAATATAACAGCTAAGCTGATTTGCGCACTCGTAAGCGAAGCCTACACTGTGTAAGCGCCCATACATTTACCCATAGCCTAGCAGCGCTTACCGTCACGCAAACCTGTGCAAACATACTTAAACTGCTCAAAACTGCCTTAAGCACTCTGTATCTGACAGCCCTTCTTCTGCCCAGCAACATAATTAACAGCCTTTGCAGGTCTTGAACTCAAGACCCTGTGCACTAAAGTTACAACACTTAACCACTACGCCATGGCCACTGTGAAAACAGCTGTTGTTTTTCCAATATATCTGTCAATACATATATTGATTAGTATTGAACAATTGCCTTTATTTCCACAGTTGTGTAATACTTGTTATTAATATGACTGTTGCATCACATATGTTGTTTTATCATAATGTACACATAGCGGATACATATGGTGAGATACATCTGGGAGAGTATACACAACCGTGAGGTTTACACATGACAGAATTATGGATATATACATATAATAGATTGATATATGTCCACACGTACATACACGTGTATAGTGCAACATATATATGGCCATGTGTGCATTTCTTCATATGTGCATATATACACACATATATAAATATACACACACATATATATATATATATATATATATATATATATATATATATATATATATATATATATATATATAAAAATATATATACACATATATATATATATATATATATATATATATATATATATATATATATATATATATATATATATGTGTGTGTGTGTGTGTGTGTGTGTGTGTGTGTGTGTAGATATATGTAGATATAGCATACCGGGAGGCATAAGCCAGTGCATTTCTTTGTGCCGGTCCCAAGCCCGGATAAATGGGGAGGGTTGCATCAGGAAGGGCATCTGGCGTAAAACCTCTGCCAAATTACCTATGCGGAGAACATTTCATATTTCCATACCAGATCGGTCGAGGCCCGGGTTATCACCGACCACCACTAGTACTGTTAGCCAACAGGGTGCTGGTGGAAATTGGGCTACTGGTGGCCGAAGGAGAAGAGGAGGGTTAAGGCATGCCCAAAGGTAGGAAGAGAGTAGGAAGGTTAGGCGTGCAGTAGTGAGGGTAGGAACTTTGAATGTTGGCAGTATGACTGGTATAGGGAGAGAGCAAGCTGATATGACGGAGAGAAGGAAGATTGATATATTGTGCGTGCAAGAGACCAGATGGAAGGGAAGTAAGGCCAGGTGTATAGGAGGTGGGTTCAAATTGTATGGTGTGGATGGCAGGAGAAATGGGGTAGGGGTTATCCTAAAGGAACAGAATGCCAAGAGTGTTTTGGAGGTGAAGAGAGTGTCTGATAGAGTGATGTTTATGAAGCTTGAAATTGATTGTGTAATGATGAATGTTGTTAGTGCATATACTCCACAAGTTGGGTGTGCGATGGATGAGAAAGAAAAATTTTGGAGTGAGTTGGATGAAGTGGTGGTGAGTGTATCCAAGGGTGAGAGACTAGTGATGGGAGCGGACCTCATTGGGCATGTTGGTGAAGTGAATAGAGGGGATGAGGAAGTGATGGGTAGGTATGGTGTTAAGGAGAGGAATGCAGTAGGTCATATGATTGTGGATTTTGCGAAAAGGATGGACATGGCTATGGTGAATACATATTTTAAGAAGAGAGAGGAGCAAATGGTGACGTACAAGAGTGGAGGAAAATGCACACAGGTGGATTATATCCTATGTAGGAGGGCCAGTCTGAAGGAGACTGGAGACTGTAAAGTGGTGACAGGGGAAAGTGTAGTTAAGCAGCATAGAATTGTGGTCTGTAGGATGATGTTGGTGAGCACGAAGAGGAGGAGGAGTGTGAAATCAGTGCCAAGGATTAAATGGTGGAAGTTAAAAAAGGGTGATTGTGAGGTGTAGTTCAGGGAAGAGTTAAGACAGACACTGGGAGGCAGTGAAGAGTTTCTGAATAGCTGGGTAACTACAGGGAGACTGCTTGAAAGGTGCTTGGTGTGACATCTGGACAGAGGAAGGAGGTCAATGAGACCTGGTGGTGGAAGGAGGAAGTACAGGAGAGTATACAGAGGAAGAGGCTGGTGAAGAAGAAGTGGGATTGTCAAAGAGATGAAGAAAGTAGACATGAGTATAAGGAGATGAGACACATGGCAAAGAGAGAGGTGGCGAAGGCTATGGATAAGGCGTATGAAGAGTTTATGAAGGATTGGACACTAAAGAGGGATAAAAAGACCTGTACCAATTGGCTAGACAGAGGGACAGAGCTGGGAAATATGTGCAGCAGGTAAGGGTGATAAAGGATAGTGAGGGAAACATACTCACAAGTGAGGTGAGTGTGTTGAGTAGATGGAAAGAGTACTTTGAAGGGCTGATGAATGAAGAGAATGAGAGAGAGAAGGTTGGATGATGTGGGGATAGTGAATCAGGAAGTGAAACAGATTAGCAAGGAGGAAGTAAGGACAGCTATGAAGAGGATGAAGAATGGAGAGGCTGTTGGCCCAGATGACATGCCAGTGAATGCATGGAGGTGCTTAGGTGAAATGGCAGTGGAATTTTTAAACAGATTGTTTAATGAAATTTTGAAGAGTTGGAGGATGCCTGAGGAGTGGAGAAAAGGTGTTTGGTGCCTATCTTTAAGAATAAGGGTGATGTGCAGAGCTGCAGTAACTACAGAGAGATAAAATTGATCAGTCACAGCTTGACGTTATGGGAAAAAGTAGTGGAAGCTAGATTAAGAAGGGAGGTGATGATTAGTGATCAGCAGTATGGTTTCATGCCAGGAAAGAGCACTACAGATGCAATATCTGCTCTGAGAGTGTTGTTGGAAAAATACGGAGAAGGCCAGAAGGAGTTGCACTGTGTCTTTGTGGACTTAGAGAAAGCATATGACAGGGTGCCTAGAGAGGAGTTGTGGTATCGTATGAGGAAGTCGGGAGTGGCAGCGAAGTATGTAAGAGTGGTACAGGATATATACGAGGGTAGTGTGACATTGGTGAGGACTGTGGTGAGAGTGACAGATATGTTTAAGGTGGAGACGGGATTACATCAAGGATCAGCTCTGAGCCCTTTCTTATTTGCAGTGGCGATGGACAGGTTGACAGATGAGATCAGACAGGAGGCCCCATGCACTATGATGTTTACAGATGACATTGTGATATGTAGTGAGAGTAGGGACCAGGTTGAGGAGACCCTGGAGAGGTGGAGATATGCTTTATATGGACAGGTTGACAGATGAGATCAGACATGAGGCCCCGTGCACTATGGTGTTTACAGATGACATTGTGATATGTAGTGAGAGTAGGGACCAGGTTGAGGAGACCCTGGAGAGGTGGAGATATGCTTTAGAGAGGAGAGGAATGAAGGTCAGCAGGGCTAAAACAGAATATATGTGTGTAAATGTGAGGGAGGGTAGAGGAATGGTGAGGATGCAGGGAGTAGAGTTGGTAAAGGTGGATGAGTTTAAGTACTTGGGATCCACAGTTCATAGTAATGGTGAGTGTGGAAGAGAGGTGAAGAAGAGAGTGCAGGCAGGGTGGAATGGGTGGAGAAGAGTGTCAGGAGTGATTTGTTACAGACAGTACCAGTAAGAGTGAAAGGGAAGGTCTACAAGAGGGTAGTGAGACCAGCTAAGTTATATGGGTTGAAGACGGTGACATTGACAAAAAGGCAGGAGTCAGAGCTGGATGTGGCAGAGTTAAAGATGTTAAGATTTGCACTGGGTGTGACTAGGATGGACAGGATTAGGAATCAGTATATTAGAGGGTCAGCTCAGGTTGGACAGTTTGGAGACAAAGCAAGAGAGGCGAGATTGCATTGGTTTGGACATGTGCTGAAGAGGGATGCTGGGTATATTGGGAAAAGGATGCTAAGGATGGAGCTGCCACGTAAGAGGAAAAGAGGAAGGCCTAAGATAAGGTTTATGGATGTGGTGAGAGAGGACATGCAGGCAGTTGGTGTGAAAGAGCATGATGCAGAGGACAGGAAGAAATGGAAACAAATGATCCGCTGTTGTGACCCCTAATGGGAACAGCCAAAAGAAGATGATGATGATAAGCTATATATGTATGCACATCCTGTGTGCACAGATATGCCTAATTATGTAGATATATATGTAGATATGTATAACTATATGTGCATACATATCTATTTTGATATACCTATTACTGTCAATATATATGTAGATATCCGCAAGTATATGTGCATATGTATCTCTGTCTGTAAATGTGTAGACATATATTGCTGTGTATATATTTATATCTGAGTGTATATATGTATGTATATATATATATATATATATATATATATATATATATATATATATATATATATATATATACATATACATATCCATCTATGTATGTCCATATGTATATATCTATACAGATATATGTATAGCTATGTATACATATATGGTCATCATATGTCCTGAACATGGAGTGGAGCCCTATCTCAGTCCCAGTAGTTCCAACCTCTTAGTGCAAGGGGATGTCAGGTATTATTGCAGGTATATATGTAGACTATTGCTACTGTGATAGGGGTTGTCTTCACAGACATGTGGTATGTGGGAGATCACATCTGCTTTAAACATGTGCGCTACTGGCCACTGACAGACATCCTAAGGACATCATAGTACAGTACCACTGCTAGCACAGTAATGATCCTGTGGACTACAGCAGAGGTATGGCCAATAATTGTGGACAGCCTGACACACTCTGGTCAATCCAGAGGTATACATGGAACCCCTTAGTGAAAGACATGTGCACCAAGCCTGACAATGTGGATGTTAACAGCCATGTAGATGGGTATATCATGTAAATACTGGTATACATTTGCCCCATAAGTTATGCATTCACACACCCGTCTGTCCTGACACATACTAACTATTGGTACAGAGGTGCCATGGCCACATACTACCCACAAGTTAGTGACATACATCTGTATAGCATCCCACTGCTTTGTCTGACATACATGACTGTTATGGTGGCCCGGCAGCAGCACATCTGGCAAGTATCTGGACATAACATCACACTTGGTAAGTACACTAAGCTGCCTGGCATGTAACAAAGCACTGTGCAGGCTACAGGTAGACTGCCACAACACTGGCCTACATTTCTTATGGGAGAATACACATGTACCTGCATATATAGCAGGCTCTACAGGCATGTCACAACACAGAGTAACAGACACCTGTATGACAGTGCACAACCACAACCAATGTGAACACAGCCACAGACACATATGGTAGATAGTGTAATATTACAGTATATGGACTATCTGATCACACCATCCTCATATGTGCCACTCACACACTGACCCTACATATACTGGGCCACTACACAGTGTAGTCCGATGCCTGTCTGTGGTATGGGACATGTGTGTGTTTGGCCCCACAAACATGTAAGCTGATAGGGTAAGATACAGCAGAGCAGCATGTAACATCAGACAGATCAGGACCAAAAACAATGACATCTACCACAGTCTGTACACAGGCCAAGGTACATATTCACAATATACACACTGTCGACAATCACCATGGGTACACAGACCTCAGTACTGCACACATAACCACAGAATGCCCAGGTTATGTCCTCAAATATAACCTCTACCATACATGACATGTGTAGCAGTCTGATATCGCCCTGGCTTGTTATCAGATACGATGTCAATACATTATGGTGTACAGAACATATGCACCTCTTACTGCATGACATATGTACAAAGGTTGACAGAGTTGTGGCTGGAGGCACAAACACAGGGCCAACATTGACATGTTGCTGTGATAAACTCATACATTTACTGTTGTAACAGGGTTTGTTGTGACATATGTCCTATGAGGGATATGAAGTCAGTAGCTCTCATGTCTTTCACCATGTACTGACTGCAACCCTCACACTTTGCTTCTGCAGTTCACAGATAGGTGCTCTGTGAGTAACACAAGAAACAAAAAGCACCACACACTGCCCAGTCTGCAGATGACCCTGCAGATGAGGGATTCCTCAGAAACATAGCGCTGTCTTGGCAGGTATTAAAACATGTAGACCAGCCATATCCACACACACCCTATTTAACCAACGTTACTCCAAATGCAGAATAGCAACACTTACATTCTGTAGTCATGTCAGGCACATGCCCCTCCTGTGTGTTTGTCTGTTTCCACAGTCTATGTTGTTAAAGGTAAATCCCCAATCCATCTGTGATGCTGTTTGCCAAACAACAGATCTAGGTCCTGCTCACAGTGAATGAAAAGGCCCAACACCAACATGATGTTCCTAGATATTGGAGTGTGTTTTCATGCAATTGGCTATGGGAATGTTACCACAGCTGTTCCACATGCAATCAGCTAGAGGAGGGCTGCAATTCATGCAGAGGGCATCAGCTGATCATGAGCATCACTTACAAATCGCATGCTACTGCCTAAGCAAAACAGATGTAAGTCTCCACATCCACCAGAGAGGGAGTGAGAGAGGCAGACAGAGGCAAAGATAAGTCAGGGAGGGGGAGGGAGAGTAAAACCTAAGTATGTTTGTGTCACACACCTACCAATACAGGGTATCAAACCCCTGACTATGTACTGCTATCACATATCTATGCCGTTATTGGATGCACCACATAGCTTATATGTTGAGGAGCTCTCCAAACGTATATGTGATGGTGAATGACATCTGCAACAGTGATATGGTAGCGATACGGTAGGTGTAATACACATGCCTGTTCGTGTGAACAGGTGTCAGCATCAACACAGCCACACTCTCTCAGGGACCTACATACATTGACACACTTGGCAGGGTCAGGAATACACCTCCTCACAAGTTAGTTTGCCACAATACAGTACTGTGCAGGTATCACATGCACCACAGAGGTTATCTGGAGGTTATATGGGCAAAGGGTATGTGGAGGTGTCTGACATCAGACAGCATGCTTCAGTATGCTAATGGGGTTGGAGTGAGTATGAATGTGGTCAAACGCATCATACACCACACACACAGACACAGGGTGCCAGTACTGACATGCATGGGTGCATTGCTTCATGGGTGTGGAGTGGTTGACTGTGCCAGAAGGCTATACAAGGCTAGGTGATGGGTATACCTTGCCATCAAGCCACATGACAATGGTCTGCAGTGTGGCTCAGGGGTGTAGTGTCTGGATTGGCCCACACAGGTGGGTATTGTATTCACCATCCAGTCACCTGGATAACTATTGTGTGTGGCCATTGCTGTGCATTGCATACCTTGTATGTGTTCTTTAGTCCATGGCATGGACGGTGTCTGGGATATGCACATGTCCCACATGCATGTACAGTGACATATGGAACTGTATCTGGGGTGTCTGGCCCTTGTTGTGTACACAGATTGTTATCATCAGATGTGCCAGTCCTGGCCTCACTTGGCGAGAACTGGTAATGGACAGCAAGTTGACCCTGTACCTACATTGATTGCATGATACAGGTATATCCTGGTGTCAGTGGCATCTGTCCATACAGGGTATGTGTTTAAGGCATGGTATGTACTTTGTGGGTCACATTTGATGGCACCACAGGTGTTGCAGGTGTCCAGTGGGGAACATAGTGAAGGCACACTGTCTCCAGGTATGTGCCTATTGCACTGATGGACAGGGTACCATGCCCTATGTAGTCCACTGCAATCACACCGTGTTTCTATCTGTGGGCAATATGCAGGGTACTACCAACATATCGGTTGTTGCCTAGGCAAGTGCATTTGTGTATGAGACATGGGTTGAAAGTGTTTTCAGGGTAATACAAGGGTTGCTAATTTGAGTTAACTGGGCTACATCTTTCCCAAAGGTGTATTTCACAGTGAATGACATCAGCAGCCTTGCCAAAGTAGGACATTTGAATTGTAGTGAGTGTGACTAGCCTAAAAAGCATTGCTCCCTACACAGAGACATACATACACAAACACACACAGTTGCCATGTCTGGGATTAGAACTCCTACCTAACTAGTTTATCATACTACAGCATTATGCAGTTATAGGACGTGCCACAGAGATTACTGGGCTACACATTTCCCAAAGGTGTATTTCACAGTAAATGACATCAGCAACCTTGCCAAAGTAGGTGTATTTTTCACAGTGAATGACATCATCAGCCTTGCCAAAGTAGGGCATTTGAAGTATAGTGAGTGTGACTAGCCTAAAAAGTGTTGCTCCCTATACAGACTGAGACTCACAAACACACAGTTGCCAAGTCTGGGATTAAAACTCCTACCTAACTAGTTTATCACATTACAGCATTATGCAGTTATAAGATGCACCACGGAGATTACTGGGCTACACATTTCCGAAAGGTGTATTTCACAGTGAATGACATCAGCAGCTTTGCTAAAGTAGGGCATCTAAATTTTAGTGAGTGTGACTAGCCTAAAAAACATTGCTCCCAAAATAGACAGAGACACACAAACACACACAGTTGCCATGTCTGGGATTAGAACTCCTACCTAACTAGTGTATCACACTAGTGCAGTACACAGTTATAGGCTGCGCCACAGATAGTACTGAGTTACACGTCTGCCAAAGGTGTATTTCACAGTGAATGACATCAGCAGCCCTGCCAAAGTAAGGCATTTGAATTGTAGTGAATGTGACTAGCCTAAAAAGCTTTGTTCCCCTACACAGACAGAGACGCACACACACAAAAACACACACACACCATTGCCATGTCTGGGATTAGAACTCCTTCCTAACTAGTTTATCACACTACAGTATTACACAGTTTTAGGACATGCCACAGAGATTACTGGGCTACTCCACTTCCAGAGGTGTATTTCAAAGTGGATGACATCATCAGGCTTTTCATAGCTGTGCTATGGGGAGGGCAGTGTGTGTACATGGGTCATAACCTATTCATCTAGAGGTTGGCACAACACATGCAGGCACATGCAGGGTTATATTCTGCAGGTAGTTGCCACAGCTGCTAGATGATGACTGCCTTGTACAGTCATGTTGCACAGCTAGCACTTGCACCACATAGTCTGTAATGCTGATGGACATCAGTAGCTATTTTCTACAGTGAGTGACATTTACACATCCTGTGGTTGTAGCCATTTGGCTGTGTGCTGGGTGGGACAGGCATCATGATGGATGGCTCTTTGTCACAGTCAATCTCTTCCACATATCTTTGTATGTCTACATTTAGCTTATAGTGTGTTGTCCTTGGATATATGTCTGTATTCCTATCCAATGTGTGTGCAAAGCATGACTGGTGCATACTGAGGAGTGTATGCACTAACATCTACAACTGTCAGATATGTATGGTCCACTGTTGTTTGCAGACATGGGCTTCATTTGATTGTGTGTGAGCATGCCCGGTATACCCTTCTGTATCAAATGTGTGGATCCATTCCAGGTAGTTTGTACTCCAATCCAGACCTTTGTGTTGTACACCTACAGGTAGCAAACTGTTTCTGCAGGGTATCCGTAGATCATTTGGCAATATGGGGACAAACTGTGCAAGGGATAGTGTGTACTGTAGGTGATTGTGTCTGTGCTGCTTCTGCTACATGGTACTGGTGTTAGCAGAGATATTCAGACATGTATACTGTTATACACTGTGATGTTTTATGTCCTCAAGTACTGTCAGATGAACATTCTTGCTCACAGTGATGTCCTGAGGAACAAGGGTGAATGCAGCTGTGTCCGGTATTGTGAGCAGATGCCTACATATTCATGGTACGTTATGCCATTCTGGAGGGGGAGCTGCAGACACTTGCTGCTGGTTCTGTGTATCTGATTCAGCATCTTGGTACAGTGCTGGCAGAGGATCCCATACTTGTACATCCATCGACATGATAGTATGGCCTTATCTTGCTGTGGCAATACCTTACAGCTGCACAAATTCACACAGGTTACCCTGAGGCAGGGACCATGAGTCAGGACATTACCACTATTCTGGTGTACAGGCAGGTTTGTAGCCACTCATTTATGTGTTTGCAGGCAGGGATAGTGGGTGCACACAGCTGTGTGTCGGAACTTGCACATTCCATGCTGCCCATGCTTCCACCCCCCCCCCTATTATTCTATCCTCTTCCATAAATTATGCATACATTCTCTGATACTTTCCCTAAGGTTATCACCTCATCACAGCTGTGTTTTGGTGCTGGTCCACAGTTTATGCAGTGAGACATGGTGGACATGTTACTGTGGTTTGTCCACATGGTCTTGCATATGGCTTATGTGGAGTTTGTTATGTTGCTATTTGGGTGTCCATGACATAACATGCATTGGCAGTACGTGTTTGACACAGGCCTTTGGCAGAGGTCTGTAGGCCATTCGATGATGATGTGGGCCAGCTGTGGCAGGCCGTTACATTCTGTCAGTCCCACAGTCCCAGACCACCATACAGTATATTCCCCTGGGGTGACAGGATAGGTGTGCTAGGTGTTCATGCCAATACTTTCTATCAGTATTGATCAAGTGGTGTGGATGCTGGCAGGGTACTACCTACAACTAAGGACACACCTGCATGGGACACCTGCACTGCATGCTGCATTCTATCACTATTGCCATATACAGGTGGGGGTCATATTGTACCCATTCCCAACAGCAGGAATACAACCAGAGAGGTACCTGTGGGTGGTGTTTGTGTGAGCTGGGTGCATGTGTGCTATGGACACTAGTTGCATCTAATGCACAGATATGCATGGGGCATTCCAGTTATGCTGGCATGTGCAGGTACAGCAGCTGTTTCCAAATATATCAGTCCTACCACCTTTGTGATCTGCAAGTGTTCGGGCAGACAACACCTGTATACCCTACTACAGGCCCAGATAATGTGAAGCATACCTGTACGTACAATTCCAAGGATGTGTCCATTTCACAGTTAGACATTATATACTGTATGTCTGGGATACTTTCCCCTGTGTACTGCTTGTATATCTAGCCCAACAGCAATGCCATGTCAATCTTTCAGGTGGTGACACATATTACCACCATACATTTACAATGGCGTACTGCTAGCATATGTTATACTGGTGGGAATTGTCTTTGGCACTGAAGTTGTGAGGACTTGGCCCTGTCATCAGCAATACTGGGCAATGGCCCCAGGTTATACCTCAACATGCATACATACTGAACACTCTAACACAGTATGAAACACACACCAACCTAACACACACATACCTGCATATTGTACACATGCTACAATCTACTCTGCTACCTTGGCCACCTCTGGGCATCTGTGCTCCACTGGTATTATACCTACACATACATGTTACTACATTTCTACATAGAATTGGGGGGGGCATACCTGACTGTTACTACATGTCTGCATAGGATATAGGGGGGCACACCTGACTGTTTCAACATTGCTACACAGGATTGGGGGGGGGACACACCCGACTGTTACTGCATTTCTACATAGGATTTGGGGGCACACCTGACTGTTACAACGTGTGTACATTGGATTGGGGGATGCACCAGACCGATACTACATTTCTATATAGGATTGGGGGGACACACCTGACTGTTACTACATGTCTAAGTAGGGTTGGGGGGCATACCTGACTGTTTTTACATTTCTACACAGGATTGGGGGAGGGGGCACACCTGACTGTTACTATGTTTCTACACAGGATTGGGGGGGGGGTCACAACTGACTATTTCTACATTTCTACACTGGATGGGGGGCACACCTGACTGATACTACATTTCTACACAGGATGGGAGGGACACACCTGACTATTTCTACATTTCTATACAGAATTGGGGGAGCAGGGCCCACCTGACTGTTACTACATTTCTACACAGGATTGGGGGGTCACACTTGACTATTTCTACATCTCTACACAGGATGGGGAGGCACACCTGACTGTTACTATATTTCTACACAGGATTGAGGGCAAACCTGACTATTTCTACATTTCTACACAGGATGGGGGGCACACCTGACTGTTACTACATTTCTACACAGGATTGGGGGGGCACACCTGACTATTTCTACATTTCTCCACAGGATTGGAGGGGCATACCTGACTGTTTCTACATTTCTACATAGGATTGGGTGGGGCACACCTGACACTTGTACACATTTGCTATGTCTGTACTGGTATGTCAGGTACTCCATTTCCTTCTGTATTCTAACCTATCATGCTGACTAGAGGCATAGCAGTGTACTACAGGTCTTAGGTTTGATTGACCTATATATCAGTTTCTGACTTCCTGCCCTTCAGAGCTAGCATCCCACTGCCTGACCTGATGTAGTCTGTCTGTGTAGGCCTGGGGGGGCAAGATTACCCATAGGCATCATTCAGAGGCCTTGGCACAGCCTTTGTTTGTGTTTGTCTACACCTGTCCTGCTGGCTGAGACTGTTGTTGGGTACGTGAACCTCCCTGACTGGCATATGTGTGTCATATGGACACGCATGTGGCCCAGCACATTACCTGCAGTGGGTTTTGTCACCATGTGTAGTAATTGCTACTATGGTGACACCAGTATTTGTTACAGATCTCTTGCTGCCACTATAGGTGTCTACTATCTGCTGGCATCCCATTCAGCCACCTGATTCCCTTGCATGCTCACATCCATACCATAGATACAAGTAACAACACAAACTACTCCATTCAGCAATTGGTAAGGAGAGTGACTTACCTTGTGGGTTTGCCAGTACTGAGGATAGTGCTGGGGACTGCCTATGTTGGATGCACATAGTGCACTCCCTATATATTGTTGAGCACAGGTAGTGTCATGTTTGGCATCCCTTTTACTGTATGTGTGAGTCAGAGAGAGGTGTCATTCCCTGGGTCCCTACTGTGTCAGTGTATGTGCTAATCGTTGCCTCTTTTCCAAGGCTAGGGCATACTGGGCATGCCTCTATCTGCCTACTGGGGCAGGCTCAGGTTGTTCCTCCTCTGAGTCACTCTGTGCCTATGCAGGCCTTGGCATTGGTGGGGGGTTGTGTGGTCCCGTGCTGTTCCTGCTACAGCTGTTTCCACAGGATCATATTGCATAGCATGGGACATATGATAACAGTTTGGGCGCATGTAGCTGGTGAGTACTGCAAGGCTCCACCGGATATGTCCAAGCACCGGAATCGTGACTTGTGCATCCCAAACACACACTCTATTATGATTCTGGTCTGTGCATGTGCCTCATTATGGCATTCTTGTTTGGGTGTGTATGCTTTTCTGATGGGTGTGATCAGCCACGGCTCCAGTGCATAACCAGCATCCCCCACTAGGTGACTGTAAGGGATGTCCCCATTGGCAAATCTCTGGTACAGCTACATCAGATTCCAGATGTGGGAATCGTGATAGCTTCCAGGGCAGTCAGCACACACATTCATTATAATGCCCTGGGCATCGCAAATGACCTGGCAGTTGATGGAGGGGAAGCCCTTGTGGTTGATGTAGACCCTACCCCGCTCACCGGGTGGTGCTTTGATGCATATGTGTGTGCAGTCTATAGCACCCACCACCTCAGGCTATTCTGCTATTTGGTGGAAGAGACACATATTGCTGGCCAACATCTCACGGGTGTTGAGGAAATATACGTGCTCACCGGCATGTGCTGACATGGCATTCCTAGGCCTACACATACCTTGTTATCCACTGGGATGGGTTCCCATCTGTTAGTTCTGTGTGTCAGGCATGGCCGGCACAGCTCAACAATTTGCTGTAGGAGGTCCCTGTCCACCCTATAGCGCTCCACTATCTCCAGCTCATATATCCCCTGATAGGTTACCCTTGGTCTGTACAACCTTCTCTGTCTCCTCACTGTGGGTTGATTGACAACATTCTCATCCTCACCACCCTCAACCTCTTCCACATGTTGATGTCTGATAGCTGCTGCAGCCCCTATCATTCTGTTGTATTTGTTTGTTAAAAGTTCCCCACTTGTATACACCGCTGGTGTACAGTATGTGGGAAAAAAGAGAGGGAAAGGTGTTTTCATAGTTTATAGTAGTGTTCTGGGCTGGGCTGGGCTGCTGCCTGTGTAATTGGCTGATTCTGATACATTTCACCTGCCAGCTATGCTAGTTCTCCTAGATTAATTTCCTACTTCTGTTTTCCCTTCCCATTGCTGTCCTGTTTAAGCTCGGGGGTGCACTGAGCAAACACAGTGCTCAAATGTGCAGAGAGCTGCTATTTCCTGGTTTACTTTTTTTTCCCCCTTTAAAACTTGGTGCGCGGCACGCACACCCACTTAGGCAATGTAAAGAGTGCTAGGCAGCTTCAGACACACCCCCTTAGCTCTGCTAAGCTAAGGTCAAACCCAAGCCACAGGGCTCTAATCTGCTTACAGTATGCCTGACACACACCCCTATGATGTCAGCTAACTCCTAGGCTTGCACCAAGCTATTTCTGCTCTTACACTGTTGGGTGCTGACTAGCATGCAGGTAGGGTTACCACCTGTCCCACTTTGCAAGGGACAGTCCTCTTTGGGCAGTTGTGTCCTGCAAAAAAATTGTAAAAATGGCAAATGTCCTGAGATTTTAGCAGAAAATTATTTTTTATATTTTATGTAATAGTTGCATAAATCAGTTATTCAGTATTTGAAACACCTAAATGTTATAAGAAACAGAATAAGCAACTAAAATTCTACAATAAGAAACTTTTATTTAGGCAAATAAGTGAAGTTCTGTCCTTTGTACTGGCCGTGGGTATGTTTCGGCCTGCAAAATCTGACATTTGTACCAAAAATTCCCACTTTGGGCATTTGAAAAGGTGTCAACCCTACATGCAGAGGAAATCTGGGATTCAGTATCATTCCCCTCATTTGCATAGGATTGCCTGCTGATTCATAGTTGCAGGTCCCACACTGAGCCTCCCCCCTTAACAACCACTATTCACTAGCCATGTTGTCTTCTGCCTGTCATTGAGTATAATGACAAAATATTGAATTTGGTTAGAATGCTTATTTTTGTTTTTTTTTTTTTCTTATTTTTTACCCGATCCTGTTTGCAGGCCTTTGCCCTACGCTTAAACAGCCATGATCGGCTAAAATATAAAAGTTGATTTTTATATTTTTATATTTTTGCAACTGTGTTCCATGCCAATGGCCTTATACTTGGCCATTGGCATGCTTTCGACATAATATCCACCCTTTATTTGGAGCTGTCATGGCTCCATTTTGTAGTTTGCAGAAATGTACTCCATTACTGTTGGGAGTACATTTCTGCAGATTACACTAGTCCTGTACAGCTGGTTTCCAGCTTCCTGGATCACTAATTCACCTCATTTGCATGGATTTATCCTGCAAATGGGGTAATTTGCATACAGGGGCTGAGTCTGTGCAGGACTAGTGTAGGAGCACTCGTGCACATCCCTACAGCTTATTCCTGGATTGCACTGCAGACATATTGCCTGTTGGAGCTCCTGCACTAGTCTTGTACACTGTGCAGGGCTTGCTGAATCCAGGGGATTATCATTTTATGTTAGTTTAGTTAGGCTGATAGTTTTTTGGTTAGTTAGTTAGTATTTTATTTTCTCATACTGTAGAATAGATGTTAGTTAATTAGCATTTTATTTTCTCATACTGTAGAATAGATGTTGGCAGGTTACTCCTATGGGAAATGGGAGAATATATGTTAAACTGTTAGTATAGTAGTTAGGTAACTGATGGTAAAATTATGATTATTCTTCTTCAGTTTGTAAATATCACTATGTTCATTTTTCGAGTGAAATCTTTGAAGTATTCAATATTCAACCAAACAAAAGCAATGTTTGTCTAATTCTATAATAATACTGCAGATGTATTCTGCAGTCAAGAAACTCTTATGACAAATGAACACTGGACAAAAAAGTAAAATAAATGCATCATCATTATTGTTGCTAGTAGCTCCACAGATACTATAGGTGCACATATTACTATGAAGATATAAGTAGCAATGCAAACACTGTTGCTAGGCTATAATCCCACTGATAAAATATCATTACTTGATTTTAAAGAATCAAGGCATTGTCCTCATGTTATGGTGCTGTAAAAAGAAAATGTGCCCCTCCCCCCTTGTGAAGCGGCTATATACGAATTTTTTGAAAAATAAGTTATGTAAAACCTATACAATAGTTAAACAGTGTAACTGCTTTAATAGTGAAGAAAACTGGCAAGACACTGAAGAAGAGACCTGACATTTAGTTGAAACTGCAGAGGTCACGAGATTATGCCATTGACCAAGGATGGCTTAGTGATAGAAGACAAAAATTCGTCAGTCAAGAAAGTATCTTGGGAACAAAATTCTGTACCAAACTAAACAATTATATCAAAGCAGTAAAAGACAGGAATAGCAAGTTGGTTTCAGTATAGAATGGCATCACCGTTGTGGAGCTGAAACCGGAAGTTAAAGAACTGGAAGAGCAATGTATGCATTTGTTGGCTGAAATTAAATTATTAAGAGAAATGGATTGATCTTGAAGCATGGGTTTGAAGGAAAATATTGATGATATATGAATACCTGAAAAAGATGAAGGAACTGACTGCATAGCATACATGTAAATGGATGCTGGCAAGTTTGACTGGACTGCATTTAACTTATACTTACTAGTTTTTATTACCTGTATTTATGCCATGGCACTCATTTGTCTTTTATTGTTTTATTTATATTTACTAACTTCATTGTTTGTTTGCATTATTTCTATGACTATTGACCCAGCTGGAATCTGAAAATCATCTTCTAGGATTAGTGCTTTATGCTGGTTAATAAATACAAATAAAATAAAGCACAATAATTGAATTTTATTGCCAGGATCAATGGTTGCTGCTTCACAGCCACATCATACCATAGTTCTCAAACATATAAACAAAATAATTTTTTTCTTTGTTATACCGGCCTAGTAAAGTTTGCATGATTACAGAGAAATTACTTTTTATAAATGATCACTGTATCACAACACAGAATAAGGTGACACAAATTACAAGCCCTAAGTAATAGTTTATACTAAGGAAGTTGAGAGTATATTTCCTAAACATATTTAAGTTCAACAGCAATTTTATATAATTTAATGAAACACCTAAATCTTGATGTTCACAAAGAGGACAATAAAATGCTGACTTTGCAAATAACACAGTACTATGCATGCTCTAATCAATAATCTTAGCACATGCGAAACTTAACATAAAAGGAAAATAGGCAAGTCCCCCTGCTCCACCCATGTTGGGGACTGTGTCTCTGCTAACTATATATGCCAACTTCAAGATTTACAGTCTCATGGATAGGGCATATTTCCCTACACTTGGAATTGTGCAGTCTTACACAATTGTCAATCATCTGTTTAGGTGATCAAATTTTGAAAGGTATACAGATGCAGACAACAGGTATGAAAATTTAGGTCGTACAGAGAAATCACGTAAAAACACAAGGCATTGAAGTAAATCCAAGGAACATATTCTAGTACACTCTAATTTGAGTGTACATTCTAGAGCAGACTCTATTGTGAGTATAGAAGTGATTTATATAGGTAGAATTAGAATAACTGTCTAAAGGTATATGTATTAGAAGCAGGGAGAGGTTAGTACTAGGAGTGATGAGTTTGAAGTAGTAGTAGGAGTCACGTTTTGGAGGAAGAAAGTAGAGGAAAACAAGTGATATGATGTAGGGAAAAGGAGTCAACTCTTAGGAAGATGGAAGTTAGAGCATCTACAGTACCAGAGGGTGGACAGATGCTGTTTCAGAGCTGTTCTGAAGGAAGAAATGTTACTGATAGTCCTAATAGCTAACGGGAGTGCATTCCATAGTCTGGCGATAGAGAAGGAGTAGAGCATTTGATCTGCTGGGAGTTTTGGTTTGTCAGTTCGCAGGATAAATTGGTTTTCAGATCTAAGTGATCTATTTGGGTGGTAGTGAGTTAGGATTGGAGATAGGGCTAGACAATATGATGGATTATAAACAATTGTATGTTCTGTGGTTAATTGGAGGTATGTAAGGTGATGTGGGAGTTCAAACCAATTGAGTGATTGTAAGGAAGAGCAGTGATGGGATGTTTATTTGGCAATGGTTGCAAATGTAGTTACTTTATTGTAGCAGGACTCTAGATTATTTTTTAGGGATAACTGGACATTGGTGAGGAGTAAGAGTGACGGGAGGAGGAAGTTATTGGCAAAAGTTTGGAAGAACAGTTAAGAAAATGTTTATGTCTATAGAGGGATCCTAGGTTTGGTGTGTCTTTTTGATAGAGGTATGGACATGAACATCAAAAGTAAGGTTTTCATCTAAGATTACTCCCAGTAGTTTTGTATGAGATACTACTTCTATGGTGGTCTTGTCTTGAGAGTATATGATGAATTCTGTCTTATTTATGGAGGTACTTTTACCTGAAGGTGAATAACAGCAGTTTTCTTGGGGGGAGGGTTATAGAAAGCTGGTTATCTGCCATCCATGTTTTAGTGGAGTTGAAAGCATTCTGGGTTGTATATAGGAGTTCAGTAATAGAGTTAGCAGAGCAGATTATGGTAGAGTAATCTGTATATATATATATATATATATATATATATATATATATATATATATATATATATATATATATATATAGGTCTACTTCTGATTGTCAAAAACTCACTTTTTCGACAACCAGAAGATCGAACCCATTTAAGCAAAAGTGCACTAAATCGAAAGTGCACTTTTGCAAAAGCCAGTTCTCCGAAGCACATTACAGTGGGGATAAGGAAATATATCCTTTTCCCCACTGCACTGTAGTATGACCTTGGAGATAGTATATTTAAGTAGGGGGGGTGGGGGGGCAGCCCCCCTGCAAAATACTGTTTAAAGCAGTTTTTTTTTGCCGGTTCGGAAAATCGGCTTTTGCGAAAGTGCACTTTCAATCTAGTGCACTTTCGCTTTAACGGGTCTCGATGTTGTTTGTTCAAGATAGTGTAATTTTCATCAAGCAACATAAACGCATAGATATATATATATATATATATATATATATATATATATATATATATATATATATATATATATATTTGTGTGTGTGTGTTCTTATATACACAAGACAGAATATGAATAATAAACTGTAAGATAGATTAGTATTACTTAATTGTTGAATTATCTACTCCCATCAATGATAGTCATGTTTTATAAGCTATTGAAGAATACACAACATTAAAGGCCTAACTTGACGTGCTTAAAAGAATGTAATAGTTATTAAGAGAGAAGATCTCATAAATAAATTAAACAAATAATTTAGGATTTGGCAATGGATTTGTGAACTGAAAAAGTATGCTACTAAATTTTGATGTATTACCTTTGTATAGACATTTCTGCATTTTTCTTTTTATTATTCAACAAGGCTAAGAAGGGTGTTTCTGAATACTAATTTTTCATAATGGAGAGTTGAGAAACTGTTTTGGTAAAGGGATATATTTATGGTCATGTTCTTATTTGCCTATATTCAAGGTGGATTTCTATCATTTCATAAAAAGGTTATAAATAGAAATGTAAACATTTTCAAAATAACCAAAGTACAAATTACATTAGGATATGATTAACATTTGTAATCTGCAAAATATTAATATCTATTATATCACTATTTATGGTGCAGCAAAGAAGTTATAAAAAAGAAATGACAAACTAGATTGGAACTAACAGAAGATAATGTTACTGAGATGATGCACTATTTGATAAAATATTCTTGCACTTGATATTTGGCCTCTTGATTACAATAGCATATGCATGAGAATACACTTTTAACAGGTTGGCATTTAAATATGAATTTATCTTCCTGTATTTATTTATTTTGTATTACTGATTGAGATCTTAATTCCTTCGTTGAAATAGCTAACTATATTGTTGACTGACTGCAGCTGCAGAATGTTCCATATAGAAGTGTGGATAAGTGGATATTTTGGTTTCTAATTTGCATTTAAAATAATAATGTTTTCATTTCTCTTTATACTATGTTCTTATGTTCAGATAACAGGTTTTTGATGTGTTATGATTTTTTAACATAATTGTGTAATGTTGTAATTGTTTAAAGTCTGTTATTCTGTTTAATGTGGATATTGCTTCTTAAACTGAAAGGTGTCCGGAGAGAGTGCACCTTTCAAGATGAAGTATATTCATACATTGTAGCTGGCTATTTTTTAGGCAGAAGTTTCAAAATTCTTGATATGGTAGTGCAATAGTCAATAATTTGTTGTAGACCTTAATGCAAAATTATTGTGAGGCTGGCTTGCATATGCTTCTTGTTATCATATTGTTAATCCTTAAATAGCAAAGGCATTTACAGTAAAAGAATCATAACACCAAAGAACAAGACAAGAGAAAATTAATCTTCAAAATTATATGATTATTATGATAAATGAAGAATATTCATAGCACAAAGATAATGTGTAGACTACATACAATTTTTATGGGAAAGTTCCATTTCAAGTGTCAAAGCAAAATGATAGCTTTAGTGAAAACATTAAAAATATTGATGGTTTTAAAAAAGAAATAAAGCATTTTAGTAGGAATATTATATCTATGATAATTTATAGGTTCATTTATGTCTGTTTTCTTTATTTGAATGATGGTAGTTTTGTTACTGATGACCATATTGATAATAAAGGGTTTGAAATACAACACAATTGATGTCCTGATGACATTTTATGAAGTTTTATAAATATTTTCTAAATAAGTTGGTAAAAATCTTATTTAATGATGTTGAGAGGTGTGATATAGTTAATACTTACATTAATAAAGATTTATTTTGAGCCAAAAAACAAGTATAGATAAAATCAACTCTGTAAATTACAGACTCATTGTTATTGTAAGCAGTGTTGTTAAAAATGTTGCAGTCTGAGTAGGTTAAAGGCATTCATTCCTAAAATAATTTTGCTAAATTAGTTTTGGATAATGCAATTAAAACTGGCAGTTGATTAAAGCACTGCATTAGATTTTTTTTTCTTTAAGTAGGCAGAACTATATTAATCCATAATTCTCAGTTCAGTGAAAGACTCAAAAACCTTCAGCAGCGTGCATCATTTTTTTCTGGTTATACTAAGACTAACATTTTCTGACCCCTTTATCAGAAGTATTAATAGGTTATTTATTAGTCCAACCCCTGCATTATTAATTAGTGTTATCAGTTTTAAGCTAGCTAACATTAAATGCAGTTATAGATAGGTGAAAATGTTATACCATTTGAAGATTCCTTCTCTTTCTAAATACATTTACAATATGGAATTGTTCAAAACATTCCAAAATGTCTCATAAATGTCTTGCCTTATTGCTAATGGTCATATGAATTATAGCTACCATTAATATTTTTTTCTGTTTTAGGAAATAAACTTGACTTTGATACATGACTTGATTATTATCTGAAAAGTTTAAACAGTTAGCTGTAGCCTTTTAATTTCTGTAGCATAGACAGTTTTTCAAATAAACTAATATGATACAGAATGTCACACGTTATCAGATTAAATACTTTGATACAGAGTATTATACATTTTGGGGAAGCCTAGTGTTTTACATAATATTAACTTAATTAGAGAAAAGTTTTGAAAGTTTTTATTTAAGTATATTTGTGTTAGTAATGCATTTATTACATTAAATGTATGTTAAGCATATCACACCCTAGTGAGACTGCAATATTTCTTCCCAGGTTTTAATACATTATGGTCAGTTTCTAAGAATGCAGAAACTGATGTACTACAACCTATGCTCTGGAACTGAAAAGTAGTCAAACCTTTATGGTGATACCTCTTTTAAAAGTTAACATATTTTAAGAGAATTTCTAAACAATTAGTAACTGCAAAAGTCTCCACTGGATTTATCAGTCAATGTCATTAATAAAGAGACAACTGTGTCACTTTACATATTGTTTACATATTTATTGTTAACTGATTATCTGTTTAGGAGATTGCTGAAACTCATTCTGGTAACACAATGCAAATATGTATTACAGTATAAAGGCTAACAAAAAATGAAAAAAAAAAGAACTGGTAGAAGCTTGGTTAAATATTACAAAAGTTATTTCATAAGAATATATTTTGGACTTGTAATTTTAAAATGTTTTTTATTAATTTAGCATCATTTGAAAAGCTTATTTGTTTGCATTGCATTTTATTTCTTTCATTTGATGTCTGTTAACCAGGTAAAGTCAGCTGACCACAAACTATTTCCAGTAATAATCTGGGTCACATGGGCAAGGGTACATAATGTGTACTACACATGCTGACAACATGCAAAGTCTGTAAGTGCAGTGAACAGAAGTTAGAATTAAAAAACAGACCCTGGAGCTGTCAGGCAGAGATCGTATCACAGAGCCACCGTGCTATTATAAATAAATTATTTGTTAGTATTTACATGTGTGGTCACTATACTGTTTGTGTCACAGTTTATTAAAAAGAAGCTAGCAAGGAGATAACATGAACATTAGTAGGTAAGTACAAAAGTTTTATATTAATAGTTTTGTAAGCTGACTGGTACATCTGATCACCTTTGAGATATAACATTGTTCTTACCTATACATGCAATACAATACTTACGTCTGACAGAGAACACGTGCAGGTAACAGAAACATCAATGTATTCAAGAATATGGCAAATAAATTAAGCCACAGTGTGCTGCTGTTCATAAAGGTTCCTATTAAATCAGCGAATGTTTAACTTAGCAAACGCTGTTTAATCAACCCTTTTTATTCGAAATGGTGAAATCCTGAAAGCACCTAACAGTGATTTTTTTTTCTCAGGGGAAAAAAAATCACTGGGCAGTTTTTGGGACTTTGCCATTTCTTCTACAGTGATGCAATCTTGAAGTTGATATATTTAAGTAGGGTGTGTGTGCGGGGCACAGCCTCCCACTTTATTTTGTGTTTGTTTTTTTTTTGTTTTTTTTACGAAGCAACCATTTTCCTCCCTGGGAAAAAAATTGCTGTTCCGTGTGTTCGGCCTTTTGGTGATTTGACATATTTGGGTCGATTATACAGCATTCGCTAAGTTAAGCATTCGTTGATATAATATAGACCTGTTCATAAGCTCTGCAAAAAAATCAACCCATATTCTTTAATGGTAAATTTACCAGCTTTGTAATGACTTCATTTGACCATCAAATTGATTCCTCCTGGAATAGCTTGTCTTCTGACAGTTGTAGAGGTTCAATGAATTAAACTCTGTATCTGTCTAAAATGGCACCTTTATATTTATTTCCACTGTTATAACATGGGTGTAAGACTTAATCTGGTTATGCCTTCACTTCAGTTTTTAATTCTATTGATTCAATTCTTTATGACCTGTATTCAATATTTCAGACAGCTACTGCTCATTTATATTTTAAATTCTTATTTTTCTTTTCTTCTTTTTTTTTTTGTTTTCTTCCTTGTCTTTGCTGAGGATTCATTCATTTATCTAGTCATCTGCTACAAATGAATCATGGCAACCCCCCAAAATAACTGCAGCATGTGGTTTGAGTATTGTACAGTGAAACTCGTGCAGCCTGCATGCATTAGAAGGTAATAGTAGTCAATTTTTATCAAATGTCTTGTAGGCTGTGTTGTTCTAATAATTTATATTGTCACTCTTTTCTTTCATTATCAGTACAAACCAAAATACAAAACAGAAAATTATTTTCTTGGGATTCAGTAATATTGGCTATGCAGCCTCATAGTGGCAACATAGTATAATCTAAGTAATGCAATGTGACCTGAAACAGATTAACAATGTGTGAGAAGACAATTACTGCAATGGAGATATATTAATTAAGGAATGCACTGGTGAAAGCCACAAAGATCACAAAAAGAGGAGCATAAAGCAATAAAAAGTCTTGTAACGTGTGGAGCTCAGTAGTGTGCATATAGCATGCTTGTGATGATGTATGTTCCCATGCCCAATGACATACCGCTACAAGAACAGCTAAGAACAATAACAAAGGCTTATCAGCAAAGTCTCTACCAATTTATTGTAATTAATGGGAAGGAAATGGGAGTAGAAGACTGTCAAAAAGGAGGATGTACAAACAGAAAAATACACAGAAGGGCAAGGGTAAGGGAAGCCTGGGAATGAGGAGAGGGAATCAGGGTATTTTAGGGGACATTGCCTACCACTGTCTGTGGGTCTCATCAGGGCTGACTGTACTGTAAGCTGAAACATGCTTGTACTAGGATCCAGACATGTAGAATATTGAGCTGGCTATCTCACTTTAGGATGGACAAGTCAGCACTGGACTCCACCTTCGCTTATTATTTTTTACCACTGTATAGATCACTAAAGGATCCCACTCATCTGAGTTAAAGTAACAGCCATATCCCTTTGTGTCATAGCATCAACTTTGGCTCTAAAGGTATTATTAAAGGAAAGAAAGTTAATGCCTAAACGTAGGGAGATCCCCATATGTTGATTTGTGAAATGGAGTGGGATAAAAAAGGAGAACATCACCCAGTTTTGCATTTGCTTGAAAGTAGACTTAAGAACGGCAGTATGAAAAAGAAAAGAAAATCAAGTGGAGTAGGCAGACATAGACTATGCTGAGTGGTCTGAAATATGGAAGAAGAGACAAAGAAAGAAGCTTGAAGATTTTATCTATAATGTGTGACCAAGAAATAATTTCACTGCTTAAGTGTTTCTAGTCCTTCCATTTTTATGCATAGAAACAATGGCATTCTAGAGATACCTGCTGCTTTAGTTGCAGCTCCAGGCATGTGAGACTAATACATACATCCTGGGAATATAGTGAGGTACTACATCTCTGGAAGCGTATTATATTAGAGTAGGAAAGGACTAATGATAAAGACGTTCCAAAGAATTTGAAGCTTGTGTTGTTGGTAGCTGGTATTGACAGGTTGAAGGGACAAAGGAATGTTGAAAAATTCTATTAGTGTGATGGGTTTAATGTCTTACAGCATAAATTTCAATGGTGTGAATACCCAGCAGGGCAATATGATTGCTGAAGAAATCTTAACAGCTATAAGGAGGGTTATTAATGCTCAACCAACTTGAAAAGAGGAAGGATGTGCAGTATGGCAATTGGGATTTACTTGGTCAACCACATACTAATGCCGTCCTTTTTTGAAAAAAATGTAAGCAGTTATTTTACACTACATGCTTTAGAAGTATCTGAACAATGTACTGCAATCTACAATTTTTAGTTTAATAGTGAGTTTTCTTTTATTTACTCAACAACCAATAACTCTGTTGTACTAGATGGGCTGCTTTTTTTCTGTATTTCCTTTTTCTTTTTTTAATATTGTAATAAAAGATTGACATATTTGGGAGTGTGATGATGATGGACATTAATCAATAGTGTTTCTATTAGTACTAACTGGCTGCAGCTGTGTAGCATTTTCTAAGCCAGTCTTCAAGGGTACCTTTTTTTAACTTGTGAACCAATTGCTTCAAAGTTTTTAAGGAACACATGGTTTCAACTAAGATCACTGCATGGCTGAGCAACTTGATAAAACATTTCTTCTGCTACAGATATAATACAAAAGTAAGTTTACCATCTGGTGTAGTATTTTAATTATACAGTAGTGTGAAGGCACACTTTGAGTTAGTTTCAAATTTTATGAGGTAATGGATGTTTTGTTTAATGCGTTTTGAGCATTTGTATTTTACTGGTGTAGTTTTTCCTTGCCTTCGCCAGACTCAGATCTGTAAATATTTTTGATAATTATACTACAGACGCATTTAGAATTGTGCAGTTTTGCATATAGTTCCAGCATTCTGAATTATTTTATGGGATTCTACATATGATTTCCATGGGGTGGAAGAGTTATAGTTCCTTTAAGCAAGTCACCCTTAAAGAAAGGTTCTAAAGCTTTCAGTAAAATAGTGGGAGGTATACATGAGATGTGCTATTCCTTTAGGAAGCAGACTTAATTTTTCATTGTAAGTCATGTGACTGGGAGGTTTTCAACACTTGCGAATAAAGGCTTGATGAAGAAATGTCAGTGTATGCATTTATGTATTCTATAACTCCCACATTTCATCCTGACATATCTTACTAAGTCACTTCTTATGCAGATCTGACAAGATGTCAAAAGCAAAGTTTTATGTAATTTTTATTGCCAGCTATGGAAAAAGCTGTAAATTATTCTGTCTTCCACTTCATAGGTTTTATCATAATAAGTGACTTTCATTATTTGTGCCGTAACAGAAAACTTCAGTAGGAACCAATCATGTAAGTGTTGCTCTGATGTCTAATTTTTGGATTTATACTGAACCAGCCAGAACAATAAATAGTTTAATTAATTGCAATCAGAATTCCATTATTCACATTTGATTAAAAATCCACATTTTCAGCTGTTCTAGTCCACCAGAACAATAAGACATTTTTTATTGAAATTTCTTCAATTTGTGGCTTGCGATGGTGACCATTCAAACACCAAAAACTCTAACACTGCTTATTAATGTATTAGAAAATTGGGAGTCCTGCCTTTAGTGTTTTGAGCTATATTTCACTTTGAATGTGCTCCTGAGCAAACCAGAATATCTTCTGTGAGCCATGGTTTTACTTTTCATATCACACACAAATAGTAATTACAGTATTGGATGCATTTTCTCTTAAAAAGGAAGAAAACCACTGTGAATAATAGTACTGAAAACTAGATTCCAGGTATGGTATAAGTCAATTATGAATTTGCCTTATGCCAGGCATTTATTTATTTATATATTTAGTAGTTCCAAGAAAATAGCAATGCATGTTACTGAATTAAGACAAAGGGTGGAATAATGTGCTTTGAAACTTAATTGCTACTGCTTAAATAAACTGACTTGTGGAAGCTATTTCCAACCTCCTCACATTACTCATTTGATCTCCTTTCCATATTATTGTAGAGGCACCTATGCTATGTAGAATCACACAGTGTTTTACTGAAAAGAATATTTAATAACACCTAACAACAGTTGCAGTGGCCTGGCATAAGGCAATACACTTGGTAGATACCGTGTTAAGTGTAAAGTGTGAGATCAGTAAAAGAAGCCTCCCCTCCATCACGCCAGAGTTAAATTACCTATACAGGAACATTCTTTGGCCCATGCAAAATTCTTCCATGTTACTAGCTCAGCTTATGGGGATCAACAACCTTTAATACATTGTAAGCACCAAAAAACAGCATTGTTAAAGGAAGTAAACCACTGGAATGCAAGCACAACAAATGGTAATCCAAGAAAAATACAACCAGCAGTCCATGGCAGAAATGTATCCATACGTAGTATTTTAATGGAAGCAAAAATGAAAAACAAAGATAAGTGCTTTCGCAGTTAGCTTCATTACATCTCTACTACAGCAAATAAAGGCATCTCTTTAATAATACAAGTAATTAACTATGTATCCAATCAAATATAGTGCATTTGTAGTTGCTAAGTGATGAATTAACAAGTCAAAGCACCAGAAGATATATACATAACAAAAAGCAAAGCATTTAAGAAACATTTTAAAACATTGAAAGGTACTAAAAACATGTTATAAGATATGCTGAAAAACAACACATCTAAGTATATAGTTTAAAAATATATAGTTTAAAAATTGTCACATAGCATCAGATATTATCTTATTATTTCTTTCTTAATGACCTTGCTCTCAAAGCAGGCTGTATTGTAACATTTTCATTTAGACCAGGGGCATAATGTGCCCCTAGTTTAAAGATTCATTTGAACTCAGCCTGATATGTGACATTAACCAAGTCACCCTTTGTAACATTCTGATATATTACTTCTAAAACTAAGAATTTAAAAATATGCTCTTCTCCAAATGTGTTCATGTGTTTAGCTTTCGCACTATAATTCATGCATCTTCGTGCACAGTAAAGGTGGTCATGTATCCTTTCTCTCAGGCATCTGTTTGACTTGCCAACATAAAAACATCAGCAAGAAATACAGCGGCCCAAATAGACTAATTTTTTTGAATTGCAGTCTGCAGGTGGAAAATGTGTGAATACTTTATTATGCTGCAGATGTGTGAATACTAAAGATTCATCCACATAGTCACAAAAAGAACAGCCATTGCATTTTTTGGTCCATTGTTCCATGTCCCTGAAATCAGGATCTAACATCTTTCTAGGATAACATAATCTTTGATGTAGGGATTTCTTTTTCCTGTATCCAAACCTAGGTCTCTCTCCTACAAGTGAGTAGACGTCTGCATCAGTGCCCAATATTGGCCAATGCTTACATATAATGTCCCTAATTCTCTTCTCATCACTAGAAAAATGTAAGACTAAAAAATGGGGGTATGAACTCTATCTTTCTTATTTAAAGAATGAACCATGTTAAATGAAGAAAAATAAGTCTTGCCTATTGTTTCTCTGCAACTTCTAACTATTTGTTGTGTATTATCTATCTCATGTTCATGATAACCCCTAGATAAAAAGTCTACTCGCATTTGCTCTAAAGATGTTTTATAATCCTGATCCTTACTATGTAAACGGCTGGTCCACAAGTTCTGATCCTTTACGTACATTGCAGAATACATGACGGGGATGCATACTGCTGCGGTGTACATAAGTGGGCCGATAACATTCCTTCCTCTAAAGTTTTGTATGTAGAGTATGACCATCACCTTTAACTAATAGAATATCTAAAAACTCAGTACTACTACCGGTGAATTTATATGAACATTTCAAAAAGTCTGTACTTGGATTTAACATATCTATAAACTGGTGTAACTGCAATAAATCTCCTGTCCATAACAAGAAAAGATTAACCACAAAATGTCTATATAAAGGTACATAACATTTGTAATAAGTAGGAGTAAACATCACACTTTCCTCCCAAGTTACCATAACCAAACTGGAGTAACTATTAGCACAGGGATACCCATAGCTACGCCAGAAGTTTGAAGATAATAGCTGTTGTTAAAGGTGAACACATTATGTTCTAAAACCATTTCCATTAACAAGCAAAGGAAATCTATCTGATGTCAAACATGCTTTTACTTCTAATAACTTGTTTTACCATCTTATTCCCTTCAAAATTTGGTATACTAGTAAACAATGCTGCAACATCCAAAATGACAAAATATCCTAGATCTTTATCACTATTCTCATCAACACATTTATATAGCTCTTGTAAAAAATGTTTATTGTCAATTAAAATAGATGTATATGTAGATAAGATGGGTTTAAATTGTTTTTCCAAATAAATGTAAAGTGGCTTGGTAAGCCATCCACCACCTGCCACAATAGGTCTGAAGGGGGGACATAAAGGGTCCTTATGTATTTTTGGAAGACCATTCAGAACAGGTATCTTGAGATGTTCTATGGAAAAATAACTGAACAAGTCTTTAGTTAACAACTGGTTATCAAAACATTCTTTTAATGAATCATTAATTTTGTTCCATATTCTTCATAACGCATTCTAGACTGCGGTGCTGGTGCTGTGGTAGCGTTGTCACCTCACAGTAAGATGTCCTGTTTGATTCTCAGCTAGAGCGCCTTCTGTGTGGAGATATGCATGAATGGGTATGCCTTCGTTGAAGGTTGTGCGTCAGGGCCGGCAACTCAGCATGTAAAAATCTACTGCCAATCATTAGCGGACCGGAGTTTCACTGTGCTGGTCCCTAACCAGGAAAAGACGAAAGACACAACAACATTCTTCATAACGCATTCTCATCAATGGGTACATATGTAAAATGATCTTTCAACATGTTAATAATACTGTCAAAATAAAAATCTTTATTCATAACAACAATCAACCCTCCCTTGTCTGCTGGTCGGATGACAATGTTAACATCGTTTTGCAGACTGTTAAGCGCATGGCTCTCAGCCCTAGATAAGTTCACAAAACCTTTCCTTCTCTTAGTGTCATTTAATAAACTATAAATATCAGTTTCACACATTTTAATAAATGTTTCAAGGGCCGGGTGATGTTGGGGTATGTAAGCACTCAATTTTCTAAAGTTAAAAGCAGTAAAGTTCTCATTAGAGTTCCCATAAGTGAGTCTAAGTGCAACATTTCATGCAAAACGTCTTAAGTTTATTAAAGTTTCAGAAAATCTGCTTGTTGGGCAGGAATGAATGAATAACAAACCTTTATTAAGTACGTGTATGTTATGTCCGTTAACTCTCGAGATGAAATATTCCATACCAAGTTCTTCATGTCTGCTTCCACATTTCCATTAGAGTTTGAATGTTTGCTTCGGGCCCTAAATGTCTCTGTTTGATTTGCTGTCGACTCTCTGTGTCTTTCACCAATCTCTTCCAATTCTGTCAATAAAGTAGCGGCAAATTGGAAAAAATCTATGTAGATGCAGTATCAGGTATTTTCCTGTGCACTACAAGCTCAGGGTTATTTTGCAACAAATTCTCTTCAGTTATAGGCACTTCATTAGGTGTATTATAAACTGATGTGGAAGCCCCGGGTGGTAGTGTTGCTCTGCCTTAAGTATTAGGTGTTTGATTTGGAGGAAGTGACATTAGTACATTGTTGGATAAGGAATGTAGGCTCCATGAATCATTCCTATCAGTTTCTTTGCTAAAATCATTATTAACATTAAAGTTATGTTCTGAATGAGCATGGACTTGAGAAATCTGCTCATCAGAGTTTTTTTTAGTCCTTTCCCTAGGCCAAGTAGTCACATGGTTATTCGAGAAGTCTCTCATGTCATGCTGTAGTTTCCTCTTTTTCTGTACCAACAGTTTCTTTTCGTATGCAGAGACTTGGTCAATAACTTAACTGACCTCGATTTCAAGTAAATCTACAGGATGGTTAGCATATATCTCATCATGTAGTTGTTGCACATTATTAGTTAATTATCTTTCAATAGGTGAAAAGTAATCAATTAATAAGCACAAATAAGAAAAACTTGTATCCAGGTTTATTTTTTGCCACTTAGCAAGGAGCTGCGGATATTGTTCCCCGTAAGTAGGCATAACAAATACTCTTAAGCCATGAGGTATCACTTTTAAGGTGCAGCATGCTTCCATGTGAAAACATTGGCACTGTAAGCATTTTAAACGATAAAGATCATTCTCAAGATTTTTAATACGCTCATATAAAATTTTAGATTCATTCAGTCCATTATCAGTCTCAGTGAGTTGAGTATAGAATTGGTCAATAAGCAGAGGATTTTCCTCACCTTTCACAAATTTTAACAGATAATTGTCACATTCCTGTGATTCTCATGAGGGACATATCCCAGTTCAATAACAGCTGCAGCTCCCTCTGCCATGTCTTCCCAAAGCAGCAAACAGACAATGTAAGCATCAAAAAACAAAGCATTGCTAAAGGAAGTAAACCTCTAGAATGCAGGCACAACAAATGATAATCAAAGAGAAATACAACCAGTAGTCCAATGCAGAAATGTATCCAAACATAGTATTTAAATAGAAGCAAAAGTGAAAAACAAAGATAACCTTTAATGCATTCATTTTAAAACAAGTGCACTGAGGGAAGCCTGTAAGGGACACACAAAAGGGAATTAAACCTCAACAAATGAGTTACACTCATTCTTCTTTTTCTATACATCCCACTAATATTATGCACACTTACCTTGTCCTGTACAGCTGGTTTCTAGGAGCTGACTGATTGTTTCTGCAATTAGAACCTGCTTGGCTTGGAGGAAGTGCCCTGCTATTGCTCCCCTATCCTGCCCCCATTCACACCCACTCACTTGCAGCTTTATTTTCTTTATACACTTCAGGCAAGAGCCCCACTTACAACCTGTCACACTGCACTCATTTTAAGTATTCAAGCACACACATAAATTATAAACTCACAGTTCCACCCCATTTCCTGTCCTCTTCCAACTGCATATTCTGGCAACATGTATAAAGATAGAAAACTATACAAACTATACGCCTTAATTTTCCCCTGTACTTCACTATTCTCAATAATAATTATTTTTTTCTACCTGACAAATTCAGGATCTAAATCTAGCAATCTTCATTTCACCTTCATAAGGCTCGCAGCTGAAAAAATCTTTGATACCCTTACTCATTATCTTTAACCTCTCTCAGCTCGGGCACAGTCCCACCAGTATTCAGGCACACAGTTATATCACTGTCCCACCAGTATGTAGGCCCACAGTTACATCACTGTCCCACCAGTATTCAGGCACACAGTTATATCACTGTCCCACCAGTATGTAGGCCCACAGTTATATCACTGTCCCAACAGTATGTAGGCCCACAGTTACATCACTGTCCCACCAGTATTCAGGCACACAGTTATATTACTGTCCCACCAGTATGTAGGCCCACAGTTATATCACTGTCCCACCAGTATGTAGGCCCACAGTTACATCACTGTCCCACCAGTATTTAGGCACACAGTTATATCTCTGTTCCACCAGTATTTAGGCATACAGTTATATCACTGTCCCACCAGTATTTAGGCACACAGTTATATCACTGTCCCACCAGTATTTAGGCACACAGTTATATCACTGTTCCACCAGTATTTAGGCACACAGTTATATCACTGTCCCACCAGTATTTAGGCCCACAGTTATATCACTGTCCCACCAGTATTTAGGCCCACAGTTATATCACTGTCCCACAAGTATGTAGGCCCACAGTTACATCACTGTCCCACCAGTATTAAGGCCCACAGCTATATCACTGTCCCACCAGTATTTAGGCCCACAGTTATATCACTGTCCCACCAGTATTTAGGCACACAGTTATATCACTGTCCCACCAGTATTCAGGCACACAGTTATATCACTGTCCCACCAGTATGTAGGCCCACAGTTATATCACTGTCCCACCAGTATGTAGGCCCACAGTTACATCACTGTCCCACCAGTATTTAGGCACACAGTTATATCACTGTCCCACCAGTATTTAGGCACACAGTTATATCACTGTCCCACCAGTATTTAGGCACACAGTTATATCACTGTCCCACCAGTATTCAGGCACACAGTTATATCACTGTCCCACCAGTATGTAGGCCCACAGTTATATCACTGTCCCACCAGTATGTAGGCCCACAGTTACATCACTGTCCCACCAGTATTTAGGCACACAGTTATATCACTGTCCCACCAGTATTTAGCCACACAGTTATATCATTGTCCCACCAGTATTCAGGCACACAGTTATATCACTGTCCCACCAGTATGTAGGCCCACAGTTACATCACTGTCCCACCAGTATTTAGGCACACAGTTATATCACTGTCCCACCAGTATTTAGGCACACAGTTATATCACTGTCCCGTCAGTATTTAGGCACACAGTTATATCACTGTCCCACCAGTATTTAGGCACACAATTATATCACTGTCCCACCAGTATTCAGGCACACAGTTATATCACTGTCCCACCAGTATTTAGGTACACAGTTATATCACTGTCCCACCAGTATTCAGGCACACAGTTATATCACTGTCCCACCAGTATGTAGGCCCACAGTTACATCACTGTCCCACCAGTATTTAGGCCCACAGCTATATCACTGTCCCACCAGTATTCAGGCACACAGTTATATCACTGTCCCACCAGTATTTAGGCCCACAGTTATATCACTGTCCCACCAGTATGTAGGCCCACAGTTACATCACTGTCCCACCAGTATTTAGGCACACAGTTATATTACTGTCCCACCGGTATTTAGGCACACAGTTATATCACTGTCCCACCAGTATTTAGGAACACAGTTATATCACTGTCCCACCAGTATTTAGGCACACAGTTATATCAATGTCCCACCAGTATTTAGGCACACAGTTATATCACTGTCCCACCAGTATTTAGGCACACAGTTATATCACTGTCCCACCAGTATTTAGGCACACAATTATATCACTGTCCCACCAGTATTTAGGCACACAGTTATATCACTGTCCCACCAGTATTTAGGCACACAGTTATATCACTGTCCCACCAGTATTTAGGCACACAGTTATATCACTGTCCCACCAGTATTTAGGCACACAGTTATATCACTGTCCCACCAGTATTTAGGCACACAGTTATATCACTGTCCCACCAGTATTTAGGCACACAGTTATATAGGTTCATAGGTTCGTACTAGGCTATCTGCCCTAGGGCATTTATAAGCCTAGCCAGAATGTGTGTGGCTTTCACCACCCCTTAGGATGAGAATACTATGCCCTTTTAGGGTTTAGTTTACTGTGCCTGTCTAGTAGTGACACAGAGATGACCCCCGGGGTAAACCTACGATCTCCCATCCATTCGTCAAGATTTCTCTTGAATAGAGGTAGTGAGGGGCTCTGCCTAACATGGATTGGGATTCTGTTCCAGAGTGTAGGGAGCCTCTGGGTTATGAATCTGTCCCTCCAGCACGTCCTATTTATTTCTGTGTTGAGGTTTAAGTCTCTTGCTCTCGTGGCTCTGATGGATTTGGATTTTCTGAGGTGGAGCATGTCCATTAATTCCGGATTGGACATGGCCTTGTACGTCAGGCACAGATCACCTCTGGGTAGGCGGTATGCGACTGAATAGAGCTGGAGTTTTTTCAGTCGGGCAGCATATGACATATGTTTAAGGCCCTTTATCCTCTTGGTGAGGAACTTTTGAGGTCTTTCCAACTGCTGCAGGTGTCGGGTAAGATACATCCCAAATGGGGCATTGTATTCAATCATTGGCCTGATAAGAGAAGAGTACAGGGGCACAATGACCTCTCTTGATCTAGATGTGAAACCCTTCATGATAAGGTGGGCAATATAGAAGGTCTTCCTAACCACTTTGGCAATGTGAGTGTCAAATGAGAGGTTACTGTCAACCTGGGTCCCTAGGTCCCTGATTACCTCTTCCGTACTTAATGGATTACCACCTATGTGGTAATTTGTGGGTACCTTGTTTTTCCCAAAGGGTATGACTATACATTTTTTGGCATTCAGCTTAAGGCCATAGCTCTGGCACCAATTATCCATTTCTATGAGGCCTCTCTGAAGGATGTTTGTGTCTGCTGGAGTATCAATTATGGCACCCAGTTTGCAGTCATCTGCGAACTTTGTCAGCCACAATCCTCCTATGTTTGCCTGTACCTCGGAAAAATAAATGCCGAACAAGAGGGGTCCCAGGACTGAGCCCTGTGGGACACCGCTTGTGACTGGCTTAGAGTCTGACATAGCTCCAGCAACTCTGACCCTGTGGGTTCTGTCCTTGAGCCAGTTTGCAACCCATCTTGTGACATATGGGTTTACATTTAAGCTGGTGAGTTTGTCTATGATGCCCGAGTGGGGTATTGTGTCAAAGGCTTTTGCAAGGTCAAGGTAGGCTGTGTGAACTGCCTTACCCTCATCAATGGCCTTAGTGACTGTTTCAAAAAAGTCGACCAAGTTCAAAAGGCAGGATCTGCCCTTGACAAAGCCAAATTGGGTAGGATCCAATGTCTCTAGGTCCCCAATGTCTTTGTTTATGAGTTCCATAATGATCCTCTCCATAGCTTTGCAGACCAGGCTCGTCAAGCTTATGGGGCGGTAATTTCCAGGGTCCGTAGAAGCACCGCCTTTGTGAAGTGGGAGCACTGTTGCCATACGCCACTCTTTGGGTACGTATCCTGTAGTAAGGCTAAGATTAAACAGCAGCCTTATGTGTGGGTTTAGTTCCTCTTGGAGTTCATGTAGCACACAGCCCGGGACACTGTCCGGTCCCATTGATGCTTTGTTTTTAGCTTTAGAGAGGGCGGCTCTCACCTGTCCCACCAGTATTTAGGCACACAGTTATATCACTGTCCCACCAGTATTTAGGCACAGAGTTATATCACTGTCCCACCAGTATTTAGGCACACAGTTATATCACTGTCCCACCAGTATTTAGGCACACAGTTATATCACTGTCCCACCAGTATTTAGGCACACAGTTATATCACTGTTCCACCAGTATTTAGGCATACAGTTATACCACTGTCCCACCAGTATTTAGGCACACAGTTATATCACTGTCACACCAGTATTTAGGCACACAGTTATATCACTGTCCCACCAGTATTTAGGCAGACAGTTATATCACTGTCCCACAAGTATGTAGGCCCACAGTTACATCACTGTCCCACCAGTATTTAGGCCCACAGCTATATCACTGTCTCACCAGTATTTAGGCTCACAGTTATATCACTGTCCCACCAGTATTTAGGCACACAGTTGTATCACTGTCCCACCAGTATTTAGGCACACAGTTATATCACTGTCCCATCAGTATTTAGGCACACAGTTATATCACTGTCCCACCAGTATTTAGGCACACAGTTATATCACTGTCCCATCAGTATTTAGGCACACAGTTATATCACTGTCCCACCAGTATTTAGGACCACAGTTATATCACTGTCCCACAAGTATGTAGGCCCACAGTTACATCACTGTCCCACCAGTATTTAGGCCCACAGCTATATCACTGTCCCACCAGTATTTAGGCCCACAGTTATATCACTGTCCCACCAGTATTTAGGCACACAGTTATATCACTGTCCCACCAGTATTTAGGCACACAGTTATATCACTGTCCCACCAGTATTTAGGCACACAGTTATATCACTGTCCCACCAGTATTTAGGCACACAGTTATATCACTGTCCCACCAGTATTTAGGCACACAGTTATATCACTGTCCCATCAGTATTTAGGCACACAGTTATATTGTCACTACCCAAAGTCACTGATGGATTATAGACTTATTTCTACCCTCTACCCTATTATCAAAATATTTGAAAATGCTTATACAAGCAATTACTTAAAAACACATTAACAGTTATTGCCTTTTATGTGATGCACAACATGGCTTTCACAATGCCTCCAGTACCTTCACTCCCTTGGTAATGGCTACTGATGCCCTCTACTTAAAAATGATGTAGGAGAGAGATCCTTCTCTAGAGTGTGACTTGCTACCTAGAAACATCTGCCTACAGAGATCAAACATTTAAACACCATTAAAAGCTTTAATTATGCAGTGAAAGAGCATCTCCTTAATAAATCTACCTTTAACTGCTACTACGACAGTGGTTAAGTAACTTGCCATCCCATATCATGAATAATAGAATACATTTAATAAACTTTTACTAGCCGCTTAATATTGCATTTTTATCTATCAGTATTTCACTAGTTTGTATTATATGTATGATTGCACTATATTTTGCGCATATCTTAGCTCACATTTTTCATATATTTTTTTTAATGCCCTCTGTTTGAATCTTTTAATCTTACTCTGTCTGAAGTCAGTCTTATCATTATGTTTTGTATTTTGCAATGTACTTATTTTGTACATAATATTTTGATTGTAAGTCTGTGATATATTTTCTGCTCTTTGAGCTTGAGTCTTGGCACAAAAGGGTCAAAAGTCCAGCTCACTTACCCAGTGTACAAAAAGTAAATAAATAAGATAAATAAATCCTACTTTACATTTTTGCTATATCCCTTTTGCTTCCAACCTAGACTGACAACACACACTAACAGCTACACTGCCTTATCAGTGTGACCTTTTACCAAGTAATACAAGTATGCATTCTCTATGATTACATCTTCACCTTCACTAGTCACCAATCATATACTTTTTTCTTCTCATTTACTAAGTTGCCATGGACTACAGAGTACAGTGCATGTTTATACCTTATCTATTACTGTCAACAATTGTTCTGCATATTACTCTGTCTTACTCACTTATAACTGGCAGCTCATACCTCTCCTCCCACGTGTCCTTTCCCATCTCTATGACTACTTGATGGAAAGATGCTTTACTCAATTCCTATACCTCAGTATATGGAACACCTGTTGGACAATCAAACTGCTAACAAAATGTAAATGCTAAACATACTCAGAACATGGACTGAACATAGCTATATTCATTACTACCCTGCACTTACTACAATCTGATAATCTCAATCCCAGCCTAGGCCCACAACCATATGCCAGTTTACCTGGAAGTAACAATACTTCAGCACTAACAATCTCTTTCACTACAGCTAATACAAACAGCTCACATCCAGCAACAGCTTTTGATACTAGCAACAGAACTGAGTTTATTCATGTTTCACAGACTAAGACAAAATAAGTGTTTTAATGATCGCCTGTACAGACACTGGTAGTGGTAGCAGTAAATGACCTCAACTAGAAGCTTGGTTAGAAATGCACAAAACAAATCCATCACAGAAACCTGGCTAAAAAAACAAACAAAAAAATAAACCCCCCAAAAAACAGATGTTTCTCTCCAGAGATAACATATAACGTCCATGTTTATGCAGCTAATTGCCCTGACAAAAAAAGGTAATAATAAGTAGAGAAGCAGTTACAGTAGCTTGCAAACACTCCAGGTTAAATGTTCACTCATGGCTACCAAACAACAGCCCTAAATAAAACAACAGCTCAATACCGCAAGTCACAATTTACATAACACCTGCATCCTCTTACACAATTCTTCAAGACACCTTACACACCCTACTGGCCAGTGCAGGCAACTGTAAGATTATTATGATTATTATTATTATTATTATTATTATTATTATTATTATTATTATGTAGGGAACAGGGGGAGGAGACCCTGGAGAGGTGGAGATATGCTCTAGAGAGAAGAGGAATGAAGGTCAGCAGGACTAAGACATTATATATGTGTGTGAATGAGAGGGAGGATAGAGGAATGGTGAGGATGCAGGGTGTAGAGGTGGCAAAGGTGGATGAGTTTAAATACTTGGGATCAACAGTTCAGAGTAATGGTGAGTGTGGAAGAGAGGTGAAGAAGAGAGTACAGGCAGGATGGAGTGGGTGGAGAAGAGTGTCAGGAGTGATTTGTGACAGACGAGTACCAGTAAGAGTGAAAGGGAAGGTGTACAAGAGGGTAATGAGACCAGCTATGTTATATGGGTTGGAGACAGTGGCATTGACAAAAAGGCAGGAGTCAGAGCTTGTCGTGGCAGAGTTGATGAGGTTTAGATTTGCACTGGGTGTGACAAGGATGAACAGGATTAGGAATAAGTATATTAGAGGGTCATCCCAGATTGGAAGGTTTGGAGACAAAGCCAGAGAGGCAAGATTACGTTGGTTTGGACATGTGCTGAGGAGGGATACAGAGTATATTGGGAAAAAGATGCTAAGGATGAAGCTGCCAGGTAACAGAAAAAGAGGAAGGCCGAATATAAGGTTTTTGGATGTGGTAAGAGAGGACATGCAGGTGGTTGGTGTGACAGAGCCAGATGCAGAGGACAGGAAGAAATGGAAACAGTTGATCTGCTCTGGTGACCCCTAATGGGAACAGCTGAAAGAAGAAGAAGAAGATTATGTGGAAGTAAACTTGGATTGAGATGACAAGGTAAATAGGCTGCTTGTCTTAATGATTTCTCTCAAGTATTTTTATTTATTATGTATTTATTTCTTGACATTTGTTGACCGTGAAAGTCCGACTGAGTCAGGAACCCATTTTCAGTGGCGACCCAGGGGAAAAAAGCTCGTAAGACATTATGTACACACAGAGTAATAAACAAGTATTTTACAAGAATTTATAGTACAGCTACATTACAATACAATATCCTGAGGAAAAAAATATATAGAATTTGTGGGATTATGAAATATCAGAGAAAAAACCCAGTCATTTACAAAACATTTTTGTTTTGCAACTATTGAAATAGGTTAAAAGGTAAGAAAGGAACAATTAGAAGAGAAGTTAGTTGTTGAAGAATAGTTAAGAGAAGAAGTTAGGTTTGGTGGTTATTATAGTAATTAAGGTTAGAGAATTTGTATTAAGAGTTGTTTAAATTAACTGTTAAATCAGAAAAGTTTGCTACTGGTTTTGAGGGGAAAAAATTGAGGTGAGCTAGTGGGAAAGGGAGAGGTGGCTTATCTATTTTGATAGATACAGGGGCAGACATGAATATTTAGTAGATAGTTTTTTAGGGTGAGTTTAAATTTGTTGAAGCAATCAGTGATGTTTGTGCTGGCTGGTAGTGAATTCCAGAGTTTTGCAACAGTGTATGAGTAAAGGTGGTGCCCAGCTCTTTTGTTTGGTACATGGACAGTTATGACTTGTTTATTTTCTGAGCAGAGGGTTCTATTGGGGGTTTAGGGTGCTAGAATGTTCTTAAGAACAGGGCAGTTGTTTGGGTTATAGACAGTTTTGTGTGCCATGGACAGTTGCAATAATGCAAAAAAAGGTTTAATTCCCACCTTACGTACTGGGAATGGCTTTCTAAATAGATAATCAATAATATACTATGGAAATTATTCTCCATGTATGTACAACCACCAACTATGAGTGATCACTGTGCTATTATTACCAGCTAGTTGCTCAAAGCAAAGGAAGCCAAACCAAAGTTAGCCATCATATGGACTATTTCAGAATCCAGCCTGACTCTTTGAATAACTGAACCTGGACTTATCAACTAGGACACTGTGTATAACTGCACAGAACCAACATCTACTCTCTCTGCTTTCTGTAACTCATTTACCCCATAAGAATAATTTTTGTCCTGTAGCGAAGAAATACCCATCTGCAAAACCTTGCTTATGACTAAATAATGAATTTAAAAAACATAAAAGTATGAAGTAAAGCTTGGTTACATTGGAAAATCTACCCCCAAAATATCTCTGAGTTTAACCTCTATCTAACACTCAAAGATCAACAAAGAACAACCACCAAAAAGGACTACTTGCATCAACTACAAACAAATAAATTTAGATTGCCAAAAGCATCCTGGCAAGCCATTAAAGAAATAGGCACTAAGTATCAATTCCATTAGGATGGACCTAAAGAAAACAGTAGAGTTCCAGACCTCTGTGTGTTGAAACACAACACATCCTTTCCTAAACCACCTTTGGACAAATCATTTAACAATTTTTCCCTTAATGCTGCTACCCCCAACACAGAGGTATTCCAAAGCTAGTCTGACCAGTTTATTATAGCATTTGTAACACTTGTGACAGTGATCATAAGCATTAAAAAGTGTTATAACATATTTATACATCAGTATAGCCACCACATACAAATTTAGTAAAACCAAACCAACCTGAAAAACTGGGCAGCATGAGTGACTGTACACAGAGATCAGCTTTCAACTGAGTGGCATTCCCTCAGTGCTCCTCAACAAATCTTGATCACTGTTCAAAGGCAGCACAAATGACAGCTTGGTTCAATTTTCCCAAATGTTAGATCAATGCAAGAAAGGAACGGGGAAATGAAAAGGGGTGAAGGCCATGCAGGGACCAACCACCAACTTTAGACCTGAGCAGCTACCACACCCTGCTTTCATTGACTTACAGTGAGGTGGAAGGTTGACACAGTGGTTAAGGTCTTCACTGTGTAGGCACAAGGTGCAGGGTTTGATCCTCACATGGAGTAATTGGGTGGGCTTGGAATGAACTACAAGGGCAGATAGCCTGGTGCTAATTTAAGGGGTGGGAAGCTGCCATTATGGTTAAGGTGTTTATCTTACAAACACGAGGTACAGGGTTTGATTCCCACATCAGGTAATTGGCCAAGCTTTTAAAATGGGCCACAGGAGCAGATAGCCTAGTACTAATCTATGGACCTATGAATATATGCCCACCAATAAATAACAGACCACAACTGTAATAATGAATTCAAAGCTCGGGAGCACAAGTCATGAACCACACCTCAATGAAAGGTCTTGCTGTAGTAAATTGGTATATGGAGTGTCATGTAGACTAGAAATGATTAGCAGGAAGGAAAGAAAGCCATATTATGGTTGCATTGATGTTAGCTGATATCTTGCAGGAGAATTCCATCCACAGAGTATCATATGGGAAATTACAACTCCAAAATCCACTTTCTCCATAACTTAAAGTCAAAAAGAAAAGAGGCCCAGTTTAATCTGAGTCAACCATTTTGGCTGAAACCAGTACAGGTAACTTAAACATCTCATAAAAGTCTAAAAAACACCACTGCCAAACCTCTCAACTATCCCTATTTTGGAAGAATGTTCACATTTTCAGGGCTAATTTAGGTATGCCCTTAATGCTACTACCTCCAACACAGAGGTATTCCAAAGCTAGTCTGACCAGTTTATTATAGCATTTGTAACACTTGTGACAGTGATCATAAGCATTAAAAAAGTGTTATAACATATTTATAAATCAGTATAGCCACCACATACAACTTTAGTAAAACCAAACCAACCTGAAAAACTGGGCAGCATGAGTGACTGTTCACAGAGATCTGCTTTCAACTGAGTGGCATTCCCTCAGTGCTCCTCAACAAATCTTTTTTTTTTTCAAAACAGGTTTATTGTTTTAACATATAAGAGAAATATCATAACAATTTTATACAAGTAATTAAAAATAGGTATTATTATAATATTCAACAAAACAACTAAAGTATTTACAAAGACATCCACTACAATCAGATCAATTAATTAAACTAAAATACCATGCTATTGAAATTAAAATTTTTTTAACAAATTTTGTAAATTATCCCATACAATAAAATAAGATGTTTTCTGTTTGTTCTAGTCCTAATTGTGTTTATTTCCATATGGCACACTATATTCATAACATTTTAAATTCATTGAATGAAGGAGGTGTATCTGAAATCCAATTTCTAGTTATTATTTTCCTAGCCACTGCTAGAATAGACCATAACAAGGGAAGCTTAACCTTTTTAACACTTTGAGGTACAGGTGTGTTGAATAATATAAGAGATTTAGAAATAATGAAATTATCTGTAAAAAGAGCCTGCAAAAATTCATTAATTGACTTCCAGTATTCTTTCAATTTTATACAGTCATAAAACATATGAGCCCAGTCAGCATTAATTTCTACATTACATCTCTTACATAGATTATCTTTATTATTTATTTTATTCATCATCAAAGGTGTATAAAAGATCTATGTAAAAATTTCCATGTATAAAGTCTCCAGACAATGGAAGACGTAGTTCTATAAGCAGATTCCAATATATATTGTTTATCTTGTTGATTTGGTGGGTCCCCATTAATAGAAGTGAAATAATTCCAGTATGAATCTACACTGTAAAAGTTTCTTGTCTGATAACTTTATGTATGTATGAAAGTTTACCTTTATCAGAAACTTTATGTTGTAAATTTAATATCAAGTAATCAATCAGTGTTGGAATAGATTCTTTAACAGTTATAGACATTAAATCTATTTTATTAATGAGATGTTGTCTAAAGGTCTGAACCTCTAACCAGCAAGTTTCTCTTAGATCAAATTCTTGTTTTAAGAAATCTAGATTTTTAACTTTATTATCAGATATCAACTGATACCAGTACTTTAGATCATTATCTATAGCTAAATGAGTTCCTTCAGAAGTAGATGACAAAAGCATACCCTGAGTATACATTATAGGAAATACAATAAAATTCCATTCCCTATACTTAGGGTGCATGAATATAAAGTTACGATAACTAATAATAATATTTAATGGGTAACAAACCATATGTTTAGGTGTAATAGGTGAAGTACAAAATTCCTTTAGTAACCATAACATGGAGTTATTTACAATCATATTTTTATGTGTTAAGGAGATTTTCATGAAGTGTATACTAATTAGCTCCCAATAATCTTTCCATTTTGTGACATATGACTGATCTATTAATAAAGTAATAACTTTTACAATAGAAGAGATAGTATATAAATTAAAGTCTGGAAAAGAAATACCCCTTGAGACCAGCTATTAGTATGTTTCTTTAATGCAATCCTAGGTCTATTAGGTGCCCATAAGAAATTTAACATTAGTGTGTTCAGTTTCTTGATAATTATTTTTGTAGGTGGAAGTATTATTGATTGTATTAAGTATAAAATCTTGGGGAATATTATCATTTTAATAATTGTAAGTCTCTCCTCCATAGTAAAAACATATTATTCCAGGTATTAAAAGATTTTGTATATTAAGAAAACAGGTATTATAATTATTATATATAATAGATTTAATATCTTTAGATAGTATTATACCTAAATAAGTTATCTGACCTGAATTGGGTACATATTTAGTAAAATCACTAATGAGAATATTTTTTCGTGTATATATAGGTAGTATTTTAGTTTTTTCTTCATTGAATATTAAACCAGAAATACTTTTAAAATTCATCATGTTATCAAATAGAGACTGTATAGAAGAATTAGATCCTGCTGATGTAATTAGAACATCATCTGCAAAAAGTTGAATTTTGGATGTTGTATTTTCATCTATTTCAAAACCCTCTATGTCAGTACTGTTTCTGATCAAATTAGCCTGAGGCTCCATTACTAAAGTGAATAACAGTGGAGAAAGTGGACATCCTTGTTTTGTACCTTTAAGAATGGGTATTTTTTTGTGAAACATATGTTCTTACCTTAATATAAGCCAACGTTCCTTTGTATAAATGTTCAATTAGATTTACAAATGCATCCAAGAAGTTTGTGCACTTCATTAAGGTAAACAGATAGTCCCAACTTACTGAATCAAATGCTGAACTTATATCAAGACTAATAAGTGTTAAATCTTTCTTTTTCCTATTTGCAAAATCTATTAATGTTAAAGTTCTTTTTATATTATCAAAAGTATTTCTATTTACAATGAAGCCTGTCTGATCTATATCTATAATGCCGGAATGATTGTCTTCAATCTATCAGCAAAGATATTCATAAACATTTTATAATCAACATTAAGTAATGAGATGGGCCGATATGAAGAACATCTAGTTGGATCTTTATTAGGTTTTAAAATTGGTGAAATAAATGTATATTGCCAAGATGGGGGGGGTTATTAACTCAGTTTGGGCCAAAATAAAAACCTTATGTATTAATGAATATGTATTTTTAGAAAGGATTTTATATATCTCTGGTATAATACCATCATTACCCGGTGCTTTGTTTGATTTAAGCTTATTTATTTGTGTAATAACTTCTGTATATGAAATACTCTTGTCCAATAGTTTAATCTGTTGTTTATTAAGCTTTTTATTCATGTTTGTGGTTATAAACTCCTTTATTTTATCTTTAGGTTCCATGTTAATATTATTATGGTTAATTTTGTGAAAGTGATTTCTAAATTCATCTAGTATTTCTGGTATACTAGAAACATTCTTCTTTTCCTTAGAGAAAAGATTTCTTTGATATGGTTTTGTTTATTCAACCTTTTGTTTTATTTTTAAGTCTATGTAAGTATTTGGGGCTTATTGAATAAGACAAAAACTTGTATTTCTCTAAAGTTATTTTAACTTTATGAGTTAAAATTTCTTTGTATTTCTCATTTAGTTTGTTTATTTCTTCAATAACTTTCTTGTCCATAATATTTTCTTTATTATTATGTTTATAAGAGTCTAATTTACTTTGAATATCTAACAATTCCTTATCCCAAGATTTCCTTTTATTATTATACCATCTGATACTTTGTCCATATAGATATGATTTTAAGGCATCCCAAACATAAACAATGGAGACTTCAGGAGTGTTATTTATGTCTAAAAATGTTTTACTTCTGAAAGTATATATTCTTTATAGTCTTTTAGTTGAGTTAAGTATGCTGGTATCCTTTTGATCTGAACATTATGAGTATTTTTTATCATGAATTCAAAAACAATTGAATTATGATCAGATATAGGACATGAAATGATTTTGGAATTAATTAAATCTGTTACCATCTGGTTAGAAATACAGACCCTATCTATTTTTGAATAAGTTTTCTATCTGTTAGAAAAAAAGGTGTATGGTAATGATTTTAAATCTATCTGATTATTAATATCATTCAAATGATAAGAATTAGCAAAATCCTTTAAATGTTTTGCATTAGATGTAATTCTTCTCTTTCCTATAGTGGTAGTATCACTTTCATGTAGTATACAATTAAAGTCACCAGCTAAAATAATATCTCCTATAGAGAATGATATGATCTTATCAAGATGATGTTTCACTGTATTAATACCAATTCCAGGTATCCAATATACATTAATTAAAGTGTAAGTCTTCCCATTAATTTGTATTGTAACCATACAAAACATTCCTTTGTCATCCTAATAAGACTTAATGGTTTTAGGAATGGGCATACTTTTATTCCATAAAATAGCCACTCCTCTTTTTTTCTGAGTGTGCTCTGAACTAACCAATACTGTATATTTGTTTGTGGCAGGTTTATCAATATCTTTTTTCAAGAGATGGGTTTCTTGTAGGAAGACTAAGTTGGCCTTATGTAAATTAATGTATCTTATTAGGCTTGCCCTTTTACATAGATTATTCAATCCATTAATGTTTAAAGAAATTCCTTTTAAAGATGTCATTTGGCATTTTTAAAACTTAAGAATCTTATGATCAAAATAACAAATAATAAGATAAGTAATGTTACATCTCCTCCTTTAGGTGTACCTTTAAATATAGCTGTATTTATTGAATCTCTTATGGGATTTCATATAGGATTCAATTTTGTTTGTAGTGACAATGAATGTACAAAATATATTGTGGATGTCAAAACTATATACAAATAACAATGAACAAGTGAAAATAATGTAAGGATTAAACCTTGCATCCAGCCTGGAGTTGTAAACTCCAACTTAGAGTAGTATTTACCACTCAAGTTAACCCCTACCCTAAGCAGCAGTCGTCAGCTACCACCTTATCAATTTAATACTAGTTATATTTAACTGAAGTTAACAGTTTTCAATTCAGTTATCTAGCAAGACAAGACTACACATTTGGTAAAACAGCATCATATAAACTAAAATAAACCTTTTTTTTTTTTTTAAAAACTGTTCATACTACTATATACATCCATGTAATATAAAACACTTGTATGCAAATAGCATTCAAATAATCTTGATGTTAGAAATCAAGAGGAGAGAAAATAAGTTCTAACATTCATTTAAATCAAAAACTTTGGCTAATATGATTCAGACATTACATATATTAGGATGCATCTATTTTCTGTCATGTAAATACAGTTAACAGCTTTCAAAAAAACCTTGAATTGCTTGTATATGAGCATTTACTCAAACTCATTATTGCCAATAGAATAAAATATTGTATTCATAGAAATTGTTATAAATCATACTTCATAGTTAAGCAGATTCTCAGAAACATTTATATACATATCTACATACACACACACACACACACACACACACACACACACACACACACACACATATATATATATATATATATATATATATATATATATATACATACATATACACACACATATATATATATATATATATATATATATATATATATATACAGTTATATACACATGCACACACACACACACACACACACACACACACACACACACACACACACACACACACACACACACACACACACACACACACACACACACACACACACACACACATACACACACACACATACACACACACACACACACACACACACATACATATATATATATATATATATATATATATATATATATATATATCTGATCTCACTGAGTTGTATCTTTACTGAGCACCAACTTATATTGCTGTCCCCTCAATAAATCTGTCTGCTTTATACAAAATAATGCACAGCAAACACATTTTAGTAACCAGATTTTACAAACATGCTATACTACTGCTTTAAAATATATCACATGACAATTTCTTCCAGTATAGAGTTATAAAATTATTTATGCTTGTCAATCAGATGAATTAAATGAGTTATAGTAATGTATATGTTTGGGACATAGGTTTTTAACACATATTATTAATCTGCTATTCCTGTATCTGTGATGTGTCAGTGTGATATCTAGGTCAAAGGTGAGACCAGCTGCTTTCAGCTTCTCTGTGAGAATTCTGAGAGTTGAAGCTTTTGAAGTAGCTCATGGACACTGTGCATGAGACAGCCCACATCCCAGATTGTCTCTCTTAACATTTTGGCGGGAAACTTATTAAAAACTAGTGACAAACATTCATTTAGCAGTGTAAATGCATCTAAACATGACAAAACCTTCACAATGCATTCTACAGGTTATTTCAGACTCTATGTAAGTGAAATCAAGCCCAAAATTATTAATAAGTAACAAAACTCAACATTTTTGTCCCACCTCAACTCCTATGCGAATCTTATTATTTACTGTGTCTATATGATCAAAAGTATTTCTATATATTAATAAAGAAAAGAAAAAGAGAGTAGAAAGTAAAAGGGTGTAAGGCAGAAATAAAAAAAAATGTAAGAGAAAGCTATAAAAAGTATATACAATAGAATATTACTTACTGTTTATATTAATAGAGTTAAAAATAAAACATATTATTTACTATTATTTAGTTCTAATTATTATTAGTTAAAGCATGACAGATTATTTACAAACAAGCATAAGCAGTGTAATCAAGAAAGTATAATTAGGTAGTGTCATTCCTGTATCTGTGATGTGTCAGTGTGATATCTAGGTCAAAGGTGAGACTAGCTGCTTTCAGCTTCTCTGTGAGAATTCTGAGAGTTGAAGCTTTTGAAGTAGCTCATGGACACTGTGCATGAGACAGCCCACATCCCAGATTGTCTCTCTTAACATTTTGGCGGAAACTTATTAAAAACTAGTGACAAACATTCATTTAGCAGTGTAAATGCATCTAAACATGACAAAACCTTCACAATGCATTCTACAGGTTATTACAGACTCTATGTAAGTGAAATCAAGCCCAAAATTATTAATAAGTAACAAAACTCTACCATGTTGTCCCAACTCAACTCCTATGCAAATCTTATTATTTACTGTGTCTATATGATCAAAAGCATTTCTATATATTAATAAAGAAAAGAGAGAGTAGAAAGTAAAAGGGTGTAAGGCAGAAATAAAAAACGTAAGAGAAAGCTATAAGAAGTATATACAATTGAATGTTACTTACTGTTTATATTAATAGAGTTAAAAATAAAACATATTATTTACTATTATTTAGTTCTAATTATTATTGGTTAAAGCATGACAGATTATTTAAAACAAGCATAAGCAGTGTAATCAAGAAAGTATAATTAGGAATAGCATTTGAAGAACATATAAACTTTTAAAGGAAAAAAAAATGTATCAAATTACTGACCTTATTTTTCCTCTTCAGAAAGAGAAACAAGTTAAATCACAGCTTGCCATTAAATCTCCAGATATTTTGACTAGTTATGAAACAAAACATTTCTTTGCACACAGAGAATAACTTTGATTAAATCTTTTCAAAATATTTGTTGCTTCTTGGAAATGCAGGAACTATATTTAAAAAGATTAATAATAAAATAAAATGATGAAAGAGAAAAAAAAACATAGTACAAATCATTTGTTTTTTAGTCTCTTCTTCTTCTCTGAAGTCTTCCACGAAGTTTCAGTTGCCAGTCTCTTTAACGAAGGACTAGCCCATTCCATTTCTTCTGTTTTTCCAAAATCTTATTTTTTTGATAAACAGTAAAGCAGAGTCTAAGTCATCGAAAATTTTAGGACCATCAGGAAGGAAGATTTTAAGCTTGGCAGGAAACAGAAGGTATGTTTTAAACTGTGCTTTTTAAGCTCCCTTATTAGTGGCAGAAAAACTTTTCTTTTAGCTAATACCATGGAAGAATAGTCATTGTCAAAACGCACAGTTGTTTCATTAATCTTATCAGGAGCTTTAGCCCAAGCAGATTTAAGAACCATCTCTTTATCAAAAGATGATAGAAATCTAACTATAACTGATCTAGGATAGTTTTTGTTAGAGTTAGTATTAGCTATAGATCTATGTGCTCTTCGATACCAAAAGAGAATGCTTCTGGTAAATCTAAAGTTTTAGGGAGCCATGTTGTTAAAAAGAAGTAATATTGTTACCTTCAATATTTTCTGGCAGTCCAAAAATCCTAATGTTATTGCGCCTAGATCTATTTTCCAGGTCATCCAGCTTTGTTTGTAAATGTGTATTTTGTTTCAGCAGAAACTCAATGTTGATTTCCTCTTCTTGTATTCTATTTTCCATGTCATTCACAGCTTCTTCTATGCCTGTCATCTGGATCTTCTGTTGTTGCAGGTCCATATGTAACAAGTCTATTTGTTTTGTAGTTTTTCTATGAAAGTGTCTATTTTAGTATCCATTTTATCCATCTTAGCAGTAAGTTGCTGGACTATAATTATCAGAGACTGAAGTTCTTTCTTGACGCTGGAGTCTTGAGAATTTGTCTTACTGGAACTCATTTCAGACTGATAAACTGACAGGAAAATTTCCAAAGTAATTTCTGACAGGAATATTATTAAGATTTCCTTTCTTTTTAGATATAGTTCAAAAACTATATAAAACAAACATATTTAGAAAGAAAATTACTTCAAGAATTAATTTTTTAAGTAATTAATTCCTGTCAATGTAATGAAATTGGTGGAGCTGAAGAAATCTGCTGCTATCCTGTGTTCATCCTTGGCCACGCTTTCCTCCTCAACAAATCTTGATCACTGTTCAAATGCAGCACAAATGACAGCTTGGTTCAATTTTCCCAAATGTTAGATCAATGCAAGAAAGGAATGGGGAAATGAAAAGGGGTGAAGGCCATGCAGGGACTAACCACCAACTGTAGACCTGAGCAGCTACCACACCCTGCTTTCATTGACTTATAGAGAGGTGGAAGGTTGACACAGTGGTTAAGGTGTTCACTGTGTAGGCACAAGGTGCAGGGTTTGATCCTCACATGGAGTAATTGGGTGGGCTTGGAATGAACTACAAGGGCGGATAGCCTGGTGCTAATTTAAGGGGTGGGAAGCTGCCATTATGGTTAAGGTGTTTACCTTACAAACACAAGGTACAGGGTTTGATTCCCATGTCAGGTAATTGGCCAAGCTTTTAAAATGGGACACAGGAGCAGATAGCCTAGTACTAATCTATGAATATATGCCCACCAATAAATAACAGACCACAACTGTAATAATGAACACAAGTGCTTAAAATTCAAAACTCAGGAGCACAAGTCATGAACCACACCTCAATGAAAGGTCTTGCTGTAGTGAATTGGTATATGGAGTGTCATGTGGACTAGAAATGATTAGCAGGAAGGAAAGGAAGCCATATTATGGTTGCATTGATGTTAGCTGATATCTTGCAGGAGAATTCCATCCACAGAGTATCATATGGGAAATTACATCTCCAAAATCCACTTTCTCCATAACTTAAAGTCAAAAAGAAAAGAGGCCCAGTTTAATCTGAGTCAACCATTTTGGCTGAAACCAGTACAGGTGACTTAAACATCCCAAGGAAGTCTAAAAAACACCACTGCCAAACCTCTCAACTATCCCTATTTTGGAAGAATGTTCATATTTTCAGGGCTAATTTAGGTATGCCCTATTTTTGGAGATATGTCCATATTTTTAGGCTTCATTCACTCCATCACACAATTTTCTGAATCTTCCTAATCACGTGATTTTTGAAGCTGTCTATTACACAGAAAACACACTGCATGACCGACATTCAAGTGGCAACTATAATTTAAACAGACAGGTCACATATCCAAATCTCCCTTTTTCTGAAGCAAAAATCCTTTAGTTTGTGTAGTGGAATTTTGTGATACAGTTAATTATAAAGTTTATAGATTTTACAATGTTCCTTTGATCATCATCATCATCTTTCAGCTTTTCCCGTTAGGGGTCACCACAGCGGATCATCTCTTTCCATTTCTTCCTATCCTCTGCATCTTGCTCTGTCACACCAACCGCCTGCATGTCCTCTCTCACCACGTCCATAAACCTTATCTTAGGCCTTCCTCTTTTCCTCTTACCTGGCAGATCCATCCTTAGCATCTTTTTCCCAATACACCCATCATCCCTCCTCAGCACATGTCCAACCAACACAATCTCGTCTCTCTTGCTTTGTCTCCAAACTGTCCAACATGAGCTGACCCTCTAATATACTGATTCCTAATCCTAACCATCCTAGTCACACCGAGTGCAAATCTTAACATCTTTAACTCTGCCACATCCAGCTCTGACTCCTGCCTTGTTGTCAGTGCCACTGTCTCCAACCCATATAACATAGCTGGTCTCACTACCCTCTTGTAGACCTTCCCTTTCACTCTTACTGGTACCTGTCTGACACAAATCACTCCTGATACTCTTCTCCACCCATTCCACCCTGCCTGTACTCTCTTCTTCACCTCTCTTCCACATTCACAATTACTCTGAACTGTTGATCCCAAGAACTTAAACTCATCCACCTTTACCAACTCTACTCCCTGCATCCTCACCATTCCTCTACCCTCCCTCTCATTTACACACATATATTCTGTCTTAGCCCTGCTGATCTTCATTCCCCTGCTCTCTAGAGCATATCTCCACCACTTCAGTCTCCTCAACCTGATTCCTACTCTCATTACAGATCACAATGTCATCTGCAAACATCATAGTCCACGGGGCCTCCTGTCTGATCTCATCTGTCAACCTGTCCATCACCACTGCAAATAAGAAATGACTCAGAGCTGATCCTTGATGTAATCCCAACTCCACCTTAAATGGATCTGTCACTCCCACTGCAGTCCTCATCACTGCCACACTACCCTCGTACATATCCTGTACCACTCTTACATACTTCTCTGCCACTCCCGACTTCCTCATACAATACCTCAACTCTTCTCTAGGCACCCTGTCATATGCTTTCTCCAAGTCTACAAAGACACAACACAACTCCTTCTGACCTTCTCTGTATTTCTCCAATAACACTCTCAGAGCAAACATTGCATCTGTAGTGCTCTTTCCTGGCATGAAACCATACTGCTGATCACTAATCATCACCTCCCTTCTTAACCTAGCTTCTACTACTCTTTCCCATAATTTCAAGCTGTGACTGATCAATTGTATCCCTCTGTAGTTACTGCAGCTCTGCACATCACCTTTATTCTTAAAGACAGGTACCAAAACACTTTTTCTCAACTCCTCAGACATCCTCTGACTTTCCAAAATTTTATTAAACAATCTAGTTAAAAATTCCACTCCCATTTCTCCTAAGTACCTCCATGCTTCCATTGGTATGTCATCTGGGCCAACAGCCTTTCCATTCTTTATCCCTTTCATAGCTGTCCTTACTTCCTCCTTGCTAATCTGTTTCACTTCCTGATTCACTATCCTCACATCCTCCAACCTTCTCCCTCTCTCATTCTCTTCATTCATCAGCCTCTCAAAATACTCTTTCCATCTACTCAACACACTCTCCTCTCTTGTGAGTACCTTTCCCTCACTATCCTTTATCACCCTTACTTGCTGCACATCTTTCCCAGCTCTGTCCATCTGTCTAGCCAATTGGTACAGGTCCTTTTTTCCTTCTTTAGTGTCCAACCTTTCATACAACTCTCCATATGCCTTATCCTTAGCCTTCACCACCTCTCTCTTTGCCATGCTCCTCATCTCCTTATACTCATGTCTACTTTCTTCATCTCTTTGACAATCCCGCTTCTTCTTTGCTAGCCTCTTCCTCTGTATACTCTCCTGTACTTCCTCATTTCACCACCAGGTCTCCGTGTCCTCCTTCCTCTGTCCAGATGTCACACCAAGCACCTTTCTAGCAGTCTCCCTTACTAGTTCTGCTGTAGTTACCCAGCTAGTCAGTAACTCTCCACTGCCTCCCAGTGCCTGTCTTAACTCTTCCCTAAACTCCACTTCACAATCACCCTTTTTTAACTTCCACCATTTAATCCTTGGCACTGCTTTCACACTCCTCCTCCTCTTCTTGATCACCAACGTCATCCTACAAACCACCATTCTATGCTGCTTAACTACACTTTCCCCTGCCACCACTTTACAGTCTCCAATCTCCTTCAGACTGGCCCTCCTACATAGGATATAATCCACCTGTGTGCATCTTCCTCCACTCTTGTACATCACCCTATGCTCCTCCCTCTTCTTAAAATACGTATTCACCACAGCCATGTCCATCCTTTTTGCAAAATCCACAATCATCTGACTTTCTGCATTCCTCTCCTTAACACCATACCTACCCATCACTTCCTTATCCCCTCTGTTCACTTCACCAACATGCCCATTAAAGTCCGCTCCAATCACTAGTCTCTCACCCTTGGGTGCACTCACCACAACTTCATCCAAATCACTCCAAAATTTCTCTTTCTCATCCATTGCACACCCAACTTGTGGAGCATATGCACTAACAACATTCACCATTGCACCATCAATTTCGAGCTTCATAAACATCACTCTGTCAGACACTCTCTTCATGTCTAAAACACTCTTGGCATATTGTTCCTTTAGTATAACCCCTCGCCCATTTCTCCTGCCATCCACACCATGATAGAGCAATTTGAACCCGTTTCCTAAACACCTGGCCTTACTTCCCTTCCATCTGGTCTCTTGCATGCACAATATATCAACCTTCCTTCTCTCCATCATATCAGCTAGCTCTCTTCCTATACCAGTCATACTGCCAACATTCAAAGTTCCTACCCTCACTGCTACACTCCTAACCTTCCTCCTCTCTTCCTGCCTTCAGGCATGCCTTCACCCTCCTCTTCTCCTTCGGCCAGCAGTAGCCCAATTTCTGCCAGCACCCTGTTGGCTAGCAGTACTGGTGGCAGTCATTGTTAAATCAGGCCTCAACCAATCCAGTATGGAAATATGAAATTTTTGTGCCATAAGTGATGTGGCAGAACTTTTACACTGGATGCCCTTCCTGACGCAACCCTCCCCATTAATCCGGGCTTGGGACCGGCACAAAGAAATGCACTGACTTGTGCATCCCCAGTGGCTGGGTTTACACTGTTCCTTTGATAACGTGGTTATGTTTTTCCAATTTTCTTGTCACTCTGTCTTTTTAAATATTTATTCCTGTGCAGTATCCCACATTCTTACTGGAATTGAGAAGAGTTATAATCTATTTTGTATTCAAATTTAACGCTAATTAAATGTCCAGATTTTTAGCTGGATGTTCCTACTTTCAGTGTTTGCAGATTAAAAGCTATGACTACTGCACAGACATTGTTAAAATAACAGATCAGTTAGAGAATCTGAGGAACAGGCCCTGCTACAGTTTGGATCCAGTGACCCAAACTAAGAGAGAAATATCCAAAAGAAATACCTTACTCCATACAGCTAAGAGAATACTGCGGCCCCAGAGATAATCACGATGAAAACTTACCACATAAGAATTCCTGTCAACTCAGCTGTAAAAGTTTTCTCCCAATCGGTCACTTTGCATTTGTAGCAACACACTGGAGTCTATAACATCACTTCTGATGTCTGCTAATTGTTCAGTGATTAGTAAAATCATTCAAACTGCAACTTTAGGCAGTAAGCTAAGCTTGTTGACATTCTCTATACATTCTAACCTCATTTTCTTTGTCTTTGGCTTTGTTGGAAGTTAAATAACACCCTATCAGGCAAGTCAGTAAAAGTCTCTAATAGTGGCAAAGGCTTGACCAAATGGAATAAAAGTAACAAAGAGGTACCTCTGTATTATTTGATAGTGGAGCTCAAGAATTCCAAAACAGCTAGTCAGCTATTACTCACCAAGCATATACAGGATCTCAGGAATATGGGAGTGCAAATGTTACACTCCTTTGCCAACCAGCAAGTCTGAAATCCTGCAACTAGAAAGGTTGTTGGAGTCACAACAGAAGTAGTGGAATATATTTGCCAGAAAGAAAGCATATTGTTGCATAAACTGTTGACAACCATCCTTATGATGAAATGAACCCATCTGGATGGAGAGGATTTTTTTATTTTTATTTTCTATTTTTATTGATCAAAACTTAAACCACAGCCTGATCATCAGAGTGAAACAAAACTTTTTTTTCTGGCACAATTCAACTGGGCAGACTATTGACACCACCCAAACTAGTGATTTGCTCCACCAGATATCTCTTTTCCTATCATAATCAGAAAACTGCAAAGGCAGAAAACCAGCACCCTTTGAAATGGGCCTCCATACCATTCCTGCTCTGCCATGTTTATAAAAACTGTAACATATATGCTGTTACCCACTGGCCCAGCAAGCAAAAACACCACCTTTAAATCATTCATGAAAGTGTAACAACAGTGATAAACCCCTTTCACTCATCTTAACTATATGATGCATCTTGAGGTCAACTTGCAGCAGACCAGCTAAGGTATAGATAGTGCCCTCTCCCAGATTCACTACCCTGCAGATGAGAATAAGAAGGCCCAACAATTCCATCAATTCTCTAATTCTGACTTTTGTACAACAGAAAGGCTCTAGTCAATGCCTAAATAGTGAAATTTAACTTGTGGTGAATGGGACATGGAGACTAACATATCAGGTTACCTGAAGACTTAAGTGGGCTGTCAGTTGGCTGTCATTTGGTGGTGTGGTAGTAGAACAACCACGCAAGTGAAAGAAATCACAAAGGTATCCAGCCCTTACCACATCTGATGCTCACTGCTTTCCCCAGCATCAAAAAATCCAAACAGTGTACTATCCACTGCCTGGTGGATTTCTCCTCTCACTACAACTGCAATACTGTGCTGAAATTCTTTGGCACTGTCATGCCAAAATAGAAACAATTGCCACACTGGATGCTGGGCAATGGCCAGTCTTGCTTACAAACGTTGATCAGCTGAATGAACAATTTGATAGCCAGGTCCTGATACAAAAATCTTTAAAGTGGCAAAATATTTTACAGCATTGTGTAATGAAGAGTACTGTACTTTACTTTCACTCATGATGGTCCAATCATGCAGGTACATTCCTTGTGAAAGCAAAAGATGATGAAGTAAACAAAACTTACCTCTTTTTTTTTGGTACTCAAGCTCATACGACTGCTCTAATGATACATGGTGGGGGGTTTGAGAGGAGATATTTATTTTACTCTCATGGATTATTTTATGTAAGAGTTCTCTTGCCAAGCCCACCTTACTGAGAAATTACCTCAGATACCTACAAATATCTCTTGAAAATCCACAAGTAAGCTTTGAACTAACCCTTGAATAGCCTGTTGATCATGCATCTTTTTTGTGTATCTGTTAAACACCTGTCTCAAAAGAGAAATTATTACAACAGTACCTACTAGAACCTAATAAGGGAGATCTGCCTCTCTTTCAAAGTCAAAGTAAACTTTATTATCATTTAGAACTACACACATGTAGCCTAAATGAAATTTCCTGCATCAGCTCAGTTCTTGAGATTACAAAGGAAAGTGAAACAACACATATAAATAGAGGAATAAACATAACTAACAAATACAATAATACTCTCAATACACACAAGAAAGAGGAGAGACATTTACCAATATTCATATATGAAAAGAATACCCTCCCGTGAGTTAAATTAACTACCCTATAAGAAGTTTGCTGAAGTACATTAAGGCTTGGGCCCAGGAGGAATATTACTTTTAATGGTATTCAAAAACTAACATTTCTCTTTTCTTCTCTTATCTTTTTTTTTAACTTAAGGGAATTGTTTAATTTTATTTTTCTAATTCTCACTGTTTCTCCAACAGAATTTTTTATAAACATCCCCTTTCCTGGTCTTTCCATATCTTCCTCTATCTCCTTTCTTTCCTCAGCCATCTCAGATTTATTTTCTGTAACTATTATTTCCTGCAATCCTACCTGTATATTGTCTAACATTTCTTCAGTTACTTCTCCTTCTTCCTTAGTATTACCTTCTTACCTGTCAACTGCACCATCCTCTTCCTCCTTTCCAATTTCCTTTCCTTTTCCGCTAGTCTGTTCCCCACCATCCTTCTCTTTACAAACCACAGATGCCCTTTCTTTTTACACTGTCTACATTCCATAGGGCAAGTTTACATAGTGTGTCCCCTTTCCCCACATTGCTGGCAATGTCTTCTCTGACACTGACTAATAACATGTGATATATGTCCAACAAAAAAGAAATACCCCTCTGCAACTTGAAATGAAAACAAAACTTGGCAAATGTAAATTTGGTTTGGTAAATATGGCATGGGAGCTATAACAATCAGGATCGGAAGGCTTTCAAAAGAGTTGTAAGGTCAGCAGAAAGAATCATTGGCACCTCCCTTACATCTCTGGAGGATCTACACAAATGCTGGTGCATCGACAAGGCCAAAAAGATTTCCAGAGATCCAACACATCCTGCCAATGGTCTGTACACTCACCTGTTCTCAGGCAGGAGATACAGAAGCCTGTATTGTAAGACAACCAGACCAAACAGCAGTTTCTTTCCAATCTCCATTAGACTATTGAACTCTTGGGAAAAACGAACCATGACATCTGTTACATAACTAGCCTATCAAGGAGGGGCTTCTTTTATGGATGTGCAATAACTAAGTGCAATACTAAAGTAGCTCACCTACACACTGAAGGACTGTAAAGTGCAATATACAAACTGCAATAATTCAGTGTATTCATAGATATGCTGCTATTGTTTCAATTTTACTTTGACAATATTACCTTTATATTGTTCCTTGTCTTCCTTGTCTCCTGTTCTAGGATGGGTGTGGATCACTGCTGTCCTACTTTACTTACAAATTGCTACTTATTAAAATTCTACTAGGATATTTTATTAATGTTTCTCTGTCTATATGTGAACTGTTTCCTCCATTGAGAATGACACATTGTAATTTCATTCAGCCACACTGCTGTGTAGTTCTGAATGACAATAAAGTTTTCTTTGACTTTTACTTTTTTATTTTTTTATTTTCAGTTTTCAAAATGACATCTAATTACCATTCCCAATTCCATATATGATATCATTGCCCATTATTTCATCAGTCCAAAATTGATAATACCTTCCTAAAAGATGGCAGCATTTGTCATGAAAACATATTCATTGCATGGATATTTGGTCATTTTTTTCTCACACGTATCAAAACATTTATTGAAATGTCCCAGTATCTCAGAATTAACATCTTAAAACATCTCTCTACCCAAATGTATAAAAGAAAGTACATTTGGGGTTTTAAATTCCAAAGACAATATCAGTTTGCCCCGTATAAAATAATGATTAATAATAATACCTTTTTTTAGAGCAAATTCTTAAAACCAGCCATGGTAACCTCTGTAGACATCAGTACCTTGATTTGATGTGTCTTATATTGTCCTCAATTTTGGCCCAGGAAAGGACTACATCATCCTTTAGTTCTAAGTTAAATAGTTTTAATAGTACCTCCATTCGTAGTCTACTGGACTGACATTTCATTATTTTAATCCCTTCAAATGGAGGATGCTCTATGACTTCTTCTTCTTCTCCACTTAACAGATATGAGTCCTCCACAATATCTCTTTTATCCTTTGTTCCAACATTCTCCATTCTTCCCATCTTCAACAACATTTCTTTATCACTCACCATCAATGATCTGTACAGCATCACCATCCTGCCTCCCTCTCCAGCATCTGTGTGCCAGAAACAAGAAAATAACCAGTGAGTATGGCCGTGACTTGGCCATATTTCCTCTAATCAGTATGAATAACACCTTCCCTGAAAAGTGATCATTGGACTAGTGGGACTAACCTGGTCAACAAAGTATAAATAAGTAAATAAATAAAACTGTTTTAACATCTTACGTAATTCTGAGTCCTGAGATGTGGAGACCAAATGTTAAAAAATCTGGGCTTCTACTAAGTCTGATATTACCATTTCTCTTTAGATTCCTTTTTCTCTGAGGCATGGTGATCTTGGAGTTGATATATGCAAGTCTGGGGGGGTGGGTGCAGGAGAGTGTGTCCCTCTGAAAAAGAAAAATAAGTTAAAAAGAAGAATGAAGTTTGATATTTGTTTTTCTCCTCCTGTACTTTCTGTCCTTTTTTCCCAATCTCTTGAGATTTTTCAAAGAGAGATTTTTCAATATTTCATTAGGGACCCTGAATCTTGAAGTCAGGCTGAACTGCATGGAAGAGATTAGCTTTCCTTAATGTACAGTGACCTCACAGTTACTAATGCTATCCAAGTTAAGCTGGGAGCTTTGATAGTTGGTGTGTGGACTTTATCACGGTAGAAATAAACCTTTCAAGATGTAATGTCAATGCCATTCTCACTGATTTTGTTTTCAATAATGTGGCATTCCCACTAATGCCTCAGTCCCCTCAGAAGTAATTTTCTCTGAGGTCTCTCTGTTTTATCATGATAAGCAGGCTGAGATTTTTTTGGCTTTGTTTCCATTCATTTTGAAATGTTCTAAAACCTGTTTGCTTTTAATATTCACCATAATTGATTGCCAGAGATTGCTTGCTTTCAAACACAATTGCATAACCTAAAATAAAATAAGAAGTACAATGCAGGTTCAGTATTTTATGTGCAAATGTTGTGTCACAAGTAGATTATAGACAGCAAGTCCACATTTAGGTATTAGGTCACCTAGCTGTTGTTTTTACTTTTTTTGGGGGGGTGGTATATATGGACTGAATAACAGTGGTCTATTTTAAGTCATAGCATTGTTGCATCAATAATGAGAATATAGATGAAAAAATCAGCTCAATCTTACAAAACTATTAAATAACATAACATGAAAACAAAGTAAAAGCTGTACCCAAAGTTGTACTCATATTAAATTAATATTTTAATAAATCAGAAAATGTGAGAAACCCAAGATTTTATTGTTAGATGCATTTTCACTATATAACATGATTATATGTGTTATATATGATCTATTAACTTGAGACAGGAAAGACATGAACTCCAGGAGGTGCAAGAGAACCTGTTGACACAGGTGTTCTATTGGTGAGAAATTTGAAAAGATTATATATAATGGAATGATGTTTATATAGCTGATTGCATATAGCTTTGGAAAGACTTCTTCTTCTTTTCCCGGTTAGGGGTTGCCACAGCAGATCACCTGTCTGCTCATGATTGGCAGTGGAGTTTTACGGTGTCGAGTTGCCAGCCCAGTGCCCAACCTTCCACAAAAGGCACACACATGCGCACTCACACCTAGGGCCAATTTAAAGTGTCCAATCCACCTACAGCATGTCTTTGGAAGGAAACCCACATGACCACAGGGAGGATATTCAGACTCCACATAGAAGGCACTCCAGCCAAGGGTCAAACCAGGGTACCTCTTGCTGTGAGGCGACAACGCTAACCGCTGCACCACCATGGCTGCCCTATAGCTTTGGAAAGACTATATATACTAATTAGGTTTGTTTAAAAATTCAAAATCTTAATTTTGTTTTTCAGAAATGGAAGTCTTCTTACAATATAAAAGTGTGTAATGCAACAGAGGCCAGTTCTCTGATTATTTATAAAAATTACATTGTAATATTCATTGATATTACTAACAATATTTACAGTATGGAAAGATCAATCCTCAGCTATTTTATTTTCATTTTATTTTAGTTTCCCTGTATCAATTTCCCTCTTTTCCTTCCTCCCCCTGTCTTCATACACATCTTTTCTTGATTCTCACAATCAAAATTACACTGTTTTTAATTATGCCCATCCATATTTTTTATAGCAAGGCAATCACTGACCAAAATTTTCATCTAGATTTACCTCTCATTTAATTTCCCTCATTATTAAGTCCTTAAGGAGATTATACTTTATGAATGCTTAGCACATCTTCCCTACTAGCATGTAACCACTGATTTCAAAACCCATTCTCAGCCATCTTTGCTGTGAGCAACACCACACTTAAAATCTTAACTGCATGTGGCTCACTGTGCGGCTCTAAGCCAATAAGAAATGAATGTGAAACTGCAACACATTTTGTATGTATATATATATATATATATATATATATATATATATATATATATATATATATATATATATATATATATATGACTATGTTTAAATATTTAAATATTTTTAGTTTCTATAATGACCAAAAATATAGAACCAGCCTTCTACATCCTCTTTATTGTATTGCCAACACACTCTGCTTATTTTGGCAAATATCTGCTTTAGTTTTGCTTGAGTATAAAAGTAGTGATGGAAACACCTCCTCGCAAATATACAAACTATTCTGGACTTTAAATCATATCTCACTAGAGTACAAAGTCACACACATAGCAATTTTTAAATGGACCATTTGTTGCCAGCTCTATGTTCATGTTTGTTCTACAGATTCATTATTTAACCATAATATTTTCATATATGTTACTAACTCATTTTAAAACCTGTTTCTCTAGCATTATTTGCTTATCCACTGATATTAAACTTATCCAACAAGGGCTGGAATATGCACATGCTTGGTGTACTGAAATGTGTCTCAGGCTAAATGTAAAATAGTGCAGCATAGTAGCATTTGGAAAAAAAGCTGCTCTCACTTTATACCATATAAGGGGTATTCCTATTCAGATAGATACGGTCATAAGATACCTGGGTAGTTATGTGGACAACTGCCTGTCCTATTTGATCATCACCTTGCCACTGTAAGTAATCCTTCTATATGTCCCACTTAATTTTCAAGTGGATATTTTGAAGATCTCATCATGGCACTATCTTCTTTTGGCTTTTCCCGGTTAGGGGTTGCCACGGAGGATCATCTGTCCACTCATGATTGCGGAGTTTTATGGTGTCAGTTTGCCAGCCTGGTGACCAACCTTCCACAGAAGGCACACACATGCACACACTCACACCTAGGGCCAATTTAGAGTGTTCAATCCACCTACAGCTGTCTTTGGGAGAAAACTGGAGCACCCGGTGGAAACCCACATGACCACAGGGAGGACATGCAGACTCCACACAGAAGGCACCCCAGCCAAGGATCGAAGTCTAGAACCTCTTGCTGTGAGACAACAATGCTAACTGCTACACCACTGGGTGGCTGCCCTCATCATGGCATTATACCCTTCCCTTATTAGATCCATCATCATATACAGTTTCATCTCTGGTATGTGCAGAACCAAGCATAGTGCTCAACTATGCATAAAAGGCCACAAATAGTTTTAACCAAGAAAACTGAAAGTTTTAAATCCTTCAGTTATTCCCAATAAATGAATACAACTTTCATCACATTCAGTAGCCTACCAGTTGCTGTTTGGTGACCTGTGTGTTGTTACTTTTTGAGCCGTAAAAGTCACAGTCCTATCTGACCTCCTTTTTCTTCATAAAACCAGTAGCTCTGCAAACACTATACTATGGAGCTAAATCTACATCAACAAATAAACAAGACTCACTGGAAGAATATGTTCCTAACTCAATGAGAATAAGTTATCGCTTTTGCTTCCAAGTAAAAGTACTATTTTTTCTACCTTAAGGCTACAATAGATGACTGGTTGGGTAGACACAAATGCAGCCCAGGATTATCACATATAGCCTTGCTTGATTTGGGAAGAAAACACTATTACATGCTTGAAAAGGATGTCAAAAACTGTAAATGTGTCTGCTTAAAGGTGTATATATGACTATTCATTTTATAGTTCCTGTGGTCACTTGCACAATATTGTTCACATGTTTTAACATTAAACAACCAATATTTTAACTAGGACCAGTCTTCCTTCCCATTTTAACCTATTTCATTAATTTAGTCTCTTTTCTTACAACTTTATACTGCAATTGCAGGTAAGGAGGTAACTGGTACTTCATCAAGACCGGTGACCAGTCTAAGAACTTACCAGTGTCATATAATTGTTCCCATTTCTGAATTGTTGTGTTACATTTTTGTCATATCCAACAAGCAATTTCCCATGTACATCTTCCTTATTACATTAATTTGGCATTAGTTATCTACTTCAGCCCTTATAAATTGGCTCTCTAAATATTTCCTTCAAAATCAACAGTATATGCCTTTTAATAAATTCTATCCTATGCCCGGGCATGTGCTCAAATGTCTAAAGATATTCTGACTTTGTTGACCTTTTCGCAGTTCCATTACTACATCTTTCAGTCTTCCTGCATAAAGTGGAAGATATAATATGTAGTACAATTGTAAGGCACACTGGCTCTTACATAAGTATAATAATACTGTAACTTCCAATCCATTTTTAAAAATTGGTAAAACCAGTTTTTACCATGCTACTATTGGCCTTACTCCTCCCATATAAAATCGGAAGACCATTGCTTAACTTTAGTCAATAATCCTTTCAACAGATTTGACAGAAATCCTTGTTTTGCGCATAATACTGGTGCCAAAACAAACATATGTAGGGGTTGGACTCTCTGTTCCATCTCTAGATACAAGAATTTATATTTTGTAAAATATTTCTATTGTTAATGCTAATATCTCAGAGTTAATTCTCTTGATTTAAAGAATAAGCCATCAATTTATATATCTTTTTTCTTTTTTGTACCCCAGTGCTTGGGTATTTTTGTAGTACCTCCCAAAAAGGCCAAGAATTTACCAACACTACCTTTCTTTTCTCTACATTGATCCAATACCTGGAGAATGAACCAAATAACAACAGCCACTCAAACACCCACTGTTGTTCTTGTCAATGTCAGAATTACATATTCTGCAAACAATTGCAATTTTATTTATTCACCCACTCAACACAATCCTTTTACTATGAATTTCTTATTAATACAGCCAATGGCTTCAGACAGACCACAAACAGTAACGGAGATGGTTGCCAACCCTGCACGTACCTCTATGTAGCACAAATCCCGTTGAAAGTAGAACTGATATTTTTACTTTGTGTTTGACCCTGCATATATGTTAAGTAAATCAATAAACTCCTTTGGAAACTTAATCATCTTCATCAATATGAACAAATATAGCCACTGGAATCTTTTAAACTGCCTCTGTGAATCAAAGCTTAATTGTAGTAGGGTTTTACTGTCTTCCACATCTCAAAATATGTTAATTTTTGCTTACAGTTATAACTATCATAAGAAGTGGAATTAGGGACTGTTGCATGCAAAATAATTATATGACATCTGTAGTTATGCATTGGATAGAATTCAATATAACATGCAGTAATAAAAATTTTGTCTTCAAAATGTAAGGCTAATTTGTCACTCTATTAATAGTGTACCTATTAATATAGAATAATATCAGAGAAATTAATGTTGCATTAAGAAATGAGCTGCATAAATATGGAGAAATATATATTGTACAGATGTTGAAACTGGCTATCAGACCTAGTTTTATACCATGGATTATACAGTACATAAAGCCTAATTTTCTTTTCTCTCACTTTCTTCAACAACTTTGATGTACTCAGACTTAAAAGCAAGTGAATTTTCAGTGCTAAAAAATACTTCTTTATTATCCTGTACTGTCTAAGTCCCCCCTTCTACACTGATATTACTATCTGCTGTAAATATATTTGCACTTCATACCCTGAGAGAAGAAGCATATGGCAAAAGTATTTCTACTGAATCACATAGAGCAGATACTAGTGAAAGTGATATTTTGTCAAAAATGACACAGTACTGAGATACAAACAAAGGATGATCATTCTCACAAAGTCAACATGCAAAGAACTAAAAGTTGCTTTTTTCAAGTAAATAATGTGGAAGGAGAGGATAAGTTCTCATATAAGTACTATGAGGATGTCTTTTCTTTTTATGAAAGCAGTTTCATACAATTCTGTGTAGTCATTAAGTATGAGTGAAGAAAAAGAAACATTATCCCTGGGATTCATGAAGCTTGCACCAGGTGCAGGCGTAGCGTCAGTGATCTAACACCAAATATGGCCGGCGAGCAATTCAGGTACGAGCTATTTCCACGTGCACTACCTGCGTACGCTACGCCAGCACAGCTCCCTGCGCCTGTATGCTAATCACCCCATGCACAGCAGTGTAGCATGCAAATGAAGCTATATAGCGATTCAGGAAGTGGTGCAGGTGTAGTGTAAGCATGCAGAAATGTAAACCAAAAAAAAACGGTTTACATTTTTCAAACATAAAATCGGAGCTGTGACAGAGGACCAAACTCATGTATTATACTGTTAATATATGCCAATGGCTAACTATATAGCCATTGGCATAAAACAACATGCACAAAATATGAAAAAGGACATTTAATATTATGCACACACTAATGCGAAGTTAAAGCTCAGGGCATCGGTGCGCAAAGGGGATCGCAAGGAATATATAAAAATCTAGAATAAAACTGCAATGAAACACATATCATGATTTCCCCATAATAGTCAATGGCAGGCATGCTACACCATACTCATGGCACAAGGGTTGCTAAGTGTGATGCGCAGTAGCTAGGAATTAGTAGGCAATGCCATGCAAATGAGAGGAGTAATAGTGAATCACAGATTTCCCGCTGGTGTAAGGATGCACAAAACAGCGTAGCATTATAACACCAAGGTGAGCCCTTGAGATAAAAATTACATCAAGAGAGGGGTGTGTCATCATTGCTGTAAGCACATTGGAGCATTGCTAACCCAGTTTGCCTGTTGCTAAGAAAAGCTGCAGGATAGGGGTGTGTTGAAGTAGCCATAGCTTTGCTTAGCTGAGAGCACACAAGGTAACTGAATGTGCATATGAACAAGGATGAAAATGTGCTGTTAACCCAGTAAATGGCTGTGCACAGTGCGCACCTGAGTGGAAACAGGAAGGATACGTGAAAAAGATAAGGAAATGCTGCAGCATAGAACTAGGAGTACAAATGAGTAATTAACACGTAGGAACCCACAGTGGGTCACTGACAACAGCTAACAAGGCTGCTAGCAGCTACCTGCAGAACAGAAAAGGGGAGGTGCCATACTGCAAAGAAAAGAGAACTGTCACAGCCGAACAAAGCAAACTTGCAGTAGATCAGCTACGTAACACATTTCACAACACATTCCTGGGTAGGGAAAGTACAAAGCAAGAAACCTGGCAGCTGGATGCATGCCTGTCAATGGGAGAGGATTCGGGTTGAAAAGTGAAATAAAGGGCAACAGATAAATCATGGCAGGCAAGCATAATTCAACACCAAAGGCCCCACAATTGCAGTACTCACTGTAAAACCCATAATTAAGATACCCTGCAGCTGAAATTGCACATACACACCCAATGACATCAGCAGCATCCATAGCACAATAGAAGCACCTCACACACATTTGTGCATTCCCATACACTCTGCACAATCGGTATAAACAGACGGGGAACTTTAAAAATGTACATGTTAGGGGCTGCCATAGCTTTGATTCACAAGCATGTGTTGGAGACTGAAGGTGGTGGGGAGGATGATGCTGACAACCACAATCAGGCACCGGAGGAGGAGAAGAGTGTTCAGACCAAGGGTAACCTACCAGGGGTTAAATGATCTGGAGATAGTAGAGCATTACAGGGTGGACAGGGACACCATACAACAACTTGTTGAGCTGTGCCAGCCATGCCTCGGAGCAAGAAATAACAGAGGAACCCATCCCAGTGGACACGAAGGTATGTGTAAGCTTGAGAATACTAGCCACAGGTACCTTTAAAAGGCCAACTGGGGATATCCTGGGGGTCTCACAGGCATCAGCATCCAGGGTACTCCAACAGTTCCTGGATGACATGTTACCACATGCCAATGAGCAAATATACTTCCCCCGAATGCAGGAGGATTTGGCCAGCAATATGCGTCTCTTCCACTGTGTGGCAGATTACCCGGAGGTACTGGGTGCAACAGACTGCTCGCACATACACATCAATTCACCACCCGGTGAGCAGTGTAGGCACTACATAAACTGCAAGGGATACCCCTCCATCAATTGCCAGGTCGTGTGCAATGGCCAGGGCATTATCATAGATTTGTGTGCTGGCAGCCCTGGAAGCTATCACAAATCCCACATCTGGCATGCCTCACAGCTGTATCAGGTATTTGCCAGGGGGGACAAACCATATGGCCACCTGGTGGGGTATGCTGGCTATGCACTGGAACCATGGATGATGACTCCCATCAGAAATTCTCACACACCCATGCAAGAACGCCCTAATGAGGCACACACACAAACCAGAATCATCATAGAGCATGTGTTTGGGATGCTGAAATCATGGTTTTGTTGCTTGGACATATCTGGTGGAGCCTTGCAGTACTCTTCAGGCACGTGTGCCCACAGCTTTATAGTATGTGCCATGCTACATAATATGATCCTGCAGAAACGGCTGCAGCAGAGACAGAATGGTGAAGGCCCTAACAGCTCACCAATGTTGCCAAGGGCTCCACAGGCACAGAGGTACTTAGACCATGAACACCCTGAGCCAGCCCCAGTAGGCAGATGGAGGTGTGCCCAGTATGCCCATGCCTTGGCAAAGAGGGAATGTATAGCACACACACTGACAGTGTAGGCACCTATGGACTGACACCCTTCTCCACCTGCACACACAGTAAACATGGATGGCACACACACAAGACCACATGGTGGAATTGTCATGTATAGGTGGTCTACTGTGTGCATCTTACATAGGCAGACCTCAACTATTGCACACACAACCGCTATTGGCACAAGGTAAGTCAGCACCTGAACAGTAAATTAAGCTATCAGCATTTGCTGATACTGTATGTATAGGTTCATGGGAACATATGTAGGTACTTGGCTAAATGCCGGAGGCCATTCATACGCCTAGCCGAAATGTGTCAGCTGTCACCACCCCATTGATTAACTAACTGTCCCTCTGTGGAGCAGAGCCAATTGCAGGATGCCTGGGTGTACCCACTGTTCCCCATCCACTCTGCAAGGTGTCCCTGGAGTGTTAGTGAGGAGCTCCATATAATGTAATCAGGGATGTAGTTCCAAAGCATGGGGAGTACCTGTGACAGGAATCTGTCACTCGAGCATCTTCCAGTTATGGTTGTGGCAAGGTTTATCTCATTACAGTGTGTGGCTCACTATGACATGGATTCCCATAGGTGGAGCATATCCATTAAGTCTGACTTGGACATGGCTTTGTTGGGCAGCAAGGATCATCTCTGAGTAAATGAGATGCCACTGAGTAATGCAAGAGTTCATGCAGTCTGACAGCATAGGACACATGTCTGAGGGCAGTAATGCTCTTGGCGAGGTATGTTCGTGGATTCTCCAGCTGTTGAATGTGTCTTCTGAGGTACATCCCAAATGGGTTATCATACTCGATGATGGGATTGATGAGTGATGAGTAAAGGGGCACAATAACCTCAGTATGTCTAGATGCGAACCCTTAAGTAATCAGATGGCCTACATAGATGGATGGCCTAATTACTTTGGAGATGTGATTGTCAAAGGAGAGATCACTATTTAATGTAGTCCCCACATACCCATTACCTCATCTGTATTAAAGTGGCTGCCACTCATGTGTTAATATGTGGGTGTTTAGTTTTCACAACATGGAATGACCATGCAGTTTGTGGCCTTTAGCTGGAGGCCATGACTGTGACACCCTATGTTGGTCTATGTGAGGCCCCTTGAAGGATGTCTGTGACAGCTGTACTGTCAATTATGGCTCCCAATTTGCAGTAATAGCCAAAGACGGTCTGCTGTAGTAGTCCACCTGTGTTTGCCTGTACCTCTGAGAAGTATATGGCAAACAGTAGGGGTCCCAGGACTGAGTCCTGTGGGACACCAGTTGTGACTGGTTAAAAGTTGGACCTGGAGGGTGCTAGGCTTACCATGTGGATTCTGTGTGTAAGCTTGTTGACAACCCAACCTGTGATGTATGGGTGTATGTACTGGCTGGTGAGTTTATCAACAATACCTGAGTGGGGAATGGTGTCATAATTCTTGGTGAGGTCCAGGTAGTAAGTGTGAACTACCACACCCCACACCTAAAGTCTGGGTGACTCTAAGATGTCAAACAGGTTCAGTAGGCATGATCTGCACTCATTCAAGCAGACCTCGATTGGGCTGAGTGTCTGGAGGTTCCCAATGTCTCTGTTAATGAGTTCCATGATGATGCGCTCCACAGCCTTGCAGACCAGGCTAGTCAGGCTTATAGGGCAATAGTTCCCGGGGTCCGTTGTGGCACCACCTTTGTGGAGTGGGATCACTGTTGCTGTGCACCACTCTGTGGGTGTGTAGCCTGTAGACAGTCTGTGTTTGAACAGTGCATTTAGGTGAGGGGTTAGTTCATTCGGAGCTCATGTATGACACTACCTGGGACACTGTCCGGTCCCGTCGAGGCTGTATTTGTGGCTTTGGATAGGGCTGTTTTATCCTGTGTGTCGGTGATTGCTGGGGCCATACATTCTTCTGGTATGGTTAAGGGCCATTTAGGGGTTGAGAGGGGTGTGAAGTTTGCACTGAACCTCTCTGCCAAAATGCTGGCAATATCAGTCGGTTCAGTGTATTTTGTGCCAGCCTGCACCAACTCTGAGTAGATCTGAGTGTTCCCACTTAGGTTCTTGACATAGCTAAAGAACGCTTTGTGGTTTTCTGTAGGGTCCTTGGGAAATTGTCTTTTGAAGCTAGCCTTGGATGATTTCATGAAGGATTGTAGTTTCTTGCTGATACTGATCAGGGATGTCTGTCCTTCTAGGGATTTCGCTCTTATCTGTGCTGGTTACCTCCTACTATTGTAGAGCCTCTGTATGGCAGGAGTCCACCAGACTGGTTTCTTGTTCTTGGAGGAGTGAGTCTAGGTTAGACTTGGGATAGCATGATCCATGCATTCCTGTAGATGATCATACAGTGCCTTTGTATAGGTTTCAGCATCTTGGACAGCATTGTCCATTGGTGTGGGGGCTGTGAACCGTTCCACCTCGGGCATAAGCAACGTGAAGTCTGCTTTGGAAAAGATTTTCATGGTGGTTTCTTTGTTTGGGGTTATAGGTGGAATGTGAATATCCAGAGTGATTAGTCTATGGTCTGATCTAACCAGTGAGGGGTTGACTTTAGGTGTGGAACACTGGTCGCCCATGCTGGTGATGACCAGGTTCAATATGTTGTTCCCTCTGGTGGGGGTGTAGACCAGTTGTTCCAGGGTGTTTGAGTCGAGAAATTGTAGGAAGCCGCTGGGCAAGAGAGTTAGTACTCAAGTAGTTCTCCCAGTTAATGTTTGGGTAGTTGAAATCACACAGTATTACGGCGTTTGGTAGGACCCACATATTTCTCAGTGTCCCCAGAAATGCGGAATGTGGGTCCTGGGTCATGGTGGGTGATCTGTAGCAAGCTACAATTTGGATTGCAGTGTTGCCTATTGTCAGTTGCACTTGGATGACCTCTGATGCATTGTGCTGTGTCACTAACCTGGAGGTGTGAGTATCCTTGATGAATATGGATACACCCCCACCTTTTGTGTTCCGGTCCAGGTTCTGTGGCCGAAAGGTGTGGTATGAGTTATAGCCTGGTGGTGCTGGGGTGCATTCTGGAGCCTTAAACCGGGTGTCTGTTACTGCACAGATATTGATGTGCTCCATACTGAGGAGTGCCTCAATTGTGTGCAATTTGAGGTTTAGACTTCTGGCATTGAGTAGCAATACCCTCAGTTTCTGGTTACTTGTGCTATGTACGGTGGTGGGTTTGTCTTATGAGCCTTGCCTAAAAGTCCACCTTGCCTAATATCCACCTCTCTACTATTGTTTGCAAGCAATGACAGCTGTACATGTGTACATGTTCTGCAAATGTGTACTTACCCTTGCTACAGGGCTGTGCCAAATGGCTATGTGCACACCTACACAGAGTGGATATTGACAGTAGAGACACACTGGTTGAACATGTAGATTTGTGTAGCCTAACCTCTCATTGCCAGACTAACAGCTGCTTGGAAATATATTGTCAGTACTGGTAATGAAACAGGGTGCATATCATCTTTAACTCCAGTGTGACATCTGCATTAGGAGTGTAAGATGTAGGAAACTGCTGCCCGTGTGTAATAGCTGCTTCATATGTGATGGCATAGACTATCTGATTATATCCTGATCATGTCTATAGTGGCAGCAGAGTCTATTGATATTTGACTCTGTGTGGGGAGTGGGTGTCTGTGCCCAACAGAGCTCACGGTTCTGCTGGGCATGTGATTATATAGCCAGACAAGGGTACAGCCCTGTTCACTCTTGCATCATCTGTAATCAACTATCAGGATGTGATGTAGCCCTCAGAGGGGGATTGCTACTAAAGGTAGCTACCATGTTCCTGTAATAGCTAGTGTTGCCACGTCCATAACTCAAATATTTACATGTGAGCATCACTGTCGAAAACATCTTCATAAGCAGTAAGTATGCTAAATACAGTGTGTGGTACTTGTAGTACTGAATGCTCATACAGGCATGTCCACTAGTCAGCTACTGGTGTTTACTAATGTCAGCTTTGTGCATGTGGCCTTCCTGGGGGAATGCAATCTCTGTGCCATGTATGCTGCTAAACCCGCCTAACACCACACCCCACACATTGTCTGGGAAGCAGCTACAGGGGTGATCTTGGAGGCAGTCCATACTACACCCATGACTGAACTAGACAGTCAAGAGGTGTAGGTTAACACATGCATCTCATCACCACAACCAACACATACCCTTACCAGAACACAGTAAGGACACACACACATTCCACCAGATATCACATACATCCACAGAGGCCTCTAAGTATCTGGCCAAGCAAGAGGCCTCCCAAGTTGGAATAGACAGACAACAGAATACAAAGACTGTATGACATAGTTTGCATAACTGTGTCACACCTCAGAACTTATGGCCGGAAACATGGCCAACAGTACTCATTTGTGAACGAAAACCCTAGCACTATGTTACACACCAAGCTATATGAGGGTAAATATACTGTCAACTTCCTGTCTGCCATGATTAGCCACATACCCATACACTCTGACCACCTCTAGAACTGTACACATGCTTCTGGTATATGCTATGTTGTTGTGCAGGACCTGTGAAGCAGTAGCCTGGACTGCATGGAAACACATGTAGGAACTGTCAGGTCTTGTAGCCCATGCAGGTATGTCCCAAGTCCTGGGTATAATTCTGCCAGTGGCCAGAATGATGCAGCAGTACAAGGACAAGCATTGTATTCCACAATCGTGAAATGTACTGGTGTAATTCAAAGAGTATCCAGCATCTCTCTGCCTGGGATAACATGGTTGATATACCATGATTCTTTACCAGACAGGGCCTGCACCTGTCACCCCTGAGAATCTGGATACTGGCAACGGCCCATACTTCCCCTATAGTGCCGTCATCATGCCAGGTTCAAGCGAAAGTCCACTGGTGCAACAGGGACAGCCAAGAAATAAACTGTGCGTCTTGCTACTCAATGGTACAAATCAGGTACTCAATATGGACTCACGGCAATCTGAAACATCAAGAACGTATCTGTGCAGTGTTTGAGATATGGTTCAATGCTTTGGAGAGCACCCCTGCATGACCATGTTATAACACATACCTCACCTCTTGGCCAACATCCTTTATTGGAACACATGGCCCACAGGTGTGTCCAACTTCCTGAGGGATATGTACACCCCCATGCAAGTTGCACTTGCACAACATAACATGCATTATGCTGAGCAACTACCTTTCTGCCAAAGTGTAATCCAAATTGCACCTTGTGACAGATCATCCACCATGCCTCAGAAATCCCAACTGTCATTGTGCTTTAAATGGGGAATACCAGTTGTGAGACAGGACACAATAATCATGGCCACTCAGCTATCCCATTATGAACTGGGAAGACTCATTACGTACCAACACATGTTCTCAATGCATGTTGGATGTCATCAACACCAATGACCTGGATCACCATAGTCACACCAACAGGGCTAACAGTATGACACACATGGTCAATCTTTAAAGCCAATATTATGCTCCTTAAGAGCAAAGTGGTGACTGTCATAGCACCCATGCAGATGTACAATGCATGTGCAAATGCTGGTACTACACAAATGCACTTTAGGCACTCATATATGTGCAGTGATCATGCCATTGAAACAGAAACAGGATTCAAACAAACACAACCATGAAGGCAAACCGGTGGTACCCTGTCTTAAACTGTACCACAGAAGGTAGTAACTGTTGCAAGGGTCAACACACGAGTGGAAGTTGATTCATGGTCAGTCTCAGTAAGATGCAGATACACCATATAATGCCACACAAAGCTACTGTGAAACTACTCATTCACATATTATGAGTCCAAACACAAAGGATTCCATAGCTGTGTCACGAAACATAATGGCAACAACAAAACCTGATGTGCTTCACTTACGGAAATAGCACATGTTCAGTCAGATAGGGTCTTGAATAACATAAACACACTGCCCCCCCAACAGGTACACATTCATATATCCTTGTACACTTCAGATCCCCTGTAATAACAACTATGCAGGTACAATCTGCACTCTTTAATGCCATACATACAGGCTGCATGGGACTTGTCCACTTTCCAGGTTATATCCTACACAAATGTCAAAACAATCTGCTCCCCACATAAACATCTTGTACAGTCATAACTTCATGTCAGGCTGTGTACACACTGAATGGTGCACAGCAACAGTCATCTGTTAATGCTGTCAATAGCCGAGGGACCCTGGTATGTGTACAGCTGACCTGGTTAAAACAGTGGTACCATTGCATTGCATAACACATAATGCAACTGTGTCAGTACATGGGTACTCTGCACAGTTGTAGGGCTAGGTATAGTCCAACAGTCAAAGGTTACTTGGTGTTGTTCCATTAGATGTCATACATGTATGGATGTGTGTTAGTGGTCTGAGGACATGGTGGTATCTGAGGATTACATCCTAGAATGCAGCTTTTGACACTGTGACCTGCACCTGGCTCATCTGTGATGATTTATGTTGGAGTACTGCTCTGTACATGTGAGTAGCCATTATGAATGTGGGGACACCACCACCTGGAGTGGTCCATACCAGTGTTATGGCCCACATGTCTGGTTCTGAGTTATATGATGGTAGTGCTATTTTGCACAACAGAGCCATCAGCCAGGTGTTCCTCATTGCACAGATGTCAGTATTCCCCATTGTAGGTTCAACAGTGAGCAGCTGTGATTACGACAGCAACACATCTAGCACTGGTTAGCATAAGCATACGATGAAATTGTCTTCTATGTTTCAAGGTGTTATCCTGTGTTTAGGTCATTTGCCTTGGAATGGCACTATATGGGTAAATGCGAAGGAGGTATTATCACCACTCCCTTGAATCATTGATGCATGTGATCTATGACAAAGGCTTGTCTTCTGTCAGTCATGTCATCCCAGACTGACAGACACTGGACAACCTCATAATTACAGCAATTGGCTCATTGTGTTAGTCAAGCAGTTGCCATTCCTAGCATGAAATCACTGCGAGTGGTAGTATTGTGCTTGGTATAGACTGACACATCTAAGGTGATGGGCAGCAGCAGGTGTTGTGTAGATGACCAGTGTCAGATACATGTAGTGCAGCGTTCCTGCTAACAATGAAAACTACTAACACCGGAGACCATTACAACATGTTCTCTACATCTAACTGGATGAGCATTGCCACTGTGGCCTTCCGTGTTTAGAATCAGAGTGCATCCTAAACAGCTCTGTGCTACTAGGTGTATAAGCATGCCCAGTATAACCTTGTGTATTTGGACTCATAGTGCATTTCAAACAGCCCTGTGCTACTAAGTGTGTGAGCATGCCCACTGACACCTCGTGAAAGTTATGTAATTCTATGTGTATGAGCATGGCGATTGTAACCCTGTATAGTGATAGTAGTCATCCATTCCACAGAAGGGCATACTCCTGTTCGGGATGGACTCCTACGTTAAACACACAGGTTCACAGCTATGTACATCTTAACTGTCAGCATCCCTGTTGATGTCTGCAATCCTAGAAGGTCATGATGACTGCTTTGGAATGTGTAATCTCTGTGGCGCAATCTGTAGATAGGCAGGTGTTCTGATCCCACCACTGGTGTGTGTGTGTGTGAGTGTCCATCTGCCGGTGGACAGAACAATGCTTTTTAGAGTACTCACACTCCGTACATTTCCTATACTCAACTTTGGCAAGGCTGATGATGTCACCCACCTAGGAATACTCCTCTTGGATTGCTGTGACTCAGTAATCTCAATAGCATGTTCTGTAACTGCGTAATGCTGTAGTGTGTTAAAGTAGTCAGGTAGGTGTTCTATTCCAAGGCATAGCAGGTGTGTGTATTTTGCAGTCATATCCTATGTGTTGGTGGCTGTGAGTGGCTAGCCACTGGATGTGTTGAGGAGCGTGTTTTGTTGTTTCTCTATATAGTGGCCATAAATGTCACAATCAGCCAAGAGACTGGGTTGGCAAGACATACCCAAACATTTTGCCATAGGCCTGGTGAGTAAAGTTAGCAACCCTGATATTATCCTGAATACAGTCTGAACCCGTGTGTCGCACAGAAACACACTTGCCTTGGGATTAACACCAGTACATAATACAGGAGTTGCTGGTGGTTTCCTTTTCATTCTTTTCTAATGCTTTGGTGTCACAAGGTTTGTTATTAAGATATATATGGACATTAACACACATACATCTATGTGATGGAATACATGTCCTATACTGTTGAATGCTTGTGCTGCATGATATGTACGTGATAACATCCGATGTCTACATATCTGCCATGGTTTAGTGGTAAAGCACATCGGCTGTGGTGTGCAGGGTCCTGGTTTTGAGCCTTGCAGAGGCCGGTTGTTTTATTGCTGGGCAGAACAAGGGCCATTGGATACCGTGTGAGTAAGGCACTTTTCTCCAGTTGTGTGTGGGTCTGCACAACGGTAAGCAGTGGTTAGTTTTGGGGAGGCTCAATATGGGTCATGTAACTATGCATTAGCAGACAATCCTATGCAAATGAGGTAAAGGACAGTGAATCTTGGTTATCCCCAGGGTGTGAGGCAGGTCCCAAGAGTGTATGTGTATAGATAGCTGGGTGCAGGACTCGGATATAGGTGACATCATGGGGGTTTTGTCAGGCATACTGTACGTGGACTGGAGCCCTGTGGCTCAGGATTCTGCCTAGCTTAGCATGGCTAAGCTAGGGCTGTGTCTATACCTGCCTAGTGCAATTGGGAGGGACAACAGCAGTAGGAGAGTAATCAAGGTGAACTAACTAAGCTGACAGGTGATCTGTATCAGAATCAGCCGATTACAGGGGCAGCAGACCAGCCCAGCCCAGAACACTACTATAAACTAAGCAACCACCTTCCCCTCTGGTTTTTCCACACTCTACACTACCGGTGTATACATGCAGGGAAATTTTAACAAACAAACCTACAAAATGAGAAGGGCTGCAGCAGGCAACATAAACCAACATGTGCAAGAGGCTGAGGGTGGTGAAGATGTGAATGCTGCTCAACAACCCTCAGTGAGGAGACAGAGAAGAGTGTACAGACTCAGGGCAACCTACCAGGGGCTACATGAGCTGGAGATAGTGGAGCGCTATAGGGTGGACAGAGACCTCCTACAGCAGATTGTTGAGCTGTGCCAGCCACACCTGACACATCAAAAAGGCCGAGGGGAACCCATCCCAGTGGATACCAAGGTATGTGTAGGCCTAGGTATACTAGCCACAGGTACCTCCCAAAGCACAACTGGGGATATCATGGGGATCTCACAGGCATCAGCATCCAGAGTATTCCACCAGTTCCTGGATGCCATGTCAGCACATGCCAGTGAGCACGTATATTTCCTCAATACACACACATGAGGTGTTGACCAGCAATATGCGTCTCTTCCACCAAATAGCAGACTACCCTGGGGTAGTGGGTGCTATAGCCTGCATGCACTTACATGTCAAAGCACCACCCAGTGAGCAGGGTAGGGACTACATCAACTGCAGGGGCATCCCCTCCATCAACTGCCAGGTCGCATGTGATGCCCCGGGCATTATAATGAATGTGTGTGCTGGCTGCCCTGGAAGCTATGACGATTCAGAAATATGGCACCTGACATAGCTGTACCACAGCTTTGCCATTATGGACATCCCCTAAGGTCACCTAGTGGGGGATGCTGGGTACCCACCGGAGCCGTGGCTGATGACACCCATCAGAAATGCACTCACACCTGAACAACAATGCCATAATCAGGCACACACAGGCCAGATATGTAATAGAGCATGTGTTTGGGATGCTCAGGTCATGGTTCCAGTGTCTGGACATATCGGTGGAGCCTTGCAGTATTCACCAGCTACATGCACCCAAATTTTTATGGTATGTGCTATGCTACACAATATGATCCTGTGGAAACAACTGCAGCAGGAACAGCATGGGGCAGGGCCACACAGCCCCCCACCAATGCCAAGGCCTGTACAGGCACAGCGTGACTCGGAGGAGGAACAACCTGAGCCTGACCCAGTAGGGGGAAGGAAGCATGCCCAGTATGACCTGGCCTTGGCAAAGAGGCAACGTATAGCATATGCACTGACACAGTAGGGACCCAGGGAATGTTACCTTCTCTGACTCGTACAGACAGGAAAAGGGATGCCAAACATGACACTACCTGTGCTCAGCCATGTATAGGGAGTGTACTATGTGCAGCCAACATAGGCAGCCCTCCAGCACCATCCTCAAGTCTAGAACACCCTCAAGGTAAGTCAAATAACCTGCCAATTGCCAAATGTAGTAGAATATGTTGGTACCTGTAGCTATGGTATGGATGTGAGCATGCAAGGGTATTGTGTGGCCGAATGTTAAGGCAGCAGACAGTAGACACCCATAGTGGCACCATGACATCTGTAACACATACTGGAGTCACCATAGTAGCCAGTACTACACAGGGTGACAAAACCCACTGCAGGTAATTGGCTGAGCGTCTTGTGTGTCCATAAGACCCACACAAGTCTCAACCAGCTGGACAGATGTAGACCGACACAAACAAATGCTGTACTATGGCCTCTGAATGTGCCCTATGGGTAACCCCCTCCCACAGACCTACACAGACAGACTACAGCAGGCCAGGCAGTTGGATGTAGGTCGTGAAGGCTAGGAAGTCAGAAACTAATATGTTGGTAATTAAAGCTAAGATCTGTAATACCGCCTGCTCAGAGGAGATCTCTGCCTGATGTACAAGGCCATGTCCAATTAGGATCTGATGGACATGCTCCACCTCAAAAAATCCAAATCCATCAGGACCACGAGAGCTAAAGACTTAAACCTTGGCACAAGTATGAATAGGACATGCTGGAGGGATAGATTCATAACCCAGAGGCTTCCCATGCTTTGGAACAGGATCCCAGTTCGTATTAGGCAGAGCCCCTCACTGACTCTCTTCAAGAGAAATCTTGATGAGTGGATGGGAGATCATAAGTTTACCCCAGGGGTCACATCTGTGTCACTGCTAGACAGGGGCACAGTAAACTAATTCTATTATATAAGGGGACCTTCATTGTGTCACTACTAGACAGAGGCACAGTATTCTAGATTTATTCTGTACATTTTTGTACCATTTCATGGGGTGGCAAAAGCCACATCACTATGGCTAGGCTTACAAATGCTCCAGGGCAGATAGCCTAGTACTATACTATGAAACTATGAAACTATGTAGTACACTGGTATGCCACTAGCCAGCACAATAGATAAGACTACACACTGAAATGGAGTGCCTGACATACCAGTACAGTACTAGCAAATGTGTACAAGTGTCAGGCATGCCCCCCATCCAACGTGCACTTATAACAACAGTCAGGTGTTCTCCCTCACTCCTGTGTAGGAATGTAGATACAGTCAGGTGTCCCAACCCCGCTATGCAGAAATGTATCCACAGTCAATGCTACATGACCGATGGATATCCTGCAGACATAGCATGCTACCTGTCGGTGTACAACACAAAGGTCAGCACCACAGTACAAACTACCTGGACATGTAACACATGCGATACAGATGGCCATACTGAGCATGCTCACACTTGAAGGTATGAAGGCAATGTCAGTTGACAACGTACTGAATGGTCATACTGGGCATGCTCATACACTTAACACATGAAGGCCATGTCTGCAAACACCAGTGGTCCAGACATATCTGGGCGTCACAGTTCTTAGTGCAGACACATGTCAGTATGCACCACTCCTGCCTTGCACACACAGTGGATAGGAATACAGGCATATATGTAAGGACAACACACTATAATACATCAAAGGTAGCTGGACATAGATGTGTGGAAGAGGGTGACCGTGACAAGGAGCCATCTGGGCCTGTCCCATCTAGCACACAGCCAAAGGGCCCCAAACACATGAGATACAGATGTAATTCACTGCAGATACTAGCCACCTGTATCTGTCAGCATGTCAGACTATGTGGTGCATGTGCCAGCTGTGCAACATGACTGTACAGGGAAGTAGTCATCTAGTAGCTATATACACATACCTGTGACATATGGCCCTGTGTGTGCCTGCATGTGGCATGTCAACCCCTACGTGACTGGGTTATGGCCCATGCACACACTTTCTTCCCCATAGCAGTATTATGACAAGCCTGCTGAGGTCATCCATTGTGGAATACACCTTTGGGAGAGCTGTAGCTCAGTAATCTCCATGGCGTGTCCCATAACTGCATACTGCTGTAGTGATATACTAGTTAGGTAGTAGTTCTAACCCCAGACTTGCCAATTGTGTGTGTGTGAATGTGTGCGCGTCTGTCTGTCTCAGATTGTGTAGAGAGAAATGGTTTATAGGGTTACCCACAGTCCTTACAAATCATATACTCACCTTTGGCAATGCTGCTGATGTCACTCACCTAGAAATACACCTTTGGGAGAATCATAGACCAGTAGTCTCTGTTGTGCATTCTGTAACTGTGTATTGTTGTAGTCTGATGGAGTAGTTACGGCAGTGTTGTAATCACAGGCTTGCCAACTGTGTGTGTGTGTGTGTGTGTGTGTGTGTGTGTGTGTGTGTGTGTGTGTGTGTGTGTGTCCATCTGCCTGAGGACAGACCAATGCTTTTAGAGTACTCACACTCCGTACAATTCATATACTCACTTCTGGCAATCCTGCTGATGTCACACACCTAGAAATACACCTCTAGGACTGCTGTAACCTGGTATTCTCCATAGCACATGCCATAAATGCGTATTGCTGCAGTGGGATACACTAGGTAGGTATGGGTTTGAATCCAGGACAGGGCAGATGTGTGTGTTTGACTGTTGGAGCCTGCCTGGGGGTGGCTGTGACTGTCTAACCACTGGACATGTTGGGGAGCAGATTTTGTAGTTTTCCTATATGGTGTCCGTCTTATGACACAATGCTCACCTCACGAGGAGTACAGATGTCAGTCAGCCATGGGACTGTGTTGGCAAGCCATACCCCTACATCTGGCAAAAGACCTCATGAAAAAAGTATGCAACCCTACTAGTACCCAGTATTTGTCCTGAACCCATGTGTCATACACAAACACACTTGCCTAGCATATCCTGCTATGTTGCTAGCACCATGCACATTGATGACAGATGGTAGGCATGGTGTGATTGCAGTAGGCTGCAGAGGACATGGCACCCTGTACAGTGGTACAATAGGCACATAATTGTGGACAATGTGCTTTCACTTTGTTCCCCACTGGATGCCTGCAACATATGCAGTGCCATCAAATGTGATCCACAGAGGCCATACAATGCCATACACGTGTGCTCTGTATGGACCCATGCCACTGACAACAGGGAATACCTGTATCATGCTATCAATGCAGGTGCAGGGTCAACCTGCTGACTATAAGTAGGTTTTGTCACACCAGGCCAGTATTGGCATATCGGAGGATAACAGTCTGTGTACACAACATGTGCCTGCCAAACCAGGTACACCTGTACATGTCACTGTACAGTATTGTGGGACATGCACATCCCAGGCAATGTCCATGTCAAGGACTATCAAACACAGACATGACATGCATTGCAAAGCTATGGCCATACATAATGACAACCAAGATGTCAGGGCAGTTCATGCAGTACCCATCTGTGTGGGACATTGCAGACACTACACCCCTGTACCACACTGCACACCATTGTCAGGTGGCAAGATATCAAGGATTACCCCTCACCCAGCCTTGTACAGCCATCTTGCACAGCCAACCACTACACACCCATGAAGCAATGCATACATGCATGTCAGTACTGGCACCTTGTGTCTGCATGTTGGTTATGATGCTCCCAACCACAGTCACTCCCAGTATAATCCCCAATGGCATACCAACAGATGTCAAACATGTCCACATGCCCTTGCCTATAGAACCTCCAGATATTCCCTGTGGTGCATGTAGTACCTGTGCATTACTGCAGTGTGGCAAACTAAGTAGTTAGGGAGTGTATTTGTGGCCCTGGTGAAGAGTGTCAATGCAAGTCCATTAGAGAGTGTTGTTGTGTTGACAATGGCATCTGTTCACATGGACAGCCATGTGTGTTACACCTAATGTATGTCTACTATACCACTGTTGCACATGTCTCTCACCAACACACATATTTGTTTTTGCAGCACAGCAACATGTCGGCTTTGTGGCACATGTAGTGACTGCATGCACTTGTAATAGTAATGACCAGTCAGTCAGAGGTTTGACCCCTGTACAGATAGGTGTGTGACAGACGATGCTTAGGTTTTAGTCTCCAAGCCCTTCTCTGATGTACTTTGTCTGTCCCTCCCACACACTCTCTGGTGGATGTGGAGGTGTACACCTGCTCAGCAACAGCATGTGTATTGTAAGTGATGGACATGATCAGGTGATGGCCTCTGCACCTATTGCAGTCCTCCTCAAGCTGATTGTATGTGGAACAGCTGTGATGATGTTCCCATAACCATTTGCATGATAAACACGGTACAATATCTAGGAACATCATGTTGGTGTTTGGCCATGACAGCTGCTGTGAGGGGTATGGATGTGGTGTTTGGAAACAGCATCACAGATGATATCTGGATGTTCCTCAAACATCATACACAGTGGTTAATAGCCTAAAGACAGGAGGGTGATGTGCCAGACATGACTAGAGCATGTAAGTGTAGCTATGCTTCATTGATACTACTGCCTGTTTAACATGTGTGTGGTAGTGGCTATTCTGCATGTTTTAAAACAGATATGACAGTGATCTGTTTGTGAGGGACCCCCATCTGTAGGGCCATCTGTGGATTGGTTAGTGTGTGGAACCATTTGTTTCCTGTGTTAAACACTGCACACACCTGTGCACAGCAGGAGCATAGTGTGAGGATTGTAGCCAGTACATGGTGATAGGGATGTGTTACTGCCATTGCATCCATGACTGGACATATTTCACATAAAACTGCGGTATGACAGACACAGTCTGGGGTTCTCAGTGGCAAGCCAATAATGGGCCACTGTCCATAACTGCAGTCACATGTCTTCTACACTTAGTACAGATGTCATGCAGTATATATGCATGTGCTGTACTCCCTCTGCAAATGTAAACCATCTGTTGTGTTGGGTTGATGGTCATATCTATGGATACTATCGTAAGTAATTCTGAATGCTGTTGTCTATTACTAAGCTATATCTGTGATTAAACTGCAACACCATAGGCTGTATGGGTTTGGAGGTCCCGGCAGAACCTCCTGTCCCACTTCAGCTGGCCATGGCACCGGACACCAGTACATCTGGGGCCCAGACTTGACCTCAACCTCTGTTGGCTCTGCACCACCTTCTGGTGGTACCACCAGTGAGGATGGGGTTTGTCCACCCTGGGAGCAGGGCCAGACAGGAACATGTCCACTGTTGTGCTGTCCTGGATGTGGTGCGTTGGGGGCTCAATAAGGGGTTCCAAGGCTAGATACACAAGCTCAAGGGTGGAGTGTCACATTTACAGGGTGAGGCTGCCCCTCCTGGACAGCCCCCAGCACTGCCTCCTTTGCAGCTGTTTTGGTGCAGTAGTAGCTGCCCATGACTGGGGACCTCCGTCCCACTGTTCCCATGGGCTTGTGAATGCCGAACACCCCTCCCCATCTGAGGTGTATCCCCCACATGTGTCATGTACCAACCCTGTATGCTGTCTTGTCTGTGATCCTACCCTACCTATCCTTCACAGGCATACTTACTCTCCTTTCCCCACATCCCACTCTCATCCTACGGAAACATAAGGCCAGTCAGTTCCTAAGACAACATTTGCCCCATACATAGCTGTCCATTTCAGACACGTGTCCACTGGACACATGTAACCCTTTTAATATGCATCACAACATACTCCTGTTATCCTCACCCCTGTCCCTCAGGTGCACGATCCTGGTATGCACATCACTCCTAAATGTTCCAAGTACATGTGATGCGGATGACCCCATTGTACACACAACACTATCGATCCCTCTTTGGTTACCCCATTTACCTTTATCATGATGATGATGATGTTGCACACAGCACCTTGCAAGAGTACTGTTCTCACATAATGATTGGACAGGAGCTGTTGTGTTAATGCACATTACATGCACAGAGTGATGTATACTGCCAATGTACAGCTGTTTGCATGTATGAATGACACATGTCTGTCTGAGGGAGTCTTGATATTACATAGGACAACACCACTACAGAATACAGGCATCACTGGTGTTTCCCTTTTCATTCGTTTGTAATGCTTTGTTATCGCATGGTATGTTCCTGACATATCTCTATATATGTATGTGCCTATATGCTGGACATAAACACTCACACATACATCTACATGATGGAATACATTCCTATACTGTTAAATGACTGTGTTGTATATGTTTGTGCAAGGTCCGGTGTCTGTATATCTGCCATGGCGTATTGGTAAATCACATTAGCTGTGTCGGCATGGTCCTGGTTCCGAGCCTTGCAGAGGCTGTTTATTTTGTTTCAGGGCAGAACAAGGCCATTGGATATGGAGGGATTAAGGCACATTAAAGCAGTTGTGAGAGGGTGTGCATGGGTTTGCATGGTGTTAAGCAATACTAACCTCTGGCTACAGCTTCTTACACTCAGTTAGCCTCTACATTGCTTTACCAGTGTAATACTCGCATACTAGCGGCCAAACAGGCTTACACCCACTTGCTCCCGCACTTGCAAATACACTGACATTGGTGCTTGCATCTGACACTCACACCCCTGGGTGGGAGCGAGGACCACAATATTACCTTATGATGCTTATTACATCAGATTACATGCCTACAGTATCGGGAATGGCTGCCCATTAGGCGATGTCATGCCGTTCGACTGTACGGAATCCACAGCCTGTCCAGTGTTTTATTCATATTATTTGTGTGTTCCTCTTACAATCTGCACCCGTCTGGCTGATACATGGGAACTGAGACTCTTCAATACAGACAAGTAATTTGGTTTTGGGACCCACATCCATCAGCCAATTCATGCTACTGCATACCTATTATTCTATCATCTTTCTAAGGTAGTCAATGGAATATGTGCTTTCCGTCCCTATCATACCTCTCATACAACTGGGGAAAAATGAAGACTGAATCAGGGATACAGCATAACAACATCAGGGACACATTTAAATTATTGGTGCTATTAACTTGACACATTGACAGACTCAGATCATATGAATTCATCACATTGTCTGAGGTACATGATGTTCATGACTCTTAATTGTTATTGTTATTCATTACATGTAATCTACCACCTTTCCTCCTAATATCACTAGTTCTAAGAGGGGTTTAGGTGGGAGATAGTTATAATCTGAATCAAAATCAGGGACGTCCCTGGTAATCGGGGACAGTTCAGTGGTATGGTCCCTATGTGTACCCCAGTGGTTTATGGCCTATCCAGTGGATGTGCTCTTAGGGGTTGGGAGATATGGGCATCAGCTTTGCCCATATCAAGATATTACTTACATCTTCAGGGCGGTCCTAATATGGCTCAGCCAGCCAACACCTGCATGCCTAGGTGCATAATCGCATACCCATAGTTCCCCCACCTGCCACACCTCTACAGCACTCATCCTTACTGTGGGTGCAGGTGGAGTATAAACACACCACTACACACTACCCACTCTCCGCATGTCGGGACACATGTCATACATTGTGTCAACCCATGGGTTATCAGGCTTGCACAACCTACTGGTCCATATACATCTACAGCCTGGTTTGATAAGTCATTACCGGGACTGGCTCCGATCATTAATTTTTGGTGTCCCACAAAGGACATCAATGTCTATGTTTCAAGATTGGACCTTGCAGATCTCTCCCACTGGTAGTATCCTGCCGGTGGTCTGGGAAGCAGTGGTGTGTTTACCTTTATTGTGTGTCTGTATGTCACACCGGCCTAGCTGGGGGTTGGGGGGTGATGCTACCTGTAACACTTTGTTTATTGGATCTCCCACCACCATATGCACGGCCTGTGAACATATGTTACTCGTAACTGCTGTATCATATCCTAGCTATATACATGTGTATATTTACTGTCACATATATATATATATATATATATATATATATATATATATATATATATATATATATATATATATATATATATATATTTACATTAATATATACAGATATATCTGTATATGTATGCATACATGTATATTCATATATATATATATATAATCTAATGACATATAGGTCTATGGTTGTCTGCATATGTATATGTATATGTTTATATGTGGGTATGTATCTGTATTCTTTCTTTGTATGTATACATTCATACTACAGTGAGGCCAAGGCATACCTCTATGTCGCTATGGGTAGATACACACACACACACACATACCTCTACATATATATGTCTACATCTAGTTATTCCATTCCTTGCCATATAGATTATACTTTGCTTTAGTGAGTCTCGCAGTGGGGTTGGCTGATTGTTGGCTGATGCCTCTGCCCAGTGAACATATTCGCTTGCATCCCTAGGGCTGTCCATATAAACCCACATCAGCCAACACCGGCACACCTAGACCCATAAGTAGCTACCCATATTCCTCCACCCTTGTCTCATCAACAGCACCCATCCTTGCTCTGGGTCCTGGTCTGTTCTGGACACACCACTACACGCTGCCCACTCTCCACATCACGGGACCCATTTCATACAATTGTCTCGGCCCATGGGTCATCAGGGTTAACCGACCCTTGTCCGAGTCTGTGTAAACTGTGGACAAAATGGCTCATCTATCCCCTTTATTTGGTTTGGGTAAAATTTGGGGTGTCCCGCAACAGACGCTCCAGTTTGTGTTCCAAGATTAGAATGAACGGGTGCACTGTGTACCCCCCACCCCGGTTGTATCCTGCCTGTGGTCTGGGGAGCAGTGGACTTTTTACATTGTTTGCGTGTATGTTTCCTGTGTCCGGCTTGGGGGGGGGTGGAAGGCATGCTATGTGTTTTATGTTTCTTGCCTGGGCTCCTCACTTCCATTGGCATAGCCTGTGAACATATGTCATTCCTGTGGGCTGTTTCTTATTATAGCTGTATATCTCTGTATATCTACGCATACACACACACACACACACACACACACACACATCTAGACATACATATATATATATATATATATATATATATATATATATATATATATATATATATATATATATATATATATATATATATATATATAGATATACATATAGACATATGTAAAAAATATATATATATATATATATATATATATATATATATATAGGTATGTCTGCAACTATATATATATATATATATATATATATATATATATATATATATATATATATTTATTTATTTATGTGTATATATATATATATATATATATATATATATATATGCGTGTGTGTGTGTGTGTGTGTGTCTGTAAACCAATACATACCCCGCGCAAATGCACTTACACATGTGTAATGGTGTTTATATATGCTTCACCTGCATACTAATGCCTTATTCATTATGACACCGCACTTCACTCCAGTTATCTTGTAATCGATATTTAGCAAGTTATACAGCGGACAGATGTCGCAATATGTTCATGTACGGATTACCGATGGTAATTGGAATGTGATACAGTGGGATTCGGTATGAGAATGTCTGTTCATTAGGGGGTTGCTGTAACAAATGCACTATTGCTGTGCTGCTCCATATGCATATATACCCATATACCCATGGGTCCTGGTTCCCCAAACACACACCCCGACGCCTCCCTAACACTGCTGTCATCCATTCTCCTGTCGGATTCACAATGTATCGACACCACTACACACTGGCCACTCCCTAATCCTATAGAGCCATCCCATCGGTTTACTCACTCCACGTATCGTCAGAACTCCCATACGTTTAGCCCACAAGCATTGGTGACTATTTGCAATTGTTGGATGGCCCCACATGGAACACTCATGTGTTTATGGCAAGATTAAATTCTACACTTCATTACATCCTTACTCCTGTTAACATGACACTACAATTAATTAATATGTATGACTGTGATAACACACACGCTACACATGGGAGCCTAATTATGTATGTGTTCAGCGTATTTCTTTTACAAATAAACCGGTTTAGTACCTGGCGTTGCCATAGCGGGCAGATCACAGGAATGATTCCATGTGTGGGGAAGCCCTCACATTTGATTATCATCAGCACAGCACTGACATTGGACACTGTACACACCTCTGCATTTTAGCAGTTTTGTCCCATCCCTCTTCTGCACAGCCTATTATTCCATCTAACGTCGATGTTTGTATGTGCACATTCCTGTTAATTATGTCTACAAATAGAATGCATGTGTTACAGAGAATGTACTTCTACATATTAATGCCTGCATGTGTGTATGCATATATACCTATTACAAACTCGCTGACCTCCATGGGGCGGTCCAATTAGAACTGGGCCATCCAACCCTGGCATGCCTGGATCCAGAATTTCATACCCATAGTTCCTCCACCCCACCCGTGTTCAACTTACAGCATAATTTCCATTATCCACTTGTTATTGCAGCCATGACACACCTCCAAACTTTGCCCTCCCCAGAGCATTAGGGGGCCTACATATATGTTGTCCGGCCTTGTGTATTTTCATGCTCTCCCACCATTTAGTCTTTGAACATACCTGGCCTTGCTTGTGTCATGGTCGTAAGCCCAAATGCTCTATATAAGTTTTGGGGAGTCCCAGCAGGGACTACCCTCTGTCTGTGTGTATAGTAGACCTAGCAATTCAACAATGTTACTCCCACTGGTAATATCCTGCCTGTGGTATGAGTAGCAGTGCTTTGCTCACTCCTGACTAGTGTGATATGACAAACGCTGACAGCACTCTATAATACTATAGTTGCTGTTGATTCCCTTCTCATCCCTTGTCTATGCTTTATTGTTACAACATTCATTCTTCATATATATATATATATATATATATATATATATATATATATATGTATATATATCTGCACATATATATATATATATATATATATATATATATATATATATTACACCTGTACATACTTATATACATTTCCTATGCTGAGCGCTGCTTACACCCATGCAAGCGCACTTGCATATGCTTACTGTTTGTTAGATATGTTTACTGCCACTTATTTGTGCTTACTTGTGCCTTATTCATTATGACAGTACCACTTTGATTGAAAGGATCTGGTTAAAAATCCCATGCGATATTCAAGTTCAATTTTACATGTTATTATGTCAGTTTTACAGCAGAATGACATTCATTCCACATGGAAAATGATATGTGCTATAGTCGAAATTCAACGTGAATACCTGTTCATTAGTCGGATGCTCTGACCACTACACTGTTGGCATGCTGCCTCATTTAGATGTATACCCATGGTTAATAGTTACCCGAACACATGCCTCACCACTTCACTAACACAACAGGCATCCATTCTCCAGTTAGATTCATGGTGTATCCACACCGGTACACAATGGCCGCTCCCTATCCCTGTAGACCCATCCCATCAGTTGACACACTACACATATCCTCAGGAAACCCTAACATTTAGTCCACAAACATTGGTGACATGAGAGACCAACAAGACACTATTCGCAATATATGTGTTTTCCTACAAGGGACACACTTGTCTTGATGTCAAGATTAGACTCTTACTTCTTTACATAATTACTCCTGTTAACATGACACTACCATGAATTAATTAGTCTGACTACATGGTAACGTACACATTACACATGAAAACTAATTATGTATGTGTTCGGCATGAATCATTTACAAATAGACTGGATTATTAATTGGCATTGCCATTGCAGGAAGATCACAGGGATAATTCCCTGTGTGAGACAGTCCTCACATTTGATTTGTTCAGCACAGCAATGACTTCGGGCATTGTAAACACCTCTGCGTTTTAGCAATTTCAACCCTTTCATCTTAAGCACTACCTATTACTCTATCTACTGTTGAGGTTTGTAAGGGCATATTCATGTGTTTATGTCTGCAAATAGAATGGATATGTTACAGGGAATGTACTTCTACATATAGATGTATGCATGTGTGTGTGTATGCATACATACATATAACTAACTTGCTGGCCTCCACGAGGCGGTCCAGTTAGAACCATGACATCCAACCATGAGACGCCTGGATCCATAATCACATACCCATGGTTCCTCGACCCCACCCATGTTTAACATACATGTAATCCATCCATTATCCAGTTGCTTTCACAGCCATGACACACCACCACACATTGCCCTCCCCCCAATGTAAGGGTCCCTACACCTATGTTGTCCCAACACATGTATTACCAGGCTCTCCCACCATTTAGTCCTTGAACATACCTGCCTTTGCTTGTGTAATGCACGGAGATCCAAATATCCTGTCAATTTTTGGTAGTCCCACTGAGGACTACCCTCTGATTGTTTGTAAAGTAGAATTAGCAGATCAACAATGTTACTCCCACTGGTAAAACCCTGCCTGTGGTGTGAGTAGCAGTGCTTTGCTCACTCCTGGCCAGCTTTTTATGACATACACCGACAGCACTATATAATACCATAGTTGCTGTTGATTCCCTTCTCATCCCTTGTCTATGCTTTATTGTTACGGTGTTCATTCCACATATATATATATATATATATATATATATATATATATGTGTATATATATATATATATATATATATATATATATCTATATATATATATATATATATATATATATATATATATACACACACACACACACACATGTGTGTGTGTATATATATATATATATATATATATATATATATATATATATATATATATATATATATATATATATATATATATATATATATATATATATATATATATATATATATATATATATATATATATATATATATATATGTATATATATATATATATATATATATATATATATATATATATATATATATATATATATATATATATATATATATATATATATATATATATATATATATATATATATATATATTACATCTGTACATACTTATATATATTTCCTATGCTGGGCGCTGCTTACACCCGCGCATGCTCACTTACATATGCTTACTGTTTGTTATATATGTTTACTGCCGCTTATTTGTGCTTATCTGTGCCTTATTCATTATGACAGTACCACTTTGATTGAAAGGATCTGTTTAAAAGTCCCATGCAATGCTCACGTTAATGTTTACATGTTATTATGTCGGTTTTACAGCAGAACGACATTCATTCCACATGGAAAATGATATGTGCTATAGCTGAACTTGAACCGTGAATCCCTGTTTGTTAGGCGGATGCTCTAACCACTACACTATTGGTGTGCTGCTTCATTTAAATGTATACCCATGGTTCATAGTTACCCAAACACACGCCTCAACACTTCACTAACACAGCAGGCATCCATTCTCTTGTTGGAAAAACCACACCACTACACATGCGCCATTCCCTACTGCTCTGGTCCCATCCTGCATGTTGACTCCCTCCAAGGATATTCAGACTTCCTAAGACTATAGTCCTGGCACATACATTCATATGATGGTCAGGATGTTCATATGGTGTTAGGGACTGGGACTGCACTGTACCCATTTGAAAGTTAGACTTAGCACGTGGACAAAGTTAGGCCCACTGTTAATATCCTACTTGTGGTTAGAGATGCAGGGGGTGTGCTCACCTCTGGACAGTTTGATATGTCAGCACTAGATAATACGGGAGTTCTGCTACTGTTTTCCTTTGCATTCAATATGAATGCTTTCTTGTGCCTATGTTTTATATATATATATATATATATATATATATATAAAATCTGTACGTACACATGCATATACATCTGCATGATTAATTACTTTGATCATAGTATTGAATGACTGTGCTGTCTGCTATGTTTGTGATAACATCAGTGTTAGGTATAACTGCCATGGCTTAGTGGTAAATCACATTGGTTGTGGTGTGTAGGGTTCTGGTTTCGAGCCTGGCCTAGGCAGTTTATTGTGTTGCTGGGCAGAACAAGGGCCGTTGGTCAAAGGGTTAGTACAACACTTGTCAGCAGCGGTTTTCCATTTCACCATGTTTAACCGCCATTTCCCATCAATCAAACACATTCTGCATTCTTACTGTGATACGTCACCCCAGTTCACATTTCAATAGTTTATATCGTTATAAAGCATAAAATTATCAGGATATGCTCGTATACGGATTACACGTCGTAAATGGTGTGTGCTGCAGTCGAACCAACAACATCTGCTCGATAGGTGGATGCTCTAACCACTACCCTAGTGCTGTGCTGCTTCATTTGCATGTATACCCATGGTTCATAGTTACCAGAACAAACGCAGCGTAACATCACTAACACAGCAGTCATCCATTCTCCAGTTGGAAATAATCCACACCACTACACATGCGCCACTCCCTACTGCTCTAGACACGTCCCATATGTTGGCTCACTCCAAATATATTCAGACATCCCAAGCTTATAGTCCTGGGACATACGTTCATATAATGGTCAGGGTGTTCAATTAGTTTTTGGTTCATCCGAATGGAGACTGGGACTGCTCTGTACCTGTTTGAAAGTCAGACTTATCACAAGGGCAAAGTTAGTTCCACTGTTAGTATCCTACCGGAGGTTGGAGATACAGGAGGTTTGCTCACCTCTGGCCAGCTTGATATGACAGCACTAAATAATACGGGGGGGGGGTTCGCTGCTGTTTCCCTTCACATTCGTTATGACTGACCATGTTCATTCTTCATGGATATATAAATATATATATATATATATATATATATGTCTGTACATACACATGCATATACACCTACATACTTATTTACATATTTACATTTCCCATACTGTTGAATGACCGCTGCGCATACCCGCTTATGTCAGCTTGTAAGTGACTTAATCACCTTATATCCGACGGCCATTATGCTGGGCATCATATAAAATTAGCAGCCCTTGCATGGCTTGGACCCAGGAACAGAAACACCTTAGTCACCGGTTTGACCCCTACACCATCCGTGGTACATTCTGCATGGATGGTAGTTAGGATATATGACTTTACTACAGGCATTCCACACTATTGGCAACAAATGTGACAGTCGGTTGGTGTACATATGCATAGTACATGTTAATGTTCATATGTTTCTGAGAGACATATGTATACATTTGCAAGTATACATATTTTTAAATAGGACACATACTTGACAACTACTTATATGCATGTATGTGTGACGTGTAGCTGTAGCTATGCGTATATAAGTATGTACATTTATGGATGTATGGCTACATATCTGGGGTTGTACATGGCCAAGTATATGAACACCCACATCTGGGAGGGACATATATCGTTTGTTTACCGGGGTTGTGTGCATCATTACAACATGGAACCTGGACAGGATATACAATTTGTGGATGTATACTATTTGGACGATGGCTATGGGGAAGCTTGTAGGGAACATGTGAAAAGTATATATTCCTGATAATGCACATGGGGAGATGTGCATCATAGTCAGGTGTTTAATCCCGGGTCGTAGGTTATGCAGGACCAGCTGGAGGCTGAGCAGGGTTGTGGACAACTACTGCTAATCCAACTTGTGTCTGGATGGTTGCTGGCCCATGGCAGAGACAGCAGTACACATTGCGTACTCTACATATCTCTGGTACAAATATGGTTGTGAGGACAACCCTAGCATATTTGGTCTTCCACATGCTGTACTTCACACACATGGGTACACGCAAATACTTATCGTTCATGACATGGTAGGTTTCCCGGGTAATACCCTTTCATTTTTGGGCCATCCAGACAAGGATGACCCGGACCACCAATGGGCAGATATTAGGCGAATGCTCTAATCATTGGGCTAAAATGGCAGTGGAGCGCCAACACGCTGTATTTCGCTTCCACTTGGTATAAGAATCAACACTTAAATGAAATATGGACACAGGATTTTAAATGTAATAGTTCTAGGGATGGGGGCTCATCATTCAGCTATGTGCTTGTGTGTTTACTTCTGTGATTTTATTATGTTGTTTGCAAAACTCTCATATGCTTTGCATACATTTCAGTATCCACAGACACTGACAGGATTGATTGGTATTAGAGGCAGGCTGTACTAGTCAGCATTTTAGGTTGCGTGACTGTAGCAGACATGTTCCTGCCTCCGTGCAGTGCTTAAACATGCCCCCTGCACTCACGCATTTCCTGTGCACGTGGACGGTGCAGCAGCGCACCTTCATTAATATGCATATGGTGCTGCTGTGCCATCTCTATGTCACACGCTCGGCACAAGGCTAATGCCGGCCTTGCACCAGGCTTCATGAATCCCAGGGTATGTTTTATTGTCTCATCTAGTCAAGACTTTCATCTTCTATGCATGTTTTTATAAATGGGTGAACTACTGATAAGTGTTTTTATTGGATCCTGATTCATCAAATATGTTTTCTTAGGGGGTACATGTTGGTGTTCATTTTGGGTGACTCTGTAAAAAGAAGGAAAGTTTTTTTAATTTAACTTTCCTTTTTACTTTGAGTTTATATAACCTCAAAACTAGCATGTTTAAAGATTGCAGGATATGGAAGCAGAAACCCAGTTTTGGTGGTGTTAAGTATTGCCCAAAAATGTGTTTTTTTTTTTTTGCATTTTCTACATCTTAATGTCATCTAAGTGTATTATGTTTGCAGTGGTTTATGGATTGTGCTATATGCTAGAGATTCATCAGTTCACTGTCACTGAAAGGAAACCAGATGGATTATCATCAACCCAGAAGAAACAGTAGTTTATCAGTATGTATTATGACATAATATCCCAGCCTTAGCTATGCTAGTGATGTCTTCAGCTACAATCTTGTGATCTTGGAGTCCTTTGAGCTACTCCTCAGGTCACAAATATGCTCTTTGTTTGCCTGTTATATCTGAATATTGACATGTTTCTTGTATATTTTATGTTCAGAAAACTGGGGTCACAGATTCTCTCTGGGACCTTTGCGGTTTGCAAAGTTAACAAAAAAAAACAATAATGAAGGAAATGATGGTTTTCTGTAACATCAGGTGTATTTGAAAAAAGACACCTCCTCACCTTCTAAGAAACAGTGGGGACCTTTGTCAAGACTTAATTCTATAAGTATATGACTGCATATCCCAGAACTGTAGGGAAGGGGCCTCATAATAACTGCTACACCTCTGGTGTAATGATTGTTGCAATGATTTTGGGGCTTGATGTATTTCAGGGGCATCTCATCAGTACCTTTATACAGTGCCTGATGTTGTACAAGGTGCATCATTTTATTTAGTGCTATGTAGTTGTTATACTTGATTATCATAAATTAACCCTTTTGTACCATTGCATTTGCTGTTCCACCACGACTGATGATTTATTTTTTACATTCTGCTATTCCAGAAGTGTTTAGTTTTTTAAGAGCGCACGCAGTTATTATGCCATTTGCAGTTTGTTTCTTCCTTTCTAAGAGCATATATTCTACAGTTCTGCTGTTAGTGTAGATACTGTTCCCATCATTGCTAAATACACTCTTAGAGTGAGAGCACATGTATGTGTCTATGTGTGTATATATATAGAGTTACTTCCTCAGTTTTGCCTGCAGGCTACTTTGCCCTTTTCACCATGCAGTGCCACTCTAAGTTTGTCATCATCTGGGGATATGACATGTGTGTGTATATGTTCGTGTGTAATTATATTTGTGTGTGTGTGTGTGTGTGTGTGTGTGTGTGAGTGAGTGAGTGAGTGAGTGAGTGAGTGAGTGAGTGAGTGAGTGAGTGAGTGAAGGTGTGTGTGTGTGTGTGTGTGTGTGTGTGTGTGTGTGTGTGTGTGTGTGTGTGTGTGTGTGTGTGTGTGTGTGTGTGTGCATGTGTATTCATGAAGGTACGCTGCTGTTTAGGCTAAATGGATCCGAACCATCAACAAGTACAGAGGGTGTGTTTAAGTAGTGCACATACTACAAACACACCCCCTGCACTCAGAAAGTGCCGTATGGCACTTTCTAAACATGATACAGCATAATATTAGAGAATTTCTCTAATATTATGCCAGTATTTCAGTGTCCGCGGACACTGAAATGAAATAAATGATCATTTCAGTGTCCATAGACACTGAAATATATATGGCAGCAGGAAAGCAATGCAGGGTGTGTGTGCCAGGTTCTGTGACACACCCCCTGCATTGTAAAACTGCTGTATGACACCTCGCAACCTGTTTAAGCAGGAATTGTGTACAAAGGCAGAAATAATGGGAGAATAAAGCCCTAAAAATGGACACATTTTAAATATTGTCTTCACAGACTTAGAAAGTTGATGGAAAACAGGTCATGCATTAGCAGAAATGTCCGAAGGATAGAAGTCTAAAAGTCAAATGTATATCATTATTCCCTGATAGCAGTCAATGTGGACAAAGGCACAAATAATGGGGGACAAATCACTAAAAATAGGGGCACTAATAAAATATTGCCCTCACAATCCTAGAAAGTTGATAGAAAACAGGATATGCATTAGCATGAATTTCTGAAGGATAGAAGCCTGAAAGTCAAATGTATGCCATTATTTCCTGACAGCAGTCCTCAATGACTTGTCAGAAAACCACAATATTCACTATATAACATACTAATATAATAATAATATAATACTTTTGATTTTTTACATGCTAAGGAATGTTTAAGCGTAGATAAGCGGGTGTGTGCGTTATGGCCCTCCACTAAGCATTGCTTAATTATTCCATTGGAGATAAATAGAAATATACAGCTGCAATTCCTAAGCCAAGATTGTACAGTGGTTAGAATCCTGGCTTTATATGCAGGTGTTCATGGTCTGAGTACCAAAAACAGGCAAGTTTTTTATATGGGAAAGCAGTGTTAATTTTTTTTTTGTTACTTAAAGTATGTAGTAACTGTTTTTTTGTCAACCAGGGTAGTGTAGCTGGTGTAAAATGCAAGTGTGAGTGCAAGTAACATATGAAATCACCCATGTATACACAAGTGTCCTATACAGTACAGTCACACCCTTGCTAATGTAATGAATGCACATAGAAGGATGTCATGTAAAGTAAATCATATACACCTACTAAATGAAGCCATTATCTTGATATTTTTTTAAATGAAAAGTGAGCAATGGTCACCAATGCCCAGCTATGCTTGCCAGGTTTAAGCATTGCTTAGACATGAATGCTAGCAGCAGGTAGCAAAGATTTACACACTGTTAAGCAGTGCTCAGCAATTACCCCGTTAAGCACTACTCAACCCAATTTAGCGCATTTGCGCATTGCTAAGTTGTATTCAGCATTTTTGAAATGGTCCAATGACAGGAAAGGGTGGGAATATGGCCTTATTTAAACCACACAGGTAGGAATACAACCATAACCTGTTTAGTTTGATATTTGCAGGAACATGTCTTGTGTTGGAGAGGGAGCGTGCTTCTGGGTGCATTGCTGGAGCATTCAGGAGTCCAGAATCATGGCTGAACTTCTTGTTGGAAACCATGATGAGAGACTGCTGCAGGGACAGTACCAATGCTCACAATACAAAACAGAGGCCTTGGACTGTCTTGCACATGATCTCACCAGTGCTAATGGCATCCCCTGAACTGGTGAGCAGGTATGGCACCACTATGCTGACCTAAAGTGTAGGAAGGGGGTGCTCTTCTCCCAGTTGATCCAAGATGCTTGGGAATGGAATGCTCCAGTAGTGAGTAAGTATCACTATCAATTAGTTTGTAGCAAATACTAGCCTGAGAATGTGATAGACAGGTATGCATAATGTTTGTTTCTCTTCCCTACAGCTGCAGCAGAGAGGGCTATGAACATTGAAGCCCATGGTGACAGACTGCTGAGGCTGCACTGACAGGCTGGTGAGTACAAATCTATCTTACAGTATATTGTTCAAATAGCTAACAAGGAATACATTGTTTGCTAGTAGTAGGTATATTGTTACTGTGTGAACTGAATAAATAAAAATGTTTGACTGATTAATATTGATGTGCAATAAAACTACTTAAAAAGTGTTTATTCTGGTATGTTGTTGTAGACATTTAGAATGTATATAGATTCTTCACAGCAAATGTAGCTGTAACAACATACATTAACTGAGCTTCTTCTGTGAACCTGCTGTTAGAAAACTGTAGATGGTGGAGCTGTAAAACAAGATATAACTGAAATGTGAAATACATACTGCACTAAGCTCTGAACCCTGAATAGTAATGTGTAAAGTTTCAAATTGTGTTCCATCCAGCATTGCCTTGTGTTAACATTTGCTTTCCAGATGGTAGTAATCTAAATGATTAATGCACAGTACAATAACTATCTGTCATGCATGCATCACAGTATTACAAGTTCAGACTGTCTAACCAAGAGACTATTAGTAAGAAACCAGTGAGACTAGTAGCTCAGTGTGATGAGAAATAGTTTAGTTGTTAATTTTGCACACACAGGCATGGTTCGAATCCGGGGAGTGGTACTAACATTTGTCTATATCTACGCACAAGGAATCGGGAATAAATGTAAAAACAGTCAGGTAGTGTTAACAGATATTTTCTCCTCAGGTTGTACAGGTAAGGAGATGTTGGTAGTAGCTGCATGAAGGGCATACTAATAGACTGTGTGCAAATGTTCAACTGCCCCACTACATGCTTGCAAATGGCAGCAGGCTAGGTACATACAACATGCATTCTTCCTGATACATGTCTCTTAAGTGTCATTCTGTCATGGCTAGTGGTCACTGCTGCCAATAACCCTGGACACAGATAGGAAAAAAGTTGAAATATGCCACTAGCACACTCACATAGCAGTTCAGGATAACCCTTCTGTGCCAGATATGTAACACTGATATGTATGAGTCCCCTCTAGTCATGTACCCAGAGTTGTCACAATTTGCCCCATACCATTCCAGGCTGACAGTTTGATAGGTATGTCTGTGCTACAGAAGCTATAGGCCATAGGCAGATGTAAAGTGAAGGCAGACCCATAGAGTATTGAGCAGTATTGTTGTGGAAAAATAGAAGCATAAACAGTTATTTATGGACTTTTTGTCTCTCCCCTCACCCCTCATCTGGATCAATACTAAAATTCATATACTATGGGTATGTTTTACTCCAAACCTAATGTTGGGACTTGTGTTCTATTATTGTTTATATATCTGATTGTTTGCATGTTAACATACCTTGTTCAACTACCATTGTTGGTAGCCTGTTGCCATCAATGTTGCTGGCATGCTGTTATGATGCATACTGTTGGTCCATTTATACATGTGTTCATTTTGGTATGCAACTGTTTCAAATCTGTTTTATGGGGTTAATTGGAACACCCATGCATGCTGTTATAATATGTGTTTTTCATGACTAACCATCATTTTCTTTAAAACCTCAACACCATAGCACGTTTGGAAAGGGAGATCCCAGTGGATCTGCCTATCCCACCTCATCTGGGTATGGCACTGGGCCCTAGCACATCTGGGACCCAACCTGGGCCTTTCTCATCTGCTGGTCCTGCAACACCTTCAGGTGGAACTGCCTCAGGGAACAGGGCCCGTCGCCCCATGGAGCAGGTGTGGACAGAAGCCTGTCACTCGAAGTCAGGTCAGGGTTTGGTGGACAGCGCCATCTGAACAGAGCTGGGCGGGCAGCTGTGCCAGAATGAGGGGCACCTGATGCACCTCAAGGGCAAGGCCACCCCTCCTGCCCACCCCCCAGCACAGCCACCTTTGGGGCCATGAAGGAGCAGTGGTGATTGCCCATGGGTGGGGACCTCAGTCCCACTGTATCCATTTGGGGGCTCATCGGCTTCTGATTCCCAACCACCCTCCCCGTCAAAGGTGTTTACCCCCCTCATGTGTCATATACCACCCCTGTCTGCTGTCTTGTCTGTCTGCAAATGCAACCTATCCTACTCAACCTACCTCTCCAAACATACCTACAGCCCTTCCCCAACATCCCATTCTTACGTTAAAAAAGGGCATCTGTCTCGCAAAAAAAAAACATTGCCCCATACATAGCTCTACATTTTCCTGCTATGTACAATGAAACAAATCAATCAACCCACTGATTACTCTGCAAATGTCTGTTGCCAGCACTCCTTCCTGTGGGGTGTGAGGCTGTAAATTCCAAATTCTATACATGTAATGCACATCAGATGCTGCTGAAAAATGTAGAGCTATGGTCCTTTCCTACATCTGTCCTATACATCCCCAGCTGCTTTTCATAATGTTTTACCCTCTGCTTGCCCCCATTTCACCATTTTCCTATCACCCTTTTTTCTTTTCTTTAAAGAAAATTAGTGCAGGTGTAAGCGGGACTAAGCGGTGCTAAATGAAGCTAAGAGGGTTTGTTTAACCATCTCTTTGCAATGCCTAGCACAGCGCAAAACCATGCAAACCCACTTACAACTGCTTAAAAGTGCCTTAATCACTGTTTCTCCATCAGCCCTTGTTCTACCTGCCAGCAAAATAATCAGCACTGCTAAGTTTCAAACCCAGGATGAGGTGCACTATAACCACAACAACATACCACTACACCATCTGAGCAGTGGGAGTTTGCAATCCTTTTACAAACATATCATTCATTCTGGTCATTTAACAATGAAAAAAGTAATCACCTCCTAGTATGGAACCCAGGAATCTGTGCACAGCATTATACCACTACACCATCTGAGCTGTAGAAATCTATAATGTTTTTACAGACATATCATGAGCAACAGTCATTCAACATAAGGGGGAATTATATATCCGTAGTGCTGTTATATACATATATAGTATGTATATATAGATACCAATATATAGATATACACACACGCGCACACACACACACACACACACACACACACACACACACACACACACACACACACACACACACACACACAAACACACACACATATATATACAGATAAACAACCTCTTACTGCAACACCTCTGCAAAAAGCCTGACAAACTGCGGGGAAAAAAGGCAACCAGTAGTGACATCTTTGAAATCTGGCTGTAATATGCGTAGAAGTCTGCTAGAGTGTCATGGTTTGCTTTAACATACAATGTCAGATAGATTCCAGGTCTGAAACACAAATTAATGTCATTATTTACTGAAGTCAATGCTCACATCATCTCAGGGATTTCTCAGAAACCCACAACTGTTGTTTCCAACAGAAAAAACATATGAGCCACACATCAGGACAGTGTCTAGACATCTGGACAGTGGAGAGGTATGACTGCAGTCATGTAACAGAATGGAAAAACCCATGACAGCCGCCAACCATGTCACCCAGCACCTTCTGAAGCACAGTAAGATCAACACTACACTAACCCAAATCAGCTCTGGGTAATTACCCATGCATATCCAAATACATCATGCATTACAGGGCTAGAACTGTAAGGAAAAGCAGATAGTGATGCATAAATGTCTACCCACAACCTTTTGCACCACAGTCACATCAACATACCAGTACCCCAAATGAACTCTAGAGTATAACGACTGGTTGAATGAACATATCCTGATTCCCAGTCACAGAATATACTGACAGACACTGGCCCAACTCACAGTGTACTGGGAATCCTGAGGTGTTAAAGGACCTTTCTCAGTCTGCTCCTACAAACATACATACCTGATAGACCACCAGTAGGCATAGCAGCATGCACAGCTAGATAGAAGAAGTATCTGCGACACTCACTTCTGCTACCCTCCCTACCCAGCCAAACAAACATCTATGCACAACACTGCTACACAATCTTGGTGGCTGCTTCACAATGGCCAGACATACATAACTCTCATATGTACAGATTTACACAGAATGTCCAGAGTGTGATACCATGTTCATGACCACTGCTGCATACCACTCCCAGGAGTCTGCTAAGTCAATGGGATGATACCTTGAGTGCAGTCAATAAATAATGATGTGACATAACTCTGACCCTCTTACTGCAAGACATGTGGACAAAGCATGACATATTTGGGGGACAGGGTGCTGGAAAGAGGGACATATCTCACATAATGGTGTAACAAACTGAAACAGTTGACAGTGTCACAGGCTTTGTTGTAACATAACATCCCTGAAGGATATGATGCCTGAAACACCAATGAATGGCAACAGTTACTGATTAAAATCCTCCCATTATCCTACTGCTTCCAGAAAAAACAGATGTCGTCTGAGGAACAGACCAAACATAACAGGTGAAGCCCTGGGCAGTCTGTGGAAATCAAGACAGTTGAGAGAAATATCACTCTCAGACCTCAAGTCACACAGAAAATGCATGTCCAGATGAACCCTGTTAAACTAGCAACCCTCTATGTGCATAACAGCTCAACTGACTTACAATCTGTACCTAATGCTGGAGCTTTGTTCCCCATGTTGCTGGGCTGTCTCCACATATCCTCTCTTGAGAGGTATTCCCACTTACTGTCTGTGATGCTGTAGCTCCCACACCTCCATAATGTCTTTCACACAGGCAAGGGAAATGAGCAAGGCCCACATGAAGGCTGTCATAGCACTGTGTTGCTATGGCACTGGCAAATGGAAAGACGGCACAGCTGCTCTGGATGAAAGTAGCAAGTGGGAGACACTGATTGGTGCACAGGCCATCACCTGCTCATCAGCAGTACCTACAAAAGGCAAGCTGCTGCCTATGCATCACAGATCTCAACCCATCTACACAAAGACAGACTGCGACTACACAAACCTAACCATTTGCATTGTTGTGAGAGAACTCCTGAGCACTATAACAGGTATGTCAATCATGTAAGCATGTAATGGAATGCAGAATGGAGGATGCAATGATTTCAAATGGGACATTAAACATTAGGCCGCAACAAGACCTGCTGGACTCACATGCTGCTGTCCAGCACCTATGGCCATTACTGCTTGCTGCCCTGCCTGCACTGACATGGAGCACATCTCTGGCCCCTGAGTCACCCCAGCAAAGGTCAGCTCATGTATGAGTACTACTGGAGTCTCTGTTGTCCAATACTGAGTGCGTCACTGGTAGGCCAGCTACCTGGGATGTTGTAATTACTCATATGTCACCTGTGAATGCTACTCTGATACATATGCTTGTCTTACAAATTAAGAGATGTACATAGGTTATGTGCATACTACACGACAGGTGCAGGTATGTGTGTTGATCTGTATGTGATATACTGAGCCCATACCTGACAACTGTCCAGAGTTTTGAAGACTGACTACATATCTCTGCCTCATATTTGTAGTCAATGCCTCAGACAGTTGTGTATTGTCTGGCACATCACTGGCAACCCATTAAAGACTGAAGTCATAATAAATTAGCATAAATTTCATTGTCAGATGTCATATTTTGCAGAGTACACTTGTGAATGTGACACTGTCTTTGCTGGCAAATAAGTGTGTTTCAGCTAGATTCATAAAGTTACACTATATACTAGCCTTTGCTCACCACTGATGTGTGCTTTTGTGCAGATATCTTGCTCTAACAGGAGCTAGGTGTCTTACCATGACACCCATGTCAAGGCAAGCGTACCTTGTGCTGTAGGATGCTGACATTTGTAAAGTCACTGACGACTGCTTTCCTAGCTGTGGAGAGCACACAAACCTTGCCAGGTCACTCATCCCATCATAAGTGTAGACCTCAAATGGAGGCCCACAAAGCCATAGGAGATGGAGTGTTGAACATTAGCATACACATGCACACCTCCAGTCTGGGCAAACAGTATGTTGCATTGGTGATATCCCAAGTGCAGTTAACAGTTGACAAAACACCTACTCAATTCATAGCTAGCTACAGGCTTACAAACATGACTATGGACACCCACCACACTTTTTGGGACCTGCTGGAATCTGTCAGGATTCAATCATCTACCCTGATCCTGGGTGACTTCAAATACCCAACCATAGTGTGTCTGACCTATGCCACCGGAACATGAATGCACATAGATTCCTCGGCTTTGTCAATGACAATGCAGTGGATCAGTCAGTCAACACTCCTATGGCAGGTGGGAATCTCATATACCTGGTCCTAACCAACATGAGTAGCCACTGTAGCACTCATACAGTGCCATCCTCTTTGGTAATATCTGACCACATAGCAATCACTTTTCAGGTCACCATCTCCCCTGATTCCCCACCCCCTTTACAGTTTCAAACATAATGAACTGGACACAAATGACTATAAATCCCTCAGAGTAGGTAGAAGCAGCTGTACTGCCAATGTCCCATTTGTTGGAACTAGCAGCAGGGTCCAGACTGACACCACAATACTATGTGGGCACACACATAGCTGTATGGACTCAGCAGTATCTGACAGGACAATATCATCCCCTTCAAGGTAGGGTAAATGCCTGTGGTGTACAGCAGCAATACACAACTACCATAATAGGTGGAAATAATTGCTGGATGGGCCAAGAAGGAAGATGTGCCTCATCGGAAGCAATGTCACCTTGGTCTGTACAAGCAAATAATGGCACAAGTGTTGTACCCTAAGGCTGTCTTGGAGTGCAAATCGGACATGTCCACCAAGGCAAATCACTATTCCTTCCACACATGTGTCTGCAATTCCAGCAGAAACACACACATCTGCTCTGTAGTGGTGGTCAATAACACCACATGCACATATGACATAGATATAGGAAACTGGCTGGAGACAGGTGAAGTGTAAACACCACCACCCCCATACCCCAGTGGTACACATGTGCATGTACAGTACCTTCCCCCCTCCCCTCATCATCAGGAAGCAGGTCCGTAATGTCCTCTCAAAGGCAACACACAGAGTTCTTCATAGTCATGATACCATCCCTGGCTGTATCCCACATGAACACAGGTATGGGCTGTCTGATCCATTCCACACTGTAGTCAACCACAGCCTGAGCACCGGTGTCACCCCACCTGCACAGAGGAAAGCCACTGTCTTCCCTATACACAAAGGTGGAGCAATCCACCAACCCAGCCAATATGATGCACATCAGCCTAACTAGCCTGCTTTGCAAGGGCATAAGAGGCAATATCGAGGACAATATGAACAGGGATATGGGCAACATCAAAATGCCTGGGCCCACACACACCTGATGACCTCTCTGCAGTGGTCAACAAACACAGGGACAAGGGGAAGATGGTGAACAATGCCTACCTTCACCTAGTCCAATCCTCTCACACTAATTCCCAGGTGGACAGGATACATAAGCCTAGACAGCTAGGCAACTAACTGTAGGTTACCAGATGGACAGCTAACGGGCCCAGTGATAGTAGCCACTCAGTCAAATTAGTAGAACCCACCTCTAACAGTACATTCTTCCACAACAGTGTACCCCAAGGATCGGTCTGAGGGCTACTACTCTTTGAGATATATGTATGTGAGGTACAGGACAATAGCACTGCTGGGGCTGTGAAGGTGCAGTCATGACTGCTGGCAGGTAGGGATGTCAGTCCTACCATATCCATATGGGAGCTCATGGGCCTCTGATTCCTGAACATCCTCTCTGTCCAAGGTGTTTACCACCATATGTGTCATACACCACTCCTGTCTGCTGTCCTGTCTGTCTTGTCTGTCTTCCTACTCAACCTACCTCCCTAGACATACTTACAATCCTTCTCCAACATCCCACTCTCATCTTAACAAAGAAAAAAAGGCATCTGTCCCCCAAAATATTATTGCCCCATACATAGCTGTCCACTTTGCAAAGGTGTCCAGAATACACATGTAATCTGGTCCAATTGGCTTGATAGCACAATTCTGTTATCCTCATCCCTCTCTCTGTGATTTGAGTGTGCAAATTCATCTCCACATTCTGTACAAGTGCACAGCTGTTGCTGTATAAAAAAATGGACAGCCATGGACCTTCTCTACACCCATCCTGCACATCTCTAGCTACCTTTCACATTGTTTTTCCGTCTGCGTGCCCCTTTCTCACCACTTTCTTACAACCCATTTTTCTTTACTTTTAAAGGAATCAGTGCAGGTGTAAGCACCAGTAAGTGGGAGTGAGTTTGCATGATGCTAAGTGAAGCCAAAACGGATTAGGCATCTCTACTGTTAACCATATGTTGGCATTGATTAGCATCGCGCAAAGCCATGCAAAGCCACTCAAAGCCACTTACAACTGTTTATAATTGCTTTAATCACTCTGTCTCCATCAAACACTGTTCTGCTAGCAAGAAAATAATCAGCCCTACCAAGTCTCAAATCCAAAACCCTGTACACTACAGTCAATGTACCACTGCAGCATTTGAGTTGTAGGAATTTGCAATGCTTTTTCAAACATATCATGCAGAAGAGTCATTCAACAGTAGAGAAAAGCTCTATGGAATCACTCAGGTTTTTTATATATATACATATACAGATATATATGTATATATGCATGTATATATATATATATATATATATATATATATATATATATATATACACATGTATATACATATATATATATATATATATATATATATATATATATATATGTATATACATATATATATATATATATATATATATATATATATATATATATATATATATATATATATATATATATATATATATATATATATATATATATATATATATATATATATATATATATATATATATATATATCTACACACACACACACACACACACACACACACACACACACACACACACACACATATATATATATATATATATATATATATATATATATATATATATATATATATATATATATATATATATATATATATATATATATATATATATATATACTTATAACATTTAATGCACTCATATCTCAGTACCATACATTTCAACCTGTTAGTGCAAGAAATGTGGGCCAGGACTGTAAGAATGGGGGGACAATGGGTCACAACTAGGGACATATTTCAAATATTGCTCTTAGAAATGTAGAAAGTTGCTCGAGTAACAAGGTTTGTTTCATCATACATGTTCTGCAGGATATGAGGTCTGGAACTGAAATTATGTCATCATTTACTGACAGACATCCTCAGATCATCTCAGTGATTTACCAGAGAAATTAGAATAAATCGTGCAACAGTGACAACATATGTGCAATAAACCTGGATGTTCTGCAACAATCTGGCCAGTTGAGAGGTATGCTCAGAACCTCTTAGTGCAAAAAATCTGGACCAAGCCTGACAAAGTGGTGGGAGAAAGCCATGACAATAGGGACATATCTGAAATACGTGACTAGATAAACTAAGACAGTTGCTACAGTAACACCATCTGTTCTAACATATATTGACCAAAACAGCACAACTCCAAGACTCATTTGCTTCTCAGTAGTTAGTGCCTGAAATCCTCACACCATCCCACTGATTTGTCAGACATACACAACAGTTATGGGGACCACACCAAAGATATGAGCCAGACAACTGGACATCCTAGGAATATCTGGACATAACTTGAGAGTAAGGAAAGTACACTGAGCTACTTAGCATGTCACCAAGCACCATCTAAACTATAGTCAGACTGACACAACACTACCACAAGTCAGCAATGGGGAATTACACATGCATTTGCAAATATATCAGGCAGTACAGGGATGTAACAGTAGTGAAGAGCAGTCACCGGTGTGAGCCTGCATACCCACAACCAATTTCAACACAGTCACAGTGACATACTAGTAAGCCAAATGAACAGTAGAGTATAATAACTGTATGAACAAAAATATCATGTTTGACACTCATACAGTACCCCTACATATACTGCCCCAAGTCACACAGTGTAGTCTGACTTCTGTGGTGGTATGGAACATGTCTCAGTCTGCCCCTACAAAACATATACAGCTGATAGACCACCATAAACTGGAGCAGCATGCACAGTCAGATAGAAAAGGAGCCATGACACTTAAATGTATCCCCCTCCCTACACAGCACAACAAACATGTACACACTACACTGCTTCACAACAGTGTGTTAACAATTGCTACACACACATTGACCCCTCAACTGTACAGATTCCCACAGAATGTCCAGGCTCTGTCTTCATATATATATGGCCCCTTCCTAATAATATGTCTGGAATTCTGCTACATCACTGGTATGATATCAGGAAAGAAGGCACTAACTAAGGATATACCATACCTATCAACCTCTTACTGCATGATATCTGGCCAAAGCCTGACATAATTAAGAGACAGAGGCCCAAACACATGGGCATAATTGAACTATTGCTGTTAGAAAGTAAGAAAGTTGCTGGTGTTACAGGGTTTGTTGTAACATATCTTAACTGAGGGATATGAAGTCAGAAACACAAATGGAAGTTAGCATTTTCTGACTGCAATACCCCATATCTGAGACAGAGAGAGAGAGAGAGAGAGTGACAGACCATGAATAGAATAAAAAGACTCTGAAACTAAACATGGAAAAAAGGAATGTCAAACAAGTGACAAGGGCAACAGCTGTCAAAGGAACAGACCAAACATAGGAGCACAACCTCTAGCCATTCTGTGTATAGCCCTACAGTTGAGAGTTATGTCATCCACATAACACTGTCAGACTGAGACCCATGAAGAATATCCTTGTCCACACAAACCCTGCTTAACTAGTATGAATCCAAATGTATAACAGCAATACTTACATTCTGTTCCTAAGTTTGAAACCTCCTCCACAATTTTGCTGGGCTGTCACCACAGTGTTAGTTGTAAGAGGTATTTCCAACTCCCCTCTGTGATGCTGTTGTTCACACACCTCCATGAAGTTCTCCTCACAGGCAAGGAAAAGGGGCAATGCCCACATGAAGTACTCAATTATAGGAGTGTGCTGTCATGCCATTGGCTATCGGAATAACAACACAACTGTTCTGCATGCAATTAGCAAGTAGGGGACACCAACTGGTGCACAGGCCATCAGCTGCTCATGAGCATGACCTACAAAAGGCAAGCTGATGCCTATGCAAAACTGATTCATACCTAACATCTGAGACAGAGAGAGAGAGAGAGTGACAGACCATGAATAGAATAAAAAGACTCTGAAACTAAACATGGAAAAAAGGAATGTCAAACAAGTAAGCATGTAATGCAATGCAGTAGGGGGTATGTAATAATGGGAAATAGGAAGTTTGACAAATATGTCTCAACAAGACTTGCTGTACTGATATATTGCTGATCAGCACCTATGGCCCTAGCATCTGGGTCTGTCTGCAGTGACATAGATCACAGCTCATACCCCTGTGTCATGCCAGGAAAGGATGGCTCACATATGACTACTACTGGAGTGTCTGTTGAACAATACTGACTGTGACACTTCTAGGCCAGCTACTGGGATGTCATAGATATCCATATGCTATTTCTGAATATAGCTATGATAAACATGTTTGTCTCACAAATTTGAGAGACCTATGCAGCATATGTGCATAGTAAACTACTGTCACATACATGTGTGTTGAACTGCATGTGATATACTTGAGGTCATACCATTCAACTGTCCAGTGTTATGCATATTGACCATATGTGTGCCACACATTTGTAATCATTTATTCATAATAGTTGGGTTATGTCCAGCAAATCATTGGAAAATCTGTGAAGACTGACATGAGAACATAATAGCATACATATGAGAGTCAGACATCCTCCAGGGTATTTCTGTGTATGCAACACCTACTGTGCTATCAACTGACTTAAGTGTGTTAATATTAACAAAGTCTCAATAACTTTAGGCCATTGTCCCCCATTTATGTGTGTCATCCTCCAGATGTCCTGCTCTATCAGGTTGAGAGGTATGACTGAGGATGAAGAGGGTAAATACAGTGTTCCATACTGACATAGTGCAAACATGTATATCAGGTATTACCTGTGCACATGTATGTATAACTAGGTGTAGCTAGAAGCCTCAAAACAACAGAGTTGAGATGCAAAATGTCAGGTAAATAAGCTATACATGTTGTACACATGCGTAATCTTAGTTTCAGTACATCCAACAGACATAGATTTCCACAGCTACTGGTTGTTGCATTGCCCTGACACAGTCATTGGTACTAGAATAATCATGATTATCCAGTTGAAACTGGAGAGGTGTCTAACTATCACATGAATTTGTGTCCATGCCTACTACAAACAGCTATATAAGCACCTACATAGCTTCATGGACTCAACAATACCTGACTTGTAATACCTGCCTCCACCAAGATAGAGTAATCCCCTTTGATGGACAGCAGCACTACACAAAGCACATAATCAGTCGATATATTGGCTGCACAAGGACAATTAGGAGCAGGCACCAGCTTGGAAGCAGGTCAACCTTTGTTTGAACAAGCATATAAGGTCACAGATGTGTCACTGTAAGGCTAACTATGAGTACAAATTGGGCACATCCACCAAGGACCATTCCAAGGCTGTCTTCACATATGTCTTCCATCTCAGAGGCAACAACCCAACCCACCCTGTAGTGGTGGTCAATCACACCACATACACACACAGCATAGCTATAGCCATCCTACTGCAGACAGGTTAAGGGAAAACATCACCCCCCTGTCCCACCATTAGTATAGGTGGATATGCATAGCACCCACACCCCTCCCCTCATCATCAAGAAGCAGGTACATAATGCCTACTCAAAGGAAACAAAATAAGTCTCAATGAGACCTGATAACATCCCTGTCTGCATCCTACATGAACTCAAGCATATGCTACTAGCTCCATTACACACTGTACTCAAGCAAAGCCTGAGCACCATTGACATTCCATCTTTAAGGAAGATGGCCACTGTCATCCCTCTACACAAAGGTGAAAGATGAATGGTGGATTATGCAATTTACTGGCTCTCGTTGGGGGAAACATGACACATCAGGACCAGGAGTTCAATGCAAGGTCATACAGTGCTGATAGATGACAGGGGTATGATGTGGTCATACATGGAGGTTAATGATGAACAATGTTGATGTTTATGTTCTGCAAAGAACATTGACCAAGGTATGAGGTCCTGTAATGTGTTTCCCTGTTTATGTCTTCCAGGTAACATGCCATGTGTCCATCAGCCCCAGTACTCTGTTGCTGAAAATGAGGCTTTTATTAACATTATCATCCAGCACCATGGGGTGATGTTTGGCCATAGGCAACAGGATCTGTGGGAGTGGACTGTGCTGTGGGATGAGCCTGTCCACAGGATAAACAACATTGGCCATCATGACTGCACATACGATCAGGTCAGGCACCCTGTAACTGACCAGATACTATGTGCCCGGCAAAACGCTGCTGCCATGGCCAAGGACTGTAACACTACAGCTGGGGGGTCCTGCCACACAGGCCCCACTTACAGCAACAGAGGAGCTCCTTGCCAACCTTGAGGTAGCCCCCACACACCAGCCAACACAAAAAAACACAAGTTGTGGAGGTAGGTGGCACCCAGGCAACAGGCAAGGAGCATCCAGCTAATGCCACAGTGCACATCAATTGAATAATGTAGCAGTCATACTGGTTTCTGTAGAGTATCTAGATACATATGTGAGGTCAAACTGCATTTGTGGGTTGGGTTTAGTAATGCACACAACTGCACATCTATGATGGATGACAGCAAATGGTGTACTATCAGAGCTTGTACTGTACTTGTGCAGAAAAGTAGCATTCATCTTGTACCAATGCCAGATGTAAGTCTGCTGACAATACCTCTCCCCACAACTACATAGGTACCTCTCGTCTGGATGTGGGACAGCAGCCTGAAGTAGGTGAATATGGGATCATCCTATTGTGGCTCACCAGCACTCCAAGCATGTTAAGGTCATGCATTTTACCATGCACACAACTGCTACTCTCAACCATATTGCAGTATCTGCATGTTCACTTGTGGTGGGGTTAAATGCATTGCATCCCAGTGGTTATAACAAGGGCCTATTTGCAGGAGATGTAACATATCTGTAGCATACCTCACAACCTGTCATTGCAAGAAATCTGGGCAAAGACTGACAAAATGGGGGGACAAAGGCCCAAAACTAGGGACATATTTTATAAATTAATGTTATACAGTGCACATAAATGCTGTACACACCTGTTAAAATGCCAGATATTTCTGATATACAAAAATGAGAGCATGATAAAACATTTCCGAACTCTTCCCACCTTTCATGTGACCTATAACCTGTACAATTCAATTGTAAAAAAAACAAATCTGTTAGCATAACAAGTAAGACAGATGAAAAATGTACAAGAAGCTAGATGCATAAGTGTGCACAGGCTGAAGCTAATACTATGTTGAAGCAGCTTTCGATATTATAACAGCATTACGTCTTCTTGGATACACACCTGCTATCCCTTACAGAGATTCTTTGATTAACAGCAAGTAATGGTCAGCTGTCCTAACAGGATTTTCCTGACATTTACTCAGTTGTCTGCTACAGCAACAGCCATGGCTTGCATAGAGCTTAAGAAGCAGCAAAGGTATTTCATTTTTGAAAGTTATCAGCCAAGAGAAGGGTACAAAAACATTTCCACAGCATTGCATATGCCATGGAACACAATGCAGACATTCATGGAAAGGTGGTGAAAATTTGGGGCAACAGTGACATTTCAAAGAAGAGCAATCCAAACACAATGCTCCACGCGTAGGTACTGCACGGTCTGGAATGTACCATAAAAACCACTGTTGGCCAGCAGATATGTGAATCGAAGTAAAAAAATGAAAACACGGATTACAAAAAAAACATGACTTTAATGACCAGACCGGTTTCGGCAAAAAATACCTTCTTCAGTGATACATAGTCAAAAAAAAGCTATTGACTATATATCACTGAAGAAGGCATTTTTTGCCGAAACTGGACTGGTCATTAAAGTCATGGTTTCTTTGTAATCCGTTGGTGTTTTCATTTTTTACTTCAATTTCAAAGAAGAGGACATCCCTCCAAATGTGTTGAAGAGACAAGACCCAAACTGGTTAGGGAGGCTGCCAGGAGACCTACAGCAACACTAAAGGAGTTGCAGGAATCGCTGGCAATTACTGGTTGTGTACTACATGTGCAAACTATCTCCCATATTCTCCACAAGTCTGGCCTATGGGGCAGGGTTAGAAGATGGAAGCCTTTTCTACACAGAACAACATCCAGGTCTGGCAAAATTCTCAAGAACAATACATCAGATCTCCCAAAAGCATGTGGGAAAATGTGTTATGGTGTAATGAGACCAAGGCTGCACTTTTTGGCCACAATTCCAAAAGGATTGTTTGGCACAATAACAGCACTGTGCATCACCAAAAGAACACCATCCCCATGGAGAAGCATGGTGATTGCAGTGTCCTGCTTTGGGATTGCTGTTCATAAGCTGGAACTGGGCCTTTAGCCAAGATGGAGGGGAATATGAACAGTTCCAAATACCAGTCCCTTCTGGCCCAGAATCTTCATGTGTCTGCTCGAAAGCTGTAGATGAAGAGGAATTACACCTTTCCACATGACAATGACCCAAACCAAACATCCACATCAAAGATAAATAGCTTCACCAGAAGACAGTCAATGTTTTGGAATGGCCTAGCCACAGTCCACACCCACATCCAATAGAGAATCTGTGGAGTGCCCTGAAGAGGGCTGTGCACAAGAGATTCCCTCACAATCTGAAAGAGTTGGAGGGCTTTTGCAAAGGGGAGGGTGCAAAATAGCTAAGTTGAGATGTGCCATGCTGCTAGATGCCTTCCCAAGAGGACTGACTGCTGTTATTAAATCAAACAGTACTTCAACACAGTATTAGTTTCAGAGTCTGCACACTCATGCAACCAGCCTATTGTACCTATTTCACTTTCTATATGTTACCTCTAACCAATGTTTTGTTCTTCACTTGGATTGCACAGGTTATAAGTCACATTAAAGGTGGGAAATGTCATGATATAATTTCTTTGATTTCATGTTATATGTAAGCTTAGAAGGTTGTTAGTGTAACCAGTTGTGTTTTAACATACATGTACTGCAGGTGTTGAAGTATGAAACTCAAACCTTGCCATTAATTAGTGACGCCAGTCCTCAGATCATCTCAGTAAGGTGTCAGACAAACACAGGATTTATGAGGAACAGACCAAAAATATGAGCCACACATCTAGACATTCAGCAAAACTCTGTACAGTTTAGAGGTATGTTCTGTAAGAGTTAGCACTGTGCTATACATGTGAACAGCAATAATATGTACATAGCTGCAGTGTGTGCTAGGTGAAGGCCATCACCTTCTAACACTACTCACATATCCCAGAGGTGTATATTAGTAGTAAGATTAAGTGCAAAGGGCTGCACTGCATGATGTTGAGGGCCTGTCCAGAATGTGTATGTTGTGGTCTGACTGTGTCATGAATGTCACCAGCTGGCTATTGTGAGGTCTGTGTAATGCCTTTATGCCACCTCCCTTGTATGTGTCTGTGTGTGTGTGTGTGTGTGTGTGTGTGTGTGTGTGTGTGTGTGTGTGTGTGTGTGTGTGTTTGTTTGTGTGTGCACGTGTGTGCATGTGTGTGCAAGATATGGTGGTCTTGGTCCCTCCTGCTCAGAATCTGATGTCAGTGTCTCTGCAGAGTCTGACAATGATGGTGGTCATAGTGGGGCACAGGTGGGGTTGTCAGGGGTTGAATCTGTGCCATCGGTTGGGATCCCACAGTCATCCATAATTTCCCCACACACAGTCATAATGCCCACACATACCCCATCCCCAGCAGCCACAGATAATGGACAGTTGGCAGGTGGTGGCATGAAACAGGCTAGTGTGGTGACTAAAGCAAGTGTGAATGTAGCCACTAGCCATAGCCAGAGTGCAAGTGAGGTGTCACACAGGCAGATGAACAAAGATGCTCAACAGAGGACTGCTGCCTGTCAAGCCACTGTTGCGAGTGCCACAGCAGGTGTCACCAGACACATGCTTCAGGCTGTCATGGATGCATAGGCATGTAGTGAACACATCAGACAAATACTCAGGGTCTTGGATGCAACTCTTCCTGGCTTATGTGGCAACATACATGACCTCGTTGAGGCCACATGTCAAAATACTGAGGTCATGAATAGACAGTGGGGTGAGACCTTGGTAATCCTCAACTGTAGCATGTCTGTGCTAGAGGGCATGGTGGGAGATGGGCATCGGCCACGTGGATGCATGTCAGCATAAACATCAGCTGAGAGTCTACAGGGCCATGCACCTTTACACTCCCATAGTGGCAGTACCACCACCACTACTGAAGAAGGGGTTCTGTCTACAACATAATGGAGCAGGCCATTGTCACATAGTCCTGGCCAGTCCCATCAGGGACACGGATCCAGCAGACAGCAGTCACCATCGGGAAGTAGTACTGCATCTGGCCTTGGGCCTGGTGATGCCAGTGAGACCCCTGGAAGGACCAGTTCCCATGTCCATGGCCAGAGACAGAGAACTGCACACACTGCCATGTATGGTCCACAGCTGTCCAACATACCCCTGTGTAGAGCAGCCACATGGTGTGACTATGTGCATACATACACACACACATATCACCATCACAGCCAGGTCACCTCCAGACACACACACACACCATCTGTGCATGACCCAATCATAGAACACCTCTCCCTAAAACACACACACATGATGTCAACCGTATGGCCCAGACTAGGCCTCTGGCAAACCCACACAACACCCTGTGCATATGATGATACCTGTGCCACATCCCTGTCAATCATGCAGGGACATGCTAATATGGTTCTGATGTACAGGGTGAATTAAGTACAGTTTAGCTATGTAATGCTGTGTAAGGTGCTGTCAGCTTGCAATTGTAATGGGTACACTTCAGAGTGTGTGTACCTTTTCAGCCATGATGCATTATTGGTGTTAGTAACACTGACCGAATGTAGTCTCACATGCTGTATTCTGTTTGTGTTCTAGGTGTCTGTGTGTCAGCAGGAGGTGACCCTGCAGAAAATGGCAACGGGGGGTATGGTAGAGTGGTAACACATCAATTGTGTCAGAGTTGAACTACAGCTGTATATGTACACATTTACCAAGTCTGTGTAACAGTTACTGCATGTACCACAGAGCTCATCGGGCTGAGGGATGTATACAGGTAAGTCCATGGTGATTAATGTTAGCAGGTCTTGTGACGTGGACAATAGTAAGTGTAGTACACACCTCAGATTGGTAAAACCCACACCACCAGAAGATATTCTGTTGACCAAACATACAGAGAATACTGTTCACACACACACACACACACACACACACACACACACACACACACACACACACACACACACAGGATCACAATTGCCAGCATTGTGTTTGAAACCCGTACCCATCTAGTTAGTGTTACTACAGTGTTATGTGATTATCGCAGGTGACATGGAGTTAAAAGTGTGATGACTGTTCCAAGGTACCTGTAAAGTGAATAACATCATGTGCCCTTCTGGGGTATGGCAAAGGTGTGTGTACTGGGTGTGGAGGACTCATTAGAGTGTCATCTACAAGTCTACACACTCACAAACACTGCCATACACACCAATACACACACAATTGACAGTACTGACATTAGCAACCCTACCATTCATGTTATTCATTCCATACTGTTACAAAACTGTTGCATGCAGGATGGGGCTTATAGGGCTGAACAGTATCCACAAATATATCTATGGTGGATGTGAACAGTGGCCTTTGTAAAGTGGACCTTGAGATGTGTACTGGGAGTACCATGACCTAAAATTGTAAACCATGGCCACCCAATGGATATAGTTCTCACTCAAACACACACAGAATACTGCTCTTACACACACACTTGCCAGAGCTGAGATTAGAACCCCTACTTACCTAGTTACTGTTAATACAGTGTTATGCATTTATCGCATGCGCCACAAAGCTTATAGGCTGAAAAGAGTCGCAAGGTAATTCCAAGGTGGGCAACATCACCAGGCCTTGTAAAGTATGGCAATGGGTGATTTACTGGGTGAGAATGGACCCAGAATACTTGAACCTACAGTTATATACACATTATACACACTTACACACACAAATACACTAATACACACATTTTTCAGGACTGAGATTAGCAGCACTGCCTGTCTTGTTAGTCAGTCCATACTGTTACATAGTTCCTGCATGTGGCACAGGGCTTAGTGAGCTGAAGAGTGTCAACATATACCTCTATGGTTGATGAAGACAGCAGGACTTGTAAAGTAGACCTTGGGACATGTACTGGGAGTACCATGGCCTAAAATGTAAAACCCACCTCTACAATGGATATAGTTTTCACTCAGACATATACACAAGATACAGTTCTTGCATACACCCACACACACACATTTGCCAGGACTGAGATTAGAACCCCTACCTATCTAGTTATTGCTAATACAGTGTTATGCATTTATCACATGTGCCATGAAGCTTATAATGTAAAGAGTGTCCTGTAGTGCTTCTAAGGTGAACAATATCACCAGCCCTTGTAAAGTATGGCAATGGACAATATACTGGGAGAATGAGTCCTCAAAATGCTGTATACTACAAATATACACACCTACAAACACTTACACACACACACACACACACACACACACACACACACACACACACACACACACACACACACACACACACACACATTTGCCAGGACTAAGATTAGAGCCCCTATCTATGTAGTCATTAGTACTATAGTGTTATGTAGTTACCGCATGCACCACAGAGCTTATAGGGTGAAGAATATCTCAAGGTGCCTATATAATGAATAACATCACTAGCCCTTGTAAGGTATGGCAATAGTAGGTGTACTGGGTGAGAAAGGCCTCAAACGACTTTCACCCACATGTTTACACACTCACAAACACTTTTATACACACTAATGCACACACACACACATTTGCCAGTGCTGAGATCCCTAGGTTCATAGCTTTATAGATGTGTAATAGGTGAATGGCCATGGAGCCTTTAGAAGCTTAGCCCATGGGAATACCCTGACATCATGCCACCTGATGATAGTCCTCAGTGTGTCAAACAAGTATAGCCACTGGAGTGATCCCCAGGGTGGGATTTCTATTCTCCATTCACTCATTCAGATTTCTCTTGAAGAGGGCCACTGAGGTGGTCTGCTAGACAGGTGAAGTCTTTTCCATAGCGTGGGCAGTTTCTGGGTTGTGAACCTGTTCCTCCAGCATGTTCTGTTGATTGTGGAAATGGTGTTGAGGTCTCTGGAGCATGTTGTGGGGATATATTGGTTTCTTCGGATGTAGCATTCCTGACAGAGCTGGGTCAGACATGGCTGTGTAAGTCAGGCAGAGATCACCTCTAAGTAGCCACTATGAGAAAGAGAATAATTAGAGTTAGTGCAGTCTGTCCATATAGGGCAAGTGTCTAAGGCCTAAGATCCTCTTTTTGAGGTACGTTTGCAGCCACTGCAGTTGTTGCACTTGTTCAGTGGGATACATGCCATATGGGCCATTGTATTCATTGATTGGCCTAATCAGGGAAGAGTAAAGGGAGACAATGACCTCTTACTTCCCGGATGCAACACCCTTAGTCAGTAGATGTGACACAATTAGAAGGACTTTCTAAACACAGTGGCACTGTGATGGTCAACAGAGAGCTCACTGTTAACCTGTGTTTCCAGTTCTCTTATAACAATGTCATTTTACAGAGGACTACCATCAATGTAGTAATTCATGGGAACCATGTTATCCCCAAAGGGGATGGCAGCACAATTTCTGGCATTAAGCTAAAGTCCAGGGTTCTGACATCAGTCATAGGTCTCAGTGAGGCTTTTGTGCAGGATGTCAACATCACTTGGGGAGGTAACAATAGCATCCACCTTGCAGTCATCTGTGAACATTGTCAGCCAGATTCCCTTCATGTTGGGCTTGACATAAGAGGTGTAGATCCTGAATGCAAGGGGACCCAGGACCAAACCCTGTGGGACTCCACTTGTGACTGGTCATCAGTCTGACATGGAGTCGGCCGCTTTCACACTGTGGGTTCTGTGAGCCAGTTTGCAAGACACCTAGTGATATAGAGGTTGATGCCTAGCTGAGTATGTTTGTCCATGATTCCTGAGTGGGGAATGGTATCCAAGGATTAGAAAGGACACCTATCTTGTTATTTATTCCATACTATTACATAATTATTGCACATGACACAGAGCTTATAGGGCTGCAGAGTGTGTACAGCTACATCTACAGTGGATGATAACAGTGGGCCTTCTAAAGTGGACACTGGGATGTGTACTGTGTGGGTGACAGCAAAAAACTGTAAATCCCATCCCCCCATGGATATGGCTCTTAAACACACACACACACACACACACACACACACACACACACACACACACACACACACACACACACACACACACACACACACACACACACACACACACACACACACACACACAAATTTTCCAGGACTGAGATTAGAATCCCTATCTATCTAGTTACTGCTACTACAGTGTATTGCATTTATTGCCTGCATCACAGAGCTTAGAGGGTAAAGGTTGTCCCAAGGAACTTCTAAGTTGCGGAACATCATTAGCCCTTGTAAAGTATGGCAATGGGTGATATAATGGTGAGAGAAGCCATAAAATACTTTAACCTACAAATACACACACACACACACACACACACACACACACACACACACACACACACACACACACACACACACACACACACACACACACACACACACATTTGCAAGAACTGTGATTAGAACCCCTGCCTAATTAGTTATTTATGCAATTATTGCATATGCCACAGAGCTTATAGGGCTGAGGGCTACCCAAAGCTACTTCTAAGGTGACTGGCATCAGCAAGACTGGTAAAGTTGGGCAATGGGAAGTGTACTGGGTATGAACATGCTCAAAATCTTTAACCTACACACACACACACACATTAACTTTTACATTTGTCAAGACTGAAATTAGAGCACCTACCTAACTAGTTTTTCTTTGTATTACAGTTTTACGCAATTATCAGACATGCCACAGAGCATACAGGGCTGAAGGCTGACCAAAGGTACATCTAAGGTGACTGACATCAGCAGGAGTGCTAAAGTAGGGCAATGGGAAGTGTACTGGGTGTGAACAGGCTCAAAATCTTTAACGTCCACACACACATGCACGTTTAAATTTGTCAGGACTGAGATTAGAACTCCTACCTAATTAATGTTTTGTATTATAGTGTTACACAATTATCGCATGCACCATAGAGCTTATAGGTCTGAGGGTTGTCCAAAGGTACTTCTAAGGTCACTGACATTAGCAAGACTGCTAAAGTAGGGCAATGGTTAAGTGTACTGGGTGTGAATGGGCTCACAACCCTTAACCTACAAACACACATACTTTTTCATTTGCCAAGACTGAGATTAGAACCCCTACCTAAATAGTTATTTGCACTACAGTATTATGTTGTTATCACACATGCCACAGAGCTTATAGGGCAGAGGTCAGGCAAAGCAGTACTTCTACAGTGAATGACATCAGCAGATCTTGTGAAGTAGGGCAGTGGGAGGTGTACTGGGTGGAAATTAATTAAAATACTTTGTCTTACAAACACACACACACACACACACACACACACACACACACACACACACACACACACACACACACACACACACTGTTACTTATGCCAGGACTTGGATTAGAACCCCTACCTATCTAGCTTAGTTGTATGATAGTGTTGCACATTTATCACACACACTATAGAGCTTACAGGATGGAAGCCACTCCAAAGGTACTTCTAAGATGAATGTCACTGTCAGATGTTGTAAAGTAGGGCAATGGGAAGTGTACAGGGTGGGTAAGGAATCATAATGCTTAGACCTACAGACACATGCACAAAGGTAGGTGATGTGATATTCCAACCCCCACATCAGTACCATCAGACAATGAATGTCATCTTCATACTGGCACATGCCAGTGCTTACAACTGGTATGCAACTGTCTGCAGCAGGAGATCACTCTATGCCATTCAGGTATCCCTGTGTATGACTCACTGCTTGTGTGTGTCTCCCTGTGTGTCTCACTCTATCACTGTCTGTCCCTCTCTTCCCCATGTCTGTGTGTGTGTGCTTCACATGTTGTAATATGTTGCCCATATATATGTGTGTGTGTATCACACACAACAGATGCAGATATACCACATATGGGCCACCTACAGCTGGTTGTGAGTGATCCTGTCTGATGTGTGTGTGTGTGTGTGTGTGTGTGTGTGTGTGTGTGTGTGTGTGTGTGTGTGTGTGTGTGTGTGTGTAGACAGTTAGGTTTACATAGCTGTATGTATGCAAAGACATTTGCACAATACAGGGATATATATATATATATATATATATATATATATATATATATATATATATATATATATATATATATATATATTTAGTCGGATGTGGTTTCAGACATGGGCTTCACTTCTCTAAGTGAAGTAGCATGCTCAGTATGACCTTCTATAGTAAGTGTGGGAATCCATTCCAGGGATAGTTGCACGCCAGTCTGGGGTGTTGTGTTCCACATCCATACCTTGCAACCTGTTTGTGCAAGATATCTGGAGATAGGCTGCCAATATGGGGAAACAATGGGCCAAACATAGGGGGGGGTACTGTAACTATTGCTCTTATCAATGTATGAGTTGCTTGAGTGACAGGGTTTGTTTTAGCAGACATTTCCTGACATATGTAATGTTTGACACTGTACTGTATTGTATCATTACCTACTGACAGATATAGTTGGATCATCACAGTTATTTACCAGAGACATACAAGATGGATGATGCACAGACCTATATTATAAGGTAAAGGCTAGACATTATCACACAGTCCAGCCAGTTGAGAAGTGTGGCTACAGCAGATTGACTGCTGAAGCTGTGTAAAAAGGTCTACCACCTTGGTGATATGCTGGCCTGGGATCTCCTCATTGTGCTGTATTCTTCCTACCTAACAGATCATATCCTGGTGTGGCCATACCTGTCAACTGTACAGATTGTCACAGATTATCCAGATGCATGCCTCATATATCTGGTCAGTTTCTCTTAACATTGTGGTTTTCTAGAACATTTGTTGTAAATCATTTAGGGTTGCAGTCAGGGAGTACTGACAGAACATTAGAGTTTCAGACTTCACACCCTTCATGACATCCATGCTACTACACACACCCTCTGTTATTCTATCAACTGTCTAACATTATGAAAGCAATATTTCAAATGTGTCCCTATAGTTGGGCCTTTATCCCACTATTATGTATGACTTTTTCCAGATTTCTTCCTCTATGAGGTTGAGAGGTATGCTACTAGCATTTAGCAGCATGGCCTTACATTTACATTTTGTTGACTGTGTTATGTTGGTAGTATGGACACCATGACATTCCCTACAAAGGAACTATGGATGAGGCATGGGCCTTTACCAGAGACTTGTAGGCCATGTGAGACTGCTGCAGGCTGGGCGAGGGGGTGTGTTCTGTCACTCAAATGTTCCCAGGCTGCCAGGCAGTAGACCCCCCCCCCTCAGGTGAAAAGGGTAAGTGACAGAACACAATTGTGTGCTATTAGGCACCATATCTCTCTATATATGTGAGCCAGACATCTGGAAAAAGCCATGAGTAATTGGGTGACAAAGGCCTAAATATACAGACCATTGTAACTATTGGCCTTACAACCCTGGAAGTGTGATACAATAACAGATTTTGCATTAGTATGCATTTTTCTATAGGGTATGAAGTCTGAGATACTACAATCCATCAATATTTTCTGACTTTAGACTTTTGTGGTTTGCCATTGATTTGCCAGATAACCACTATTTCAGAATAAAGACACCACAGATATGATGCAAACCTATGTACATTCTCCCAAAGGTCTGTACAGTTGTGAGGTATTGTAGGCACTATGTAGGTTACTCCAACCTGTGTATTGTTCATATGTGTGGCCCCCCTGAACATGACCTATCCAGCTTCCAGGCAATAATGGATATTGACATCTGAACAGTATGTACAACTCCCATCGTATGTGTAGCTGACATGTAAAAAGTTGGCAAAACATTTTGTGGAACATGGCCCTGTCTACCACACTACTGTACCTAGGCCAGTAGGACACAACAGCCATGAGAAGTTGCTGGCCACGTCCTGACAAGTATTCCCTACACATATGCATAGCTCATTGACCCCTGCATATTACAGACATGCAACAAGTTATCATGTTGATTGGGACAGCTCTGGCAATGTGTGCTCTGCTGCTATTACCCTACAAACTTACATGTTACTGCATTTCTATGTGAATATGGGTGTGGGATGCGGGCACAGCTGCCAACAGTACACATTTGCACAGACTGTGTTGATATTGGCTTTACATTTTGGTTCCATTTAGCATAGTATTGTGCCCTGTCTTAAAGAATAAAGGCATATCACTAGAAACCACAGGTTAGATTTTAATGCCATGCAATTGAGTTTCAGACTTATTAACCTTCCGAAAGTCTTACTGCAACTGCAAGGCCTGCTGTGATATCACTGTGTAAGTCTGTAGGGGGGTATTCCATCATTGTCACCATTTGTGTGCCTTTGCCAGACATTCCTTTATGTTTTTTTATGGCTGACTTGCTGTGTCAGTCTGGGAGTGAGTATGGGATCCCCACAGTGACATCCATGCATGTGACCTATGACCCCTCCCTTAGTTGGCCCCCTACATATGCAGTGGGATTTGTCACCTTAAATGATACTGCACAGTGTGGGGAAGACAGTATTGTGTAAACATTTCCTGGTGTTCCACATAGCTGTCAGTTGTCTACTGCTATTCCAGTAGGCCACCCCATTCCCTTGCATGCATGCAGCATTACCATAGATATGCTACCAAAACATACAAGTCCATTCATTTATTGTTAAGAAGACTGACTTACCCTATGCCTGCTGCAGTTGGGAAGACAGTGCTTGAGGGCCACCTATGTTGGATGCACACAGTGCACTGCCTATACATGGTAAGTTACAGGTAATGCAATGTGTGTATCATCCACAATGCTACTCCAATCACTGCAGTGGCACAGGCTAAGCTATTGGGAATAATCATACCATAGATTCCCACCTAAAATTTGATAGTCATCTCAACTTAACTATTAAAAAAGTGCATGCCAAACTGGAATCACTCTACAGTATCAAACCATTTCTTACCAACAACACACAATCAGCCATTGCTCGCACCCAACTTCTATCCACCTTTCTCTATGCATCTCCCATTCTGACTAATCTCAACAAAACTGAACTAAGCAAAATGGAAGCCTGCTATAAGAGAATTGCCCGCTTTGCTGCAAATTGCTCATATAGAATTCATCACTGTACTGCTTTGAGACAGCTCCACTGGCTTGAACTGCCCAACCTCCTAGCCTACAATCAGCTCTGCCTCTGTCATTCTATCTATTACCTCCCCAATAAGTGTCCTGCCCTCAGAAACCCAGTACAACATCACTCAGCCAAAAGGCCTCTTAGATCATCAAGCAAACTACTACTAGAAGTCACCAACAGCTACAATAGCTTTGGAGACACACTATATAGTAGTTCAGTGTCTAAAAATGGAACTCTCGCCCCACTAGCATTCAAAACACATTGTCCAAAGCTTCATTTAAAAACCTCATTGGACAACATCTCAAGCAAAGTTGGCAGTGCTATGACTGCTCCCCAGGCTAGTGAAAGCGGATAAGGTACCCATACTAAACCTAGAGTACTTGATAATAGTTTTCACTCTTACTCACAGACACTGGCTAATATACAATGTATGTAATGTACCTGTGTACTATGTATGTATTCTACCTATGTTCCAAATTTTAGCTGTACACCACAAATCTATTAATTACCTATATTTTTAAATTAATATTTTCTTGTTTTTTCTCTACCATGTAACTGCTGATGTGCTGCATACCACTGTAAAAACATGTCTATTGTAATTTGTGTGAATACTGATAATGTCTAAATATTTAAATGTATCTGTAATTTTCTATGTGGAGATTTTCTCCCCAGGCCTCTGGTGAAAAAGGGCCTTTTTGGCTTAATCAGACACCTCCAGTTAACAAATGTAAAATAAAATAAATAAAAATCTTACTATGTGTGCGAGTCAGAGAGAGGGGTCAGTCCCCGGGTCCCTACAGTGTCAGTGTGTGTGCTATACATTGCTTCTTTGCCAAGGCATGGGCATATTGGGCATGCCTCTGCCTGCCTACTGGAGCAGGCTCAGGGGCCTCCTCCTCCTCTGAGTCCCTCTGTACCTGTGAGGACCTTAGCAATGGTGAGCAGCTGTGTGGCCCTTCCCTGTGCTGTTCCTGCTGCAGATGTTTCCACAGAATCATATAGTGAAGCATGGCACACATTATGAACATGTATGCACATGTGGCTGGAGAGCACTGCAAGGCTCCACCAGCTATGTCAAGGCAGCGGAACTGTGACTTGAGCATCCCAAACACACACTCTAATAATCCTAATTTGTGCATGCGCCTTGTTGTGGTGTTCTTGAGTGGGTGTGTGTGCATTTTTGATGGGTGTCATCATCCATGGCTCCAGTGTAGAGCCAGCATCCCCCACCAGATAGTCATACGGGATATCCCCACTGGTAAATGCCTGGTACAGCTGCGACAAATGCCAGATATGGAGTCATGATAGCTTCCAGGACAGCTAGAACACACATTGATGATAATGCCCTGGGCATTGCACATGACCTGGCAGTTGATGGAAGGGAAGCCCTTGTGGTTTATGTAGACTGTACCCTGTTCACCAGGTGATGCTTTGATGTGGATGTGCATGCAGTCTATCGCACTCAATACCTCCGGTATTCTGCTACACAGTGGAAGAGATGCATATTGCTGCTCTTCTCCTCATGGGTGTTAGGGAAGTAAATGTGCTCACTGGCATGTGGTAGGATGGCATCCAGGAACTGGTGGAGTACCCTGTATGTGGATGCCTGTGAGACTCCCATGATATCCCCAGTAGGTCTTTGGAAAGTACCTGTAGATAGCATTCTAAAGGCTGCACATACCTTGATATAGACTAGGATGGGTTCCCCTCTCTTGGCTCTGGGTCTGAGTTGAGGACAGCACAGCTCGATGATTTGCTGAAGTATGTCTCTGTCCACCCTGTTATCTCCAGATCATGTAGCCCCTGGTAGGTTACCCTGGGTCTGAACACTCTTCTTCTCCTTGGTCTGTGACCGTTGTCAGCATTATCCTCCTCACTGCCCTCAGCCTCTATTACATACTGATGGATCAATGCAATGGCAGCCCCTGACATTTTTTCGGTTAAAATTCCCCTCCATGTGTACACCAATGGTGCAGAGTTTGTGGGAAAAAATAGACTGTGAGATGTTTGCATAGTTTATAATGTTGTGCTGCAGATGCTGTCTGCATGATTATCTGACTATGATGCATTCCACCTGCCAGCTATGTTATCTGAACTTGATTGCTTTTATTCTGCTATTTTCCTTTTTTTTTTCTTTTCCCCCTTCCCATTTCCACCCTTTTTTTAGCCCCAAGATGTGCCTTGCAAACCCTGTGCCCAAATGTAAACAGTCCTGCTATTTCTGTTTTTTTTTTTTTTTTTTTTTTTGGTTTTAGACCCAGTGCATGCCATACTACAAACTCATTTAGCTAATGTAAACACTGAGAAATGGCCCTCCCTTGACATGAACATGCTCTTCATTTCATGGAATAAGTAAATACAGCCTCAGACACACCTCTGTTACTTAGCTGTGCCTAGCTAAGCTTATCTGGGAGCCATGGAGCTTCATTGTGCTTACACCAAGCATGACACAGCCCCTTTTCATGTCTGCTGCTCCTTCTGCTTACACCACTGACTTATAGCACCTACAAGGTTAGGTGCAGTTTGGCACTTAGAATCTTTTTGTGATTCAGTAAATTTCCCTCATTATCATAGCCCACTGCCATAATCCTTAGTTGCTGCACTACACTAGAGCCTTTCCCCTTAGCAACCACTGTTCCCTGGTATTGTTTTGATTCTGCATGCCATAGACATATAATGGCAAAATGCAGATTTCACTTAAAATTGCCTTTCCAACTTTTTTTTTATATTTTTGGCACGATCCGTTTTTTCGCCACTGCCCTATGCTTAAACGGCCAAGATAGGCCAAAAAAAATAAACTTTTATTTTTATAATTTTGCAACAATTTTCCATGCCAATAGCCATATATTTGCTTATTGGCGTGCCTACAGACTATAATACATGTTTTTATTTGAGCTGTCATGCCTCCGTTTTGATTTTTGCAGAAATGTATTCGGCTAGTAGCTGAATACATTTCTGCAGTTAATACTATTCCTGCACGGATGCCTGCCTGCTTGCTGAATCACTAATTCACCTCATTTGCATGGCTTTCATCAGCAAATGAGGTAATTAGCATTATTCAGTGGTGTCCATGAAGGAATAGTGCTGCCAAACTCGTGCACGTCCCCAGGCTTGTTTACTGTATCGTTCAGTGGCCATATTCTGTGCAAGAGCGGCTGCACTATTCTTAGACTCCTTGTAAGCTTTATTGAATCCCAGGGCTAGTCTATAAGAATGGGCTGTCATACATGGATCTGAATATTTGAGAGTGCGTGTGTGTGTGTGTGTGTGTGTGTGTGTGTGTGTGTGTGTGTGTGTGTGTGTAGGTGTCTCTGTGTGTCTGTCGTTATTCATTTCTATATCTAGAGTGGGTATCCTGCTGTATGCATTCATGCTACTGTTGTTTCCCTTTCTTGCCTACATCCTTGTAGCATATGCTTTTCTGTGTGCTTTATATGTGTATTGAGTTTGTGAGCATGAGCATGCATGTGTGTATGTGTTTGTGTGTGCGCGTGTGTGTGTGTGTGTGTGTGTGTGTGTGTGTGTGTGTGTGTGTGTGTGTGTGAGGTATGTGTGTGTGAGTGCACGTGTGTCTACATGAGTCACTTCTACCATGCTGCACTTTGCTCTTTGCATGATATAATTGAGTTATGATATTCTTATTGCCACACAAGACATACTGTAGTGCTCTTATTGGGGTTACAATAGTGCTGAAGAAATACAGCTATTAATATTGTTTGGTAAGAGACTGTGTTTATGTCACATGATGGTGGTACATTCTGGATGTTTCCCATTTCGCTGACTGAATTACCAGTCTTTGCAGGTTCTGTCTCCTGGAGATTCATAAACCTCTTGAATGAAACTGCATCGTGCAAAGTTTTACTTTTCCAGAATGTTTGTTGTCATTGCCTGTCCTATAGTGACTTCATGTGTGGGTTTCTACATAGCAATTTAAGGCAGTAACTTGTAGTTTATTGGCCATTTTGGGTCATTTCCTGTCTTTTCCAGCCCCCTGCTATAAAGCACGTTTTGGCGGGCTTTTCCAGCTATTGAGAACTCAGCACAGCTCCTCGTGGTGGCCAGCAGTGTTCCTCTAGCAGCAGAGACCAGAAAAGACTACCTTTCCAGATTTTAAGTATTTTTCTTGGCTTTTTTCGACTTTTTGTGCCTTTCGACTACTGTTTCTGCTTATTTTATCAAAGTTTGCACTGTTTTTCTGTGTTTATAAGCTAAAACTGTTTACTGCACTTGCTAGTTTAAGTTTTGCCTAAAAGTTAAACTACAGGCTAATACACTCAAGTGTACTAGCTTTTGATAGCATTTAATCGAAAATCATAGCATTTATTGTGTTTTCTGCTTTTCTGTAAAAAAAAAAAAAAAAAATATCCTTGCTTTCCATACTTTCCTAACTAGTGTTCCAGAGACCAGATTTTGCTGATCCCTGGGCTTTGTCTTGGTTCCTGTTTTCTCCATTTTCCTTGTTTGGTCAAGGGGTAGTTTCTTTACTCACTAGTGGGAGTAGGGAGTACTGAGCTGCCTGTTTGTCCTCAGAGGAGTGGTTTAAGGCAGTAACTTGTAGTTTATTGGCCATTTTGGGTCATTTCCTGTCTTTTCCAGCCCCCTGCTATAAACACGCTTTAGCGTGCCGCGATTAGCCTTGATTTAGCTGAGCTGCCACTGTTGCACACTAGGGCAGCGCCCGGTTAAGCAGGTTTAAACTATTCGGCTACCTAAAGTCCACTCTTCAAATTTTCCCTTGAAACTACCTTCCTCGACCTATACTACTCATCTAATCAGCGTATCCTATAACTAAAAAGATCATCTCTACTTGACTCTAAGTAGACTATTCTGTATCTGTTAAACCTAGCACTTGCTCCTACAGTACTTATTACCTTGATACGGCACTCTTATAGATAGCACCCCAAAAGGCAACCCCATTTCTCGGTCACCCACATCCCCGGAATCTTTTTTAAAGTTTTTTGTCTATCCTTCTAGCATGTCGAGGGATCAGTTGCTAGTGTCATCTCCTGCTCAGCTGGTGAACCTGGGAATATTGAGGCAATGTTACAATTGCCTCATGTACACAGACAACCCTCTCCTCCTCCCACAAAACACAAATACATGCGAGAGATGCAACTATACGGCCAAACTGGAGGCTGAGCTCTCTCAACATAGGACTGGCAAGACCAGTCAGGAGGGGAAGGTTACCACACACACTATAGACCCAGTCTCACATAGTACCATTACAACCTCAAATCATACACATAAACACACAAAGACATACTGGAGGCTCTGATCAAAAATCTACCAAAACAGCAGAGGCCACCAAAGCAGACACCCAAACAACCACCACCTCAGAACACAACACCTGCAACACATAGACCTCACAGTCAGAGTGTCAAACAGTCACAGCCCTTAAGGCCAAACACAATGCCAGACACACTAGTCATTGGTGACTCCATAGTCAGACACACTGATGTCCCGCTCACCAGACTGAGTAAGGAGAAGGTCACAGTAAGCTGTCTGTCGGGCGCTAGAATCCGCCACATAACGCAAGCACTCAGGTCTCTCAACAGCAGGTACAAATATGACTCAGTCATTGTCCACGCTGGTGTAAACGACCTGAGACGCACCTCCTTGGACTACATGAAAAGAGACATTGAGGAGCTCTCTGATTATGTAGCCCAGGCAGGTATGACCCTGACCTTGAGCAGTATCCTACCTTCACCAAGAATGATGCCACAATACAGAGATAAGATGATCAGCTTTAACAATTGGCTTAAACACTGGTGTCATTCAAAGGGGATCCAGTATCTGTCTGCCTGGGATGACATGCTGGACAAGCCACGCTGCTTCGCAAGGGACGGCTTGCACCTGTCACCCCTGGGATTCCGGATATTGGCAAAGGCTCTTGCCACCCCATAGTGCCTTTTTAGGCAAGGCTCAAATTCTAAACCTACCACCCTAGAACACAAAAAAGGAAAAACTAAGGGTAATGCTGCTCAATGCCAGAAGTCTAAATCTCAAAATGCACGCACTCGAGGCCCTTCTCAGTATGGAGAACATCGATGTCTGTGCTGTGACAGAAACCTGGTTCAAGGCTCCTGAGAGCACCCCAGCGCTATCAGGTTTTACCTCATATCATGCGTTCCGGCCCCAAAATCAGGAAAATACCAAGAAAGGAGGGGGGGTATCCATATTCATCAAGGACACCCACACCTCAAGACTGGTGGCAACGCATGATGCATCGGAGACCATCCAGGTGCAATTAACCGTAGGCAAGACTGCTCTGCAAATAGTAGCATGTTACAGGCCACCCTCACAAACTCAGGAACCTCACATGGCCTTCTTGAAAACACTAGAAGGGATAAATGTATCACCAAACACCATCATACTAGGTGACTTCAATTACCCAAATATAGACTGGGAACACTACTCAAGCCCAAACACCCTAGCCCAAAAGTTCCTGGAATTCATAAACTCAAATGCCATGGAACAACTAGTCACCATTCCCACAAGAGGAGATAACATACTTGATCTCATCATCACGAACATGGGAGCACAATGTTCAACACCGGAAGTATACCCCTCACTGGTGAGATCAGATCACAAATAATCTCGCTGGAGGTCCTCATCCCACCCCACCTGAAATAAAAAGACCACAGTAAAGAACTTCTCAAAAGCCGACTTCACACTTCTAAAGACTAGTGTGGTCTCCTTTAAGGCTCCCGAGCCAGCGGAAAACAGTACTCAAGCCGCTGAATCACTTACAAATGCCTTCTACCAGCACCTGCAGGACTGCATGGATAAGGCAATCCCAAGCAAAACAAAGACTCTTTGTACCAAAGGCAAGCGTCCAGTCTGGTGGACCCCAGCCATAAACAAACTCTACAACAAAAGGAGGAAGCTACTACAAGATAGAGCAAAATCCTTAAAAGGTAAGACACCCTTGATCACTATAAGTAAAAAACTAAGAGCTCTCATAAAATCATCCAAAGCAAATTTCGAGAGAAAAATAGCTAAAGACTCAAAAGACAATCATAAGGCCTTCTTTAGCTATGTTAGAAACCTAGGAGGAAACTCCCAGATATGCTCAGAACTAGTTCAAAATGATGTGAAGATTACTGATCCTACAGACATTGCCAACATACTGGCTGACAGGTTCAGTGCAAACTTCTCCCCCCCAAAAGGAGAGATATCTATACCAAACGATTGCAGCCCCCAAACATCTCCAGCGCCCAAGTGAGAACTGCTCTCTCCAAAGCAAAAACACAGCATCCATGGGACCTGATGGTGTCCCCGGCTGTGTGCTCCACGAACTCAATGAGGAATTAAACCCACAGCTAGGACAGCTGTTTAATCAAAGTCTTACCTCTGGATACGCACCCAGGAGTGGCGCACTGCAACTGTGGTCCCACTTCACAAAGGCGGTGCCTCCACCGACCCTGGAAATTACCGCCCATTAGCTTGACAAGCCTTATCTGCAAAGCCATGGAGAGGATCATAATGGACCTCATAAATAAAGACATAGGGAATTTGCAGACTTTGGATCCAACCCAGTTTGGCTTTGTCAAAGGCAGATCATGCCTTTTAAACTTGGTTGACTTTTTCAAACAGTCACCAAAGCCATTGATGAGGGAAAGGCAGTCCATACAGCCTACCTCAATCTGGCTAAGGCCTTCGATACAATACCCCACTCGGGTATCATTGAAAAACTCATCAGCTTAAATGTTAACCCATACATCACAAGATGGGTTGCAAACTGGCTGAGTGACAGAACCCACAGGGTCAGAGTTGCTGGCGCCATGTCAGACTCAAAGCCTGTCACAAGTGGTGTCCCACAGGGCTCAGTCCTGGGCCCACTCTTGTTTGGCATCTACTTTTCCAAGTACAAGCAAACACAGGAGGGTTATGGCTGACAAAGTTTGCAGATGACTGCAAACTGGGCCATAGTAGAAAACACATCTGACACAGATATCCTTCAGAAGGGTCTCACAGAAACGGATAACTGGTGCCAGAGCCACGGCCTAAAGTTAAATGCCAAAAATGCATAGTCATACCCTTCGGGAAAAACAAGGTTACCTAGCTACCAAATAGGTGGCAATCCACTGAGCACAGAAGAAGTTATCAGGGACCTGGGGACCCAGGTTGATAGTAGTCTGTCATTCGACACCCATGTAGCTAAAGTAGTTAGGAAGACCTTCTACATTGCCCACCTTATCATGAAAGGATTCTCATCTAGATCAAGGGAGGTTATAGTCTCCCTTTACTCATCACTCATCAGACCAATGATTGAGTACAATGCCCCATTCGGAATGTATCTGACCCGACACTTGCAGCAGCTGAAAAGGCCACAAAGTTCCTCACCAAAAGGATAAAGGGTCTCAAAAATCTATCCTATGCTGCCCGACTGAAAGAACTCCAGCTCTATTCAGTCGCTTACCGCTTGCTCAGAGGTGACCTTTGCCTAACATACAAGGCCATGTCAAACCCAGATTTGATAAATATGCTTCACCTCAAAAAATCGAGATCCATCAGAGCCACAAGGGCGGGAGACTTAAACCTCGACACGGCTATTAATAGGACGTGCTGGAGGGATAGATTCATCACCCAAAGACTCCCTATGCTGTGGAACAGAATCCCGGTACATGTGAGGCAGAGCACCTCGCTGGCCTTGTTCAAGAGAAATCTTGACCAATGGATGGGAGATCGCAGATATACCCCAGGGATTACCTCAGTGTCACTGCTCGACAGAGGCACAGCAAAATAATGGGTATAGTTCCCCATACTAAAGGGGTGGCGTAAGCCACAAAACGATGGGCTAGGCTTGTAAATGCCCTCGGGCAGATAGCCTAGTATGAACCTATGAACCTATGAACCTATGAATATGTTATTGCTGGTATCTGTTGTTGCCGAGAAAGTTGCTTTTCAACTTGTCATCTCTGCTGAATTTGGTTTTATTTCTTTCTTGTCATGTCTTTATTGTCCATTAGGATATGAGTAAATATCTTCCCTGTAATATTTATCTGCTGTTCATGTCAGACATTATATTTAGGTTGAATAACATTAGTATTCATATTTTTACTTTCTGTAATGCTTACAGTTTAAATGGAATTTGTATGTTTTATAGTAAGGATTATATATTTTTCACTTGTATGTTGTATCCAAAAATTTCTTTAAAATGATTTCATACCGCTGCTAGAAATGTTATTTTATAATGAATACATTTGCCATTAGCCTGTAGTATTTATGCTTCAAAACACATTACCACTTTAGTTTGATATTGTGCATATTGATTCAGTTTAGTTTAGAAAGATCCAGGGTACAGCATTCATTTTATTTATTTATTTTATTTTATTTTACATTTGTTGACCGGGCTAGTCTAGCTGGATATATATCCATTTTCAGTAGAGGCCCGGGGAGAAAAGCTCCACACAGATATACAAATATATAAAAAGTATAAAAATATTGTTACATGGTAAATACAGGATTAATAAACCAAATAAAACAGGAAGTTTTTACATTTCAGAGATCAGAACACATTAAGAAAAGTAACAGTGAACATAATATTGCTTAAGAAAGCTAAAACAGTTATAATAACCAAATAAAACAGGAAGATTTTACATTTCAGAGATCAGAACACATTAAGAAAAGTAACAGTGAACATAATATTGCTTAAGAAAGCTAAAACAGTTATAATACAGTAAGAGTTATGTACAATAGTTCACAACAGGTTCAAGGATATAAGCAGTAAGTTGATTAGAGTTTAAATAGTGTCAGTCATAATACAAGATTAAGTATTTAAATGTTTGGAACTTTGGTTAGAAGAGGAAGAAACAGGGGCATACAGGACATATATTACAGAGCTGAAGAAGTGCTGACATGGACTGAATATGGTTAAAAAATGTTATTTAAGAGCAAATTTGCATTTCAGCTATGTAGGTGTTTTCGACCTGTTCAGATTCAGCTTGGTTTGATCTTGGATCAAGGAAGCTATATGAATTGCACAAGGCAATACAGTGCACTTAAGGCTATGTAAGTTTATTATGATGATAATCATTTTAACTTAACACTAGATGCAGAAGCAGTAAAACAGTCTGGAAAACTGTATATCAGGAATAAGTTAAGTTGCTAGAGTTTTAAAAGTGAATCACATTTAATGGTGGTTTGCTAAGACTTATCAGTCAAGTAACAGGCTTTTGATGTTGCAATGGGCAGTGCGATTGCTTTTCTCTTTCTTTTTACATTGAAAGTTATAATTTCAAGACAAATGACTGTAAAAATAAATTGCCATATGAGTATGGGAGTGGGTGTATTGGCATCTGGGACTAGGAAGTTATTTTCTGCTACATTTCTTTATAATAGAATTTATAGTGTGTGATATTAAGGATGGCTTTTCTGTGACATACATTTTTCATAAGACTTTAGATTGAGTGTATTTGTGCAATGGACTTTCTTATACTTAGTATATCCTGCTGTCAGCTGTATTATCTTTTATACTGCAGACTGGCTGGTATATATGTGCCCTTGAGGATGACTGAACTAGATATGGATGATACAAATGGTGAAATCCCTTGCAAGAGATGCTGACATCCACAGCCCTGCCAAGCTTGCTGCGTTATTATGCTGTTACCATTTGTTTCATTGTTCAGTTTTTTAACAGTGATGGTGTAAACTGTTATTTTTTATATATGTATCAAGGTTTGGAGGATTTTATGACATGCAGTTTCAGTCCTGTTATGATAATCTACTAAACATTTTGAAAACTGGACCATAAAAACCGCATCAATGGAGAACATTGGAATTTAATTTACCCAAGTAAGAACTTGATAGCATGACCAAACATGTTATACTAATGAAGCAGTGTACTGAGAATGTAAAGATTTAAAACATTAATGAGAAGATGAGAAGATGATAAACATTACAAGAAATAACATCCACCAAATAACAGTATCATAATGTTGAGCTATATTAAAGGTACTAATCTCTGAAACATGCTTGTAAACTAACTTGTTCAAACAGGAAGGGTAGGAATGTAGAATTTATACTACAGATGAGTAAGTGCAGTTTTACTAGATAAAAAGTATATTAATCTCTGACATTCGTTTAGAATCTCAGAATGAAAATTAACACACTCTAAAGACAAGACTACAAGTTAGTCTGTCTACAACAATTTTAAATATTATGAATAGACAAGAAAAAGTATAATATGCAGTCTTGCTAGCATGGAACACTACTTATTCAGTTTAAAATCAGACTGCACTAAAGTCTAAGGATGATGCATTTGCCTTTCACATATTCGCATCATTTAACAATATGTGTGCACATGGGCAATTGTTACTGATATCTGAAACCATTTTAAGTTAAGTAAAACTACAAAATACACAGCCAGAAAAGTGAACGGGAACCACCGTTTCTTTTCTTTTTAACGATTTATTCAATTCTCCAAGAATGCACAAAAATGAATCAAGCGCTTTCGCCCGGGCACTCCCAGGCTTTATCAAGATGCTGAATCAAACAACTCTTTGGTTTTTTATATACAGCTTAATTAGTTAAATACTTAATTAAAAATCCTTTATTAGATTAGATCAATATATATTTTATATTTAATATTCAACATTTTATATATTCTTCGTATATTTTAACAACTGTGATAGCTTTAAGCAAACAAGTATTTTAAATTGTAACATTCAAATATACACAATGCACACATGCGCGCACACACACACACACAAAACACACACACATGCACACACGCACACACACACACACACACACACACACACACACACACACACACACACACACGCGCGCACACACACATACATACACATGCACTCACACACTCACAAACACAGACACATTACTGCACCCCAAAAATATTCTGGCCAGAATCCAGCAAGCTTTCTGTTTCTTAGCAGTGGATTTAGACCTTCTGAGACTGAACAAAATATTCTTGTTATATTTTCAGCTTTTGACTATGCAGATGACTGATTTAACTCAATTTTTCTAAGCCTGTTAACTAATGACCACCAAGATATTTGATGCTGTGATGACCCCTTTCTGTGTCAGTAATCAAGAAGCTCGAATCCTCATCATTGACTCTGGAGAGGGAAGTTCACTTGGAATAAAATGGATACACATAGTACTTCCAGATGCAGACCTCTCTGCATCAGCACAATTTCCTTTAAGAGCACACAGGGAACACACTCATTCCGGGATCTGGATTTCTCTATATCTGTCTCCCTCTATGTCCCCAATAAGTCTCTGCACCTGTACAACTGTAGAGTTAGGTACTCAGCCAAGTGTCCAAGCCAAGTCCTCCAGCACCGTCTCTGTGAAATCAGTGCTTTGTGTCCCTGCCCCAAATAGCTGATGCACACCCTCTTTGAGATTTAATTTCTACACACACACACACACACACACACACACACACACACACACACGTGGGAAAGGCTGGCACAGATTTGCTTGCTGCGTCCCCTTCTGCCCAGAGTATAAGGTAGTTATCACTGGAACGAGACACTCCACAATCAGCTGCTCTATAACCCTTAACAAAGGGTGTCCAATTATACTGTGTAATATTAATACTAATAAAAATGGTAGTAGTTGACCAAGACAGCTAGGCCTTCAGGAGTGGCCCACACAGTGTCACATAATAAATATAAGCACTCTCAAAGGTTAAATACTTTCTAAAAGGACCAGCTACAATAAAAAGTTTTAAATATATTTAATAATAAATAATAAAAAAACATGAAAATACTGAATATATATTTACAGTAAACCAGTGAGTTCAATTCACAGGAAATAATGAAAATTACATTGATGGACAGACTCAGACAAATAAAGAAAAACAATATCTAAACTAAGCTTCACTATATTTTCCTGACTGAATCTAGGAGAATTACTATTCCCTACTTAATAGAGCAAGGTAGATGATTTGGTGAATGGTCCTTTTTGTTGTCAGACCCACAACAGAATACTCAATACTGAGATTTATCTTTGTAATATCTAAAATTTCTAAGATGGTTTGCAGAATGACCTCATCTTGTCACCTGACTCTAGGCTCTCACACTTTTCCCCTTAGAAGCTTGAGACAGGATGTTAGCATAGATGTGATAAGATGCATATCTAACATTTTGCTAGTGTTTGTGGCAGTGCCTGGGGATTCCCCCCTCTTTTTACTGAGCTAATGAATAAAGGCTTCTTCCAGATACGCTGTCTCCAGTCCTATTAAGAGCTGTGAGATAAGCACTTCCATGGCCCAACAGGCTGTCCTATTAACAGTATTTGTCTTAAAGTAAGAAGTAAGCTAGCAGTTTAACCCCTTCTCTTCCAGTGTCCTTTGCTAACATATATACATACAGTCCGACAGATGTATTCCTCCTCTGTCCATCAGAATCCACTGTTGATACATTTTTTAACACTAACAACTTTGCAAACACATTTGATTTTCAAATGCCATACAGTTCTAATACATTTGTAACATAAGCATCTGTACAAATCAGTTTGATATTCAAATGGCATACAGTTCTAATACATTTGTAACAGAAGAATCTTGTATAAATCAGTTTTATATTCAAAGGACATATCATTCTTTACAGAACTCCAGCTGGCTATGCTGGCACTAGCCCATATCATCACAAATGCATTAAAACAAAACTCTTGCATCCACAAATATTTTTATTACCTCTGGGTAAAATACTGTACAGCTATTATTTTGTCAGTTTGCCCACTGCATACTAACAGAACCAAAATAATAAATACATTGAAAATGTCTATCAAGGGTAAGGAAGTACTTTTGGAACTTGCAGTAAACACCTTAGCTAATTCTAGGACTTGCTTGAGAGAGCATAGAAAATTACTCTCACCCTCACCCAAGCATTGATGGACACTATCCATTCTCCAAATGAAGAAATAATAATTGACCTCTGCTGACCAGCCCCTTTTTCATATCCAGTCTTTCTTAGCCACCTGGTCTCTAAGCCACCTATCCCGTCACCATCTGTAAGAACCTCATATACAAACTACTCTCAAAAGTGAAAAGGTTATGACCACCCCCTTATACCATGACATCTATCCATTATTTATCAAAGTACATGAAGTCTACAAAGGAGTTTGAATCCTGAGAAGTAGTCACTTTCATTTCCTTTCCTTTGGAAAGAAAGGACAAGTTTTGCCCTGCACAAAGAATAAATATATCTCTAGAGCTGCCTTTACTCACTCGGTTAAAACACTGTAATAAGCATCCCATCTGTAGCTGCAAAGTTGTCTTGACAAGTTCCATGCATTAACATACAACATGATTTCAGGAAGTAGCCTGATTCTGAAGCACCAGCAGTATAATTAATATATTCTAGAACAACTTCAGGTTAGATTACTAGAAATTAACACTGTTCTTAGATTTGTCAAAAAACATTTAACAATATTAATTACCCTATAGTTTCTTAACATACTCAAAGCTTTATGTGTAGCTGCCCATACTGTTATATTATTCTCAGACTACTGATACTCAGGCACAGAGGACCAAGTGCCAATCAATCCTCCCCATTCAAAAACTACTTATGTTGTTATTCTGTTTGTATCCAAGCAATGACCAACATGTGGCCAAGTCAGCTTGGCTCGGTTGAAATACTGGCACTCGAAATGCCAAGTTCCAACATGTCAAAGACCAAAAACACAGGAGAAGAGTGAATTTTAAAGATTGCTCTTTTCCTTAAAACTTCTTTTTGTTGGGAGAGGGCAAGCCCCACCATCTCTAAGATCACCATACCTCAGAGAAAAGGGAATATTCCAATACATGTTATCTCAGACTTAATATATACAAGTATTTTGGACATTCAGTCTCCATATTTCAGGACTTACTGTAGAAGGTTTTATGGAGTGAGCTATGTAACACAATATGTCCATTTCAGGGATTCTTGGAGTAAGCCATTTAATACAATATGGTAATTTCAGAACAGCTACAGCTTAAGAACATTGCAGTACTCCCCAAATGACCTGGTTTTAGGATTGGATTAAGGATCAGATGAGATGCACAGTCATCAGAGAAAATGGCTGCAGTAACACCTTATGCAAGGTAGAGGCAGGCACAAAATATTGTAGCTCTGGCAAGGAGGATGCATCTCATCCACAACTATGGATCATGGCAATGACAACACAGACTAAAAATGATGCATTCATTAACCCACCAAAACTATACATAACAGTGCACTGACTGCTGTGCTGTTCATGAGGCATTACCTTACCAACAAGGTGAGAAAATTAGGAAGGGCATAGCCATCATCTTTTATTCATGTGGGGTGAGGCACAGTGACAGATGACAGCAATGCTACCATAAGTATCTGGGCCAAGGAAGATTGATGTAATAGTCATACATAAGGGCAACAGTGTGAGTGACATCAGGGGTTACATCCTTCAGCATTAGGATGCAGCTGCTATGTTGCGAGCACTGGAAAGGTGTTTCATGTGGCCATAGAGTGTCCCTAGAGTTTCAAGGCTGGTTGTACTCTGTGGGAGGGAAGATGCACCACTTTGGAAGTGTTTCTAGGAAATCCTTTGTGTCTCCTTATGTTGGAAGGCTATAGATGGACCATGTTCATGACCCATGGAGAGCCATGGTGAGGTGTGGCACTCAGATGGCCAACAGGTGATCTGGATTGTTTGCAATCTAGAAAATAAAGTTGGTTGATCACTGAGATGCCACAGTGGTGGAGTCAGATGCTGATTGTCCACAACCATGAGACTAGCCATGCCTAGACATGATGGCTGCCATGGCCAAGGGTTGACAATGATGCATTTTGAGAAACAGTGTATGTTGTCTATGTGACTCCTGTGCAACCAAAGTGGGAATTTTCCAAATTTGTATGGATGCATCAATATATGCCATGTGGGCTGCCAGTAATTTCTGTAGGCATGTTTGCTCAATGTTGTTATATCTACATGCACTGAAGGCTGTCTTGCAGTCCCTTACAATGGGGTTACATATCATCCCACAGACCAGGCAGCATGCTCACTGTCTATACCATGGAATATGCAGATGCTGTCAGTGCCTGGTTCACTGACTTGCATGTCCACTGTGTGTTATTCAGGTCAAGGAAAGAGCTGGAATCATGGCAGTGATGGCCATTAATATGACTCTCCCCTGCGGAGAGTGTATGCACATCAGTGCAGTGTAGTTGGCAGATGCCATCCCTGCTGGTGACTTCTTTTCTAGCTAAGGTTCACAGCAAGAGGATTTCAGATACTAAGCAAAGGTAAAAGTGATGGCTTGGCCTGCCCCTGCACAGTCACCTCTATTAATATGTATTTCCTGAAATAAAACATGTATGTAACTGTAATGACTGTCATTATTTTAAACGTGCAAGTCACCACCTTTTCTCAAAAAATCTCTAGTCTTAATGGAGCTAGATCAGAATTTTAAGCCAAAATTGTGGACATCCAAGATCATGGACAGTTGTCAGATATGTCAAAAATGTTTGTGCCGTTAAAGAGGGACTATCCTAAGTACCTACTGAACTATTATAATGCTCCCTTATATAATATTGATGACTGGCATCAGCTTGGTAGGGGGTGTCACCTGACTGTGCCAAGTGTACATTGTGCTCATTGTTAGCCACATGACCTACTGAACTCAGGCATATGCCATCCAGTTGAGCTGGACTCACCACCACTCGAACATCTGACAGCATAATCATAACATACCTATGGCAACATACCTTTCACAGGGATTTAATATTTGCTTCCCTTCTTCCCAGCCCAAGTCACACAGACTAGTAAAAGCTACTTATATGAATAGCAAATGGACATATACATTTATTTATTTATTTGAACGCTGTTGACCAGGTTACTCCCACTAGGCAAATGGCCTCTTTTTAGGGGATACCAAAAGTGTTATTTATACTGACTGTGGGAAAGTTGGCCAGGGAACCTGGTAACTTCCCCTACCTGATTTTATTTTGGTTTGACCACTAGATGGGACCAGAGGGCTGCTACTGGCCCTAGTCACTTCTAATATGGATAAGGATAGCTAGCTGTCACAGAGCAGAAAGTACTGTTAGGCCTGTGTAACCTGATACAGAGATGGAAGAAACACCTATGACAGATTGTGATGGTGAAGGACTTGGACACACAAATGTTGCTGGATTTAATCCAGGAGGATAAGCTAAGTGATGACTAGGAAGCTGATTGGAATACAACGGTAGACAGATGGGAACAGGAACAGGAAATTTCTGAAAAAGCCAGTAAGTAACAATACAACCTCTGTAATCCCAGCTATGACCAGTACAATCACCTTTACCAAGTTTAATAATAACAAGGAGGGCCAGTAGAGATTCACAGGACACCCATGGACATTGATCACAATACAGCAAGACACAAGCATATTGCCAATATGTGGTGCCGATCTCTGCATTATGAGAGCAATTGACAACTAACAAGGTCAAACAAAACAGATGAATGCATGCAATATAGTAGATGACATACTAAAACATGTAAGACTCTACAGGCTCAGCAGTACATAGTCTGGTCATAACATGCATCAGGTATTAACAGGACAACAGTATTATGTGTACCCATCTTCATTATTTCCATAGCTGGTAGGGGATGCAGCACTGAGACATTTGTCAGAATTCTCAGTATATAACAGAGAAACTATAGCTATGACTAACTTTCTTTAGGTACGTATTCAGAGTGCCTTTACAGAAAAATGTGTACCATATGGTGTGTATGATATACAAATTCACTGGAGGTAGACATGAACATAATAAGGCTATACCCCTAATATGTTACATTCTCCTTTCTCAATCATCAAGTGCATCTTTTATTTGTTTTACATTATTTGCATAAGTGTGTGTTGTCATTTCATACTTTTCTGAGGGGGGAGGGTACCACTGTTCAGGGTTAGGAGACAGCATGGAACAGATGTCCAGCAAATCTGATGTAAAAGCATTATTTTGTTTTACTCTTGAAGACAATGAGTACAATGATCACCGCAGGATACAGCACAATAGACAAACCGCTCCAAAGGTTCCTAATCACGAAGATTATGAGTTTAAAGAACCTGAGCTACCAAGAAAGGTTAGGACTTCTGTTTCTTTACTCAATATGTTTAGACTCTTTAAGGATAATCTGTGTCTTGCTTAATATGCCGCTAGATGTCCTTCTTGAGTTCATGTTTATCTGCAAGTTTAGTAGTTTCAAACAACAGAACCAGGGACCTAGATCTTCAGCAGGAAATTTATAGAAATTGATGGACAGATAGATTGATTACACAGTGTCTCCCCTAATTCTGATATAATCTTCACCTGCAGATGAACCAGTGTAACATAGGTTCATATAGTCAAGACAGACCAGGAGAGAATTTGAGGCTGCCCATCCAGTTATTCAAGTTTACCCTGAAGATGTTCTGCTTAATATCTATTGAAATTTGTTCCAGAGCTGAATGATGCATTGGGATATGACTATCATGCCAATGTGTCTTATTTACCTGCTGATGAAGGTTTAGTTCATTAAATCATGTGTTTGATGTACCATTAGTTATGAGAAGGAATAGGAAATCACATAGAGTTGGATCTTTCATGACACTAAAGGCTAGATGTAGATCTCCACAGAGGAATCATTAAGAGTGAGTACAGAGAAATGGCTTCTGATAACTATCCTCCACTCAGAACCTAGAAGATTGCATGGATACCCAGATTTATCCTGGGACTGATTGGGCTAGCCCTCCTTGAGAAAGAGACTTTAACCCCATGGTATGCATTGATAAGGCATTAATGGTCATGAGACTAAATTGCCTTGTAACTCCTATGGATGGTATGAAGCCAGCTAACTTTTAAACACAAATAGGGATTCAGGTTGCCTATTATATAGCAACAGCTTATTCCTATAACTACCTATTAATAAGCTCAGAAATCTATATTGCATGCTTGTTTTTACAAGCGGAATACGGTACATTGTATTACAATCTCTCTGAGAAGCTAACATTTTTATGTAGTTCAAGCTTTAAAGATATCATAAAATATGTTATGTACTGCCTTTTATTTACTGCAGTTAAGCACACTGGATGTAAGAATACCTTTTCAGGGGAAAACTAGGACCACTTTCTGGTTAAATGACTTGATGAGTCATACTATAGGCAAAAGAAGGACATGGAAAGAATGAAATCCTGTACCCCAGATTACAGAAATAAGCTTTTTAACACCTTAGAACCATAACCCTTTTTGCCATTTGCAAGGCTTGGTCCTTAGATATTAAATCCTAAGCAGAATCTGTCCTTAATATTTCAATACATGTGTAAATGGAACGATTTTAAATGGAAAGAGTAGTCCGTATTGCTTTATGCTGGCATTCATTTAATCTAGTTTCTCTGGCCATTTTAAAGAAGCCTTAGTTCATATTTTGAGTATGCCCCAAATGAGGTATTATATTCCAGAAGCTGTGTAATATAAAACATACATACCCCGATTACAATAGCAAGAGTTCTAGCTGATCCGGTTTTAAATTTTAAATCCATAACCTGAAGTGCTTTGCTCTTAACCTCCAGAACACTCTCTGTAAAGGATAAGTTATTTATAAATATTCTTAAATCTTTTATTACTTTTTATGCCCTCTATAGCAACACTATTCAGTATAACATCGGACATGAACTCACTTTTTCCAACTTGTATCACCTTACACTTCTTTGTGTTTAAAATCAGACCCAGTTCATTTAATTATGTAGTACCTGATCTGGCAGTTAGTACAGAGAAGGAAAGCTTTGAACTGTGAGTGTGCTGCTTCCTGTAGTCAGCCACCATTTGCCTATCATGTGACTCAAAGTAACACATTTAAACAGGTAGTGCTCTAAGGCAATTGAGGGAATTTTGTCTGGGCTCTTCAGTGTTTTTCTGGACTGCATGCCTAGCAACTATCTTTATTTCAGAACTGAGTTCTTAAGTAATCGATGTTTTGCTAGATATAATAACAGACTCTATTTTTCTTACCTCATATTTGGAAATCCATTGTGGGCTGGTAGGTGGAAGGGTTAAAATGATACTAAACAAAAATAAGATACAGCACTGAGCCCTGTGGAACCCCACTGGTGACCAGGGTCTGTTCTGATGTATTATCCAGAAGAATAACCATCGTTTAACATCTAACAAGTATAGATAATGCTACCTTACTATATATGGGTTTACAGATCTTGTTTGCAAACCTTAATGATTCTGTAATGTGGAAAGCTATCAAAAAACAAAATTATACCCAAACGTAAGTCCAAAATTGCAACTAATAGGTTCATAAAAGTATAGCAGATATGTAATATTTGACAACCCCTAGATAAAATTATGCTGATATGGGTCAATTACAACAGAGAAAAGAGTATCCTGTCTTAATAGTGAGATCAGACATCTTTCAAAACATTTACCTAGAATGAACTTAAGGTATATTGCATGATAGTTATGAACAATGACAGTGCAATCATTCTTGTGTATAGGCACCACATTAGCAGCTTTCCAGTCAGAAGATAACTTACCATCTCACAACAGTGTGTTAAACTATGTGTTATGCAGACCACCTAAAGAGTCCTTAATACTACCTATCAGAAAAATGATTGTAAAAATGATTCTTTCCAAAATATTATATATAGTTCACGTTTGTCTTTCCTACCAGAAAATAGTTTAATTAGCAATATAAATAAACTTTTAATAAAATTTCTCTGGCTTCCCAATAAATATAGAATAGCTTTTCGATATCATGTCAAACATTGGTATCAAGGAGGAATCAACTTCCTTGATCTTTACACTTGTATTAAAGCTCCAATCTTAAAATGATTTTGAACTGAGTTGATACAAATTATACTTCTAATTGGAAATCCTTACATTTAGCAATTATACAAAATGATAAACTTCCTAGATATTTATCTTTAAATAATCAAACTAACATGTTTTTGATCTTTCTTTGTTACATCATACAATATAACATTCTTTCACCTACAAATTCTAGTTTTATAAATTATATACTCAGTAACTTAAAAAAGTATTCTTTGAAATCTTGATATCAAAATTTGGTTTGAAACTTTAATTCCTGTTAGTATTACAAAATGATTTTGATAAAGTCCATAACAATATTATTACTTCATAGGAATCAAACTTTTTTGTTGGTGGCAATGCTTTCAAGAACATAAAGTTAAAGAAGTGCATCAACTTCTAGAAGAATTTGATTTAAGACCACATGAATGGTTGCTACTACAAAGTGCACTATTATATTCTAAAGATCTTTCCATAATCCTTTGTAACTCCTTTTTGTAAAGACATGCCCAAATTATTGTCTTATCTTTATGAAATTATTCATTATAAATCAAATTTTAGTAGCAAAATCCCCCTGGTTCCAAGAGAAGGCAGCTATCCAAAGGAACAACGTGTGCAAAGGATACACCAGCTGCTAGCATAAAACAACTGCCCAAAATATAATTCAAGATGCGGTTCCAAAAACAAAACAAAAGTTCATAAAGATAAATCCAAAAAACAATTTATTATATCGTAAGCGCTTTCATAACATAAGTTACTTCCTCAGACGACTTTAACACTTCTACATAAAATACAATTTAAATACTTAACCAACCCAATCATCACACTTCATTTTCCCTCCATTTTATTAAAACAATTTATATTTAAAAGCATAATACATCCTAAATAGGTCAATAACCATTCCTACAAACCACAAGTCATGTATATTATTATAAATATATATAAAACAATTTAAGTATAGATATAATAAATATAATAAATAAAAAATGAAAAACAAATACATATGTATAATGACCAACAACAACTAATCACCTTCTTATTTTCCTTCCTTTTAAAACTGGTTTAAAAGGGACCATATTGTTTAGCCCTGAACCTCTATGTGCACCCATCCGCAAGATCCAGACTAACTCCTTAGTCTTTGTCTTATTATAAATGTCACCTAATCTAGGACTTTCCTTAATAGCTTCCACAACCTGAAACCTAAAACTATGTTGTTCACCTTCGGATAATGTATGTTTAGCCAAAGCACTATAAACAGGTTTCATTTTGGTGCAACAGATGTGATCCCTGATACGTTCCCTTAATTTGCGGTTGGTCTTACCTACATAAAATTTAAAGCATATAACACAATGTGCTATATAAATCAAATTCTTGGTATCACAATTTGCCCTACATCTAGTAACAAGAGATTAACTGATTGTCTTTCCAATATATATAATACGCTTTTGAGTGCAGAGATACCGGTTGAATGGAGACGTTAACAATGACACAGCAACCAATATGAAGGTTTGTGAATTAAAACGAAGCTTAGAAAATGATATTTATAGGTTTAAGCGATTGCAGTATCAAAAATTCCATTTTGAGGCTAGTATCCAAAAAGGTGTGGTCTCCAGAGGCTTGAGAGTTTTAAACATGCCTGCCTATGGAAATTTGTATCCTGCTCTGTTAACCCAATGGCAAAAAATTAATTTAGCTATGAGCAAACAGTATTTGCAATTGCTCATTGAGTTTTTCACCCAATTGAGTTGGAACTACACGAGAATGTACTTAAACAACAGACTGAGCTTGAATGTCTTTTGGGTGATGAACGGGTTGACATCTATTTTGGTGGATTATCTGAGAAAGTGAACATATATGGACACAAGCTACATATGCATAAAATGCCTTCTCTTGGAACCAGGGGGATTTTGCTACTGATATTTTTGCTCACCTTACCAGTTGGGTGTCCTTGGGACTTTTTCTACATTTTCTATAAATCAAATTTTGATAATTTAATTGCAAAACTATATGTGATTCTTATAAGACTTAAGTCCCAACTGCAAAACAAATACTGGAATTATATCACCATGGGTCATATCCCTCATTTATCTCCAGAAGGTAAATCTCAAATTTTATCTTCTGTTAAATACACATCCTGGTCACAATATTGGCATATATTTACATGGACATTTATACATAACCCCAAATAAGTTAACTAATTTTGGAAAGAACAAAAACATTATTTGTTGGAGATGTTTGCAGAAATGCAATGCTAATTGGGTTCATAGATTTTATTCATGCCCTTTACTAGAACAATTCTGGTATGAACTAAATGACTTTTTATAAGCTTTGTTTACTGGTTCATTCTCATTATCAAAATCCTTAATTTTATTTAATATTAATGATGGTTTTATTCTGAACAATGTTAATCTCTCCTTATAATGGACTATTCTTGTGAATTGTAAGGAAAAGTATTACCAGGAAATGGAAATCTTCCTCTGCACTAAACTTTGGAGACTTCTTATCCTTCCTAAAGGAAACTGCTCTTAAAGAAACAAAAGTCAAAGGATACAGAATTCACCCTAAGTTATTTACTAATAACTCTTGGAGTAAAGTGATTTCTCTCACTGATATCTTCCAGACAAATCCCAGAGAATTTTCAAAAGCTTGAGATTCAGAGAGGGATTGAGTCTTACTCTAAAGACTAACATATTTGTGAAATGATTTAGGTATCAAGAAATTTCATGTGCCTAGGTTTTGCCTTAGGTGTAGCTTTTTTTATTTCTTGCTGCCTAATTAAACTTCCTCTTACCACTCAGTGTTTTATATTTCCTACAGATATTAAATGTATGCCTCTTTTTATTCAGCTCCTGATTTAATCTGTTATTCTACCAAGGTAAAAAGTTTGCTTATTTCTTAGTCATTGATTTCTTGCTAACTTCTCCTTGTACTGTTTAATTGTACAGAATAGATATTGTTGACCAGCAATCCACACTACTGTTCATTGTACACATCAGTATAATTTGCAGAGTTTATACTGGCTTTAAGTTACTCAAATAGTTATAACTATTATCATGGACACTAAGCCTAGGTGGAAAAACCTAATATTAAGTATTATAAAGCCAATAGCTATATTGCCAAAATTGTCCTGAGGTTGCAGATCTGGTATATTGATAGCCAAACCACACTGATTAGTGAATATTCCCCCAGATTCAGGATGCCTTGCACAGCATGCAGGATTAGTGCAGAAGCTCTGGCAGGCAATATGTCTGCCATGCAATCTGGGAACAGCCTGCAGGGGCGTGCACAAGCACTCCTGCACTAGTCCTGCATGGACTAAGCCCCTGTATGCAAATCACCCAATTTGCATGGGAAATTCATGCAAACAAGGTGAATTTGTGATTCAGGAAGCTTGCAACTAGCCATGTAGGACTAGTGCAGTCTGTAGAAATGTACCCGGTTAGTAACCGAGTACATTTCTGCAAAATCCAAAATGGAGTCATGACAGCTCCAAATAAAGGCTGCATATCAGTCAGGAAGCATACCAATGGCCAAGTATAAGGCCATTGGCATTGCAAACAACATAAAAAAATTAAAAAAAATCAACTTTTATTTTTTTTTTAGCCGATCTAGGCTGTTTAAGCATAGGGCAGTGGTGCACAAATGGGATCGGGAGGAAAATAACAAAATAAACCTAAAATAAGCATTCTAACTAAAATCACTATTCTGCCATGCAAGTCAATGGCAGGCAGAAGACAATATGGCCAGTGAGTAGTGGTTGCTAAGGGGGGAGGCTCAGTGTGAAACATGTAACTATGCATTAGCAGGCAATGCTATGCAAATGAGGGCAAGGATAGTGAATCCCAGTTTTTCCCAGCATGCTAGTCAGGTCCCAACAGTGTAACAGTAGGAATAGCTTGGTGCAAGGCTAGGAGTTGGCTGACATCATGGGGATGTGTGTCAGGCATACTGTAAGCAGATTGGAGCCCTGTGTCTTGGATTTGCTCCTAGCTTAGCACAGCTAAGCCTGGGGCTGTGTCTGAATCTGCCTAGCCATCTTTACATTGCATAAGTAGGAGTGCGCAACATGCACCAGATTTTAAAGGAAGAAAAAAAGTTAACCAGGAAAAAGCAGCACTGTGCACATTTGAGCACTCTGTTTGTGCAGTGCACCCCCGGGCTTAAACAGGAAGGCAATGGGAAGGGAAAACAGCAGTAGGAAGGTAATTAAGGTGAACTAGCATAGCTGGCAAGTGAAATGTATCAGAATCAGCCAATTACACAGGCAGCAGACCAGCCCAGCCCAGAACACTACTATAAACTATGCAAACACCTTCTCCTCTGTTTTTTCCTGCACTTTATGCCACCAATGTATACAAGCTGGGAACTTTTAACAAACAAACTTACAAAATGAGAGGGGCTGCAGCAGGCAACATAGAACAACATGTGCAAGAGGCTGGGGGTGGTGAGGATGTGAATGCTGCCAATCATCCCACAGTGAGGAGACGGAGAAGAGTGTACAGACCCAGGGTAACCTACCCGGGGCTACATGAGTTGGAGATAATGGAGCACTATAGGCTGGACAGGAACCTTCTACAACAAATTGTTGAGCTGTGCCAGCCACACCTGACACATCAAACTGACCAAGGGGAACCCATCCCAATGGATACCAAGGTGTGTGTAGGCCTAGGAATACTAGCCACAGGTACCTCCCAAAGCTCAACTGGATATCATGGGGATCTCACAGGCATCAGCATTTAGAGTATTTCATCAGTTTCTGGATGCCATGTCAGCACATGCCAGTGAGCAGGTATATTTCCTCAACACCCATGAGGTGTTGGCCAGCAATATGCATCTTTTCCACCAAATAGCAGAATACCCTGAGGTAGTGGGTGCTATAGACTGTACGCACATATGCATCAAAGCACCACCCAGTGATCAGGGTAGGGCCTACATGAACCACAGGGGCATCCCCTCCATCTGCCAGGTCGTGTGTGATGCCCAGGACATTATAATGAATGTGTGTGCTGGCTGCACTGGAAGCTATCACGATTCCCACATTTGGCATCTGACGCAGCTGTACCAGAGATTTGCTAATGGGGACACCCCTATGGTCACCTAATGGGGGTTGCTGGTTACACACTGGAGCCGTGGCTGATGTCACCCATCAGAAATGCACATGCACCTGAACAAGAATGCCATAATAAGGCACATGCACAGACCAGACTTATAATAGAGCATGGGTTTGGGATGCTCACGTCTCTGTACGGGTGTCTGGACACATCCGGTGGAGCCTTGCAGTACTCACCAGCTACATGTACCCAAGTTGTTATGGTATGTGCCATGCTGAACAATATGATCCTGTGGAAACAGGTTCAGCAGGAACAGCACGTGGCAGGGCCACACAGCCCCCCACCAATGCCAAAGCTTGCACAGGCACAGAGTGACTCAGAGGAGGAACAACCTGAGCCTGCCCCAGTAGGCAGATGGAGGTGTGCCCAGTATGCCGAAACAATGGCAAAGAGAAAACACATAGCACATACACTGACACAGTAGGGACCCCGGGAATGACATCTTTCTCTGACTCACACATACAGTAAAAGGGATGCTAAACATGACACTACCTGTGCTCAACCATGTATAGGGAGTGTACTATGTGCATCTGACATAGGCAGCCCTCCAGCACCATCTTCAATTCTTGCACACCCACAAAGTAAGTCAATCAACCTACCAATTGCCAAATGGAGTAGAATGTGTCATTTCCTGTATTTATGGTATGGATGTGAGCATGCAAGGGAATTGGGTGGCTGAACCTTATGACAGCAGATAGTAGACACCCATAGTGGCACCATGACATCTGTAACACATACTGGAGTCACCATAGTAGCCAGTACTACACAGGGTGACAAAACCCACTGCAGGACATGTGCTGGGCTACATGTGTGTCCATATGACTCACACATGCCAGTCAGGAAGGTTCACATACCCAACAACAGTCTCAGCCAGCAGGACAGGTGTAGCAGACCCAAACAGAGCCTGGGTTATGGCCTCTGACTGATGCCTATGGGTAACCCCCCCCCCCTGGCCTACACACAGACTACAGCAGTTCAGGCAGTGGAATGTTAGTTTTGAAGGGTAGGAAGTCAGACACTAATATGTAGGGCAACCAAAGCTAAGACCTGTAGTATACTGATATGCCTCTAGTCAGTATGCTAGGTTAGAATACAGAATGAAATGGAGTACCTGACATATCAGTACAGTTATAGCAAATGTGTGCATGTGCCAGGTGTGCCCCCCATCCTATGTAGATATGTAGAATCAGTAAGGTGTGCCCCCTAATCGTGTGTAGAAATGTAAAAACAGTCAGGTGTGGCCTCCCACAACCCTATGAAGAAATGTAGTAACAGTCAGGTGTGCCCCCCCAACTCCCATGTAGACATGTAAAACAGTCAGATGTGTCCCCCCCAATCCTGTGTAGAAATTTACAGTCAGGTGTCCCCCCCACAATCCTATGTAGAAATGTAGTAACAGTCAGGTGTGCCCCCCTCCCACACCTATGTAGACATGTGGAAACAGACAGGTCTGCCCCTTCCCCCAATCCAGTGTAGAAATGTAGTGACACTCAGGTCTGCTCCCCCAGTCCTATGTAGACATGTGGTAACATGTATGAGTAGGTATAATACGAGTGGAGCACAGATGGACAGAGGTGGCCAAGGTAGCAGGATAGATTGTAGCATTTGCACAATATGCAGGTCTGAGTGTGTTTGGATGGTGTATGTTTCATAATGTCTGAGAGTGGTCAGTATGTATGCATGTTGAGGTAAGACCTGCTGGCCATTGCCCACTACTGCTGATAACAGGGACAAGCCCTCACGCCTGCAGTGCCAAAGACGATCCCTAGCAGTATAACACATGCAAGCAGTAAGCCATTGTAAATGTATGGTGGTAATATATGTCACCATCTGAAAGACTGACATTTTTGGGCTGGATATACAAGCAGTACACAGGGGAAAGCACCCCAGAGATACAGTATATGTTGTGTCACTGTGAATTGGTGACACCCTTGGATTTGTACATATAGGTATGCATCACAGTAACAGGACCTGTAGTAGGGGATACCGGTGATGTCTGCCTGAATACCTGCAGATCACAAAGGAGATAGGACTGAAGTATTGGGAATCAGATGATGTACCCGCACATGCCAGCATAACTGTAATGCCCCATGCATACCTGTGTGTCTGATGCAAGTAGTGTCCATAGCACACATGCACCCAACCATGCAAACACCATCCACAGGCACCTCTCTGGCAATATCCCTGCTGTGGGGAATGGGTACAGTACGACCCCACCTGTATATGGCAATAGCAGAAGACTACAGCATGCAGTGCAGGTGTCCCATGCAGGTGTATCCCTAGCTGTAGGTAGCACCCTGCCAGCATCCACACCACCTGTTCAAGACTGATAGAAGGTATTGGCATGAACAACTATCACATCTACCCTGTCACCCCAGGGGAATATACTGTATGGTGGTCTGGAACTGTAGGACTGACAGAATGCAATGGCCTGCCACATCTGACCTGCATCAACACCTAATGCCCCACAAGTGCCTGCCAAAGGCCCATGTCCTACACATACTGCCAATGCATGTTATGTGATGGACACCCAAATAACAACATAACACTCTCCATTTAAACCATATGCAAGGCCATGTGGACAAACCACAGTAAAATCTCCACCATGTCCCACTGTACGAACTGTGGACCAACACTAACATGCACCTGTGCTGTGGTGATACCCTTATGGAAAGTATCACAGAATGTATGCATAATGTATGGAAGAGGTTAGAATAACAGAGGGGGGTGTGGGTGCATGGGCAGCATGGAATGGGCAGGGTCCGACACCAAGTTGTATGCGCACTATCCCTGGCTGCAAACACATAAATGGGTGGCTACACACCTGCCCTTACACCACAATAGAGTAAATGTCCTGAGCCATGGCCTCTGCCTCTGGCTAACATGTGCAAATTTGTACAGCTGTGAGGCATTGCACAGCAAGATAAGGCCATACTGCCATGTTGATGGGCAGACAAGTATGGGATCCTCTGCCAGCACTGTACCAAGGTGCTGAACAGGCTATACAAACCCAGCACCAAGTGTCTACAGCTCCCCCTCCAGAAGGCATAACTTACCATGAATACATAGATGTCTGCTCACAATACCAGACCAAGCTGCAGTCACCCTTGTCCCACAAGTCATCACTGTGAGCAAGAATGTCCACCTGACAGTAGATATGGACAGAAAGCATCACTGTGTATAGCAGTACACATGTCTGAATATCTCTGCTAACAACAGTATCATGCAGCTGAAGCAGCACAGACACAATCACCTACAGTACACACTATCCCCTGCAGAGTTTGTCCCCATATTGCCAAATGATTGAAGGATACCCTGTAGAAACAGTATGCTACCTGTAGGAGTACAACACAAATGTCTGCACTGCAGCACAAACTACCTGAAATTGATCCACACATTCAATACAGAAGGTCATACTGGGCATGCCCACACACTTAAACAGCTGATGGCCATGTCTGCAAACAACAGTGGACCAGACTTATCTGGCACTTGCAGATGTTAGTGCAGACACTCCTCAGTATGCAGCACTCATGTTTTGCACACACACACACACACACACACACACACACACACACACACACACACACACACTGGATAGGAATACAGGCATATATCCAAGGACAGCACACTATAATAAGCCAAAAGTAGACGTACACAGATATGTGGAATAGAGTGACTGTCACAAGGGGCCATCCATTATGAGGCCTGTCCCACCCAGCACACAGACAAATGGCTACAACCACATGAGGTTTGGATGTCACTCACTTCTGACCTTAGCCACAGGTATCTGTCAGCATAACAGACTATGTGGTGCAAGTGCTAGCTATGCACCATGACTGTACAAGGAAGTAGTCATCTAGCAGCTGTATATACTTACTGTGGAATATAACCCTGCTTGTGCCTGCATGTGGTGTCAACCTCTTGATGAATGGGTTATGGCTCATGCACACACATTGCCCTCCCCATAGCTGTACTATGACAAGCCTGCTGAGGTCATCCACTTTGAAATACACCCTTGTGAAAGGTGTAGGCTAGTAATCTCAGTGGCGCTTCCTGTAACTGCGTACTGCTGTAGTGTGATAAACTAGTTAGGTAGGAGTTCTAATCCCAGACATGGCAAGTGTGTGTGTGTGTGTGTGTGTGTGTGTGTGTGTGTGTGTGTGTGTGTGTGTGTGTGTGTGTGTGTGTGTGTGTGTTTCTGTCTGTGTAGAGTGCAATGCTTTTTAGGCTAGTCACACTCACTACAATTCAAATGACCTACTTTGTCAAGGCTGCTGATGTCATACACTGTGAAATACACCTTTTGGACAGCTGCGAACCAGTAATCTCTGTGGAGCATCCTATACCTGCGTACTGCTGTAGTGTAATAAACTAGTTAGGTAAGAGTTCTAATCCCAGGCATGGCAATTCTGTGTGTGTGCCTCACTGTCTGAAGAGAGCAATGCTTTTTTGGCTAGTCACACTCACTACAAATCAAATGCCCTAAATCAAGGCTGCTGATGTCATACACTGTGAAATACACCTTTTGGAAAGCTGTAGCCCAGTAATCTCTGTGGCATGTCCTATACCTGCATACTGCTGTAGTGTAATAACCTAGTTAGATAGGAGTTCTAATACCAGACATGGCAACTGCATGTGTGTGTGTGTGTGTGTGTGTGTGTGTGTGTGTGTGTGTGTGTGTGTGTGTGTCACTGTTTGTGGAGAGAGCAATGCTTTTTAGGCTAGTCACACTCACTACAAATCAAATGCCCTACTTTGTCAAGGCTTTGTCAGACAGAACCCACATGGTTAGAATTGCTGGAGCCATGTCAGACTCCAAACCAGTTACAAGTGGCGTTCCACAAGGCTCAGTCCTGGGACCTCTCTTGTTTGGTATATATTTCTCGGAGGTACATGCCAACACGGAAGGACTGTGGCTGACCAAGTTCGCAGATGACTGCAAACTGGGCGCCATAAACGACTCTCCAGCCGACACAAGCATCCTCCAAAAGGGCCTCATAGAAACAGACAACTTGTGCCAGAGCCATGGCCTCAAGCTAAACGTCAAACAGTGTATAGTCATCCCCTTTGGCAAAAACAAAGTGCCCACACATTACCACATAGGTGGTAATCCATTAAGTACAGAAGAAGTAATTAGGGACCTGGGGACCCAAGTTGATCGCAATCTCTCATTTGACAACCACGTGGCCAAAGTGGTTAGAAAAAAAATTTATATAGCCCACCTAATCATGAAGGGATTCACATCTAGATTAGGGGAGGTCATCGTGCCTCTTTACTCATCCCTCATCAGGCCCATAATCGAGTACAATGCCCCTTTTGGGATGTACCTTACCAGACACCTGCAGCAACTGGAAAGACCCCAAAAGTACCTCACCAAGAGGATCAAAGGGCTCAAACAGATGCCATATGCTGCCCAGTTAAAGAAACTCCAGCTCTACTCAGTGGCATACCGCCTGCTCAGAGGTGAGACATATAAAGCCATGTCCAACCCGGAATTAAGGGACATAATGCACCTCAAAAAATCCAAATCCCATCAAACTACACGCTCAAGAGACTTGAACCTCAGCACTGAAATAAATAGGACATACTGGAGGGACAGATTCATAACCCAGAGGCTCCCTTCACTCTGGAATAAAATCCCAGTCCAGGTTAGGCAGAGTCCCTCATTGATTCTCTTCAAGAGGAGTCTGGATGAGTGGATGGGAGATCATAGGTTTACCCCGGGTATCACTTCTGTGTCACTGTTAGACAGAGGCACAGTATACTAACCTCGAAAAAGGGCATAGCAAAATTAATTTAAAATGGGTGGCGAAAGCCAAACACACTCTGGCTAGGCTTATAAATGCCCTAGGGCAGATAGCCTAGTATGAACCTATGAACCTATAAGGCTGCTGATTTCATACACTGTAAAATACACCTTTTGGAAAGCTGCAGCCCAGTAATCTCCGTGGCCCGTCTTATACCTACATACTGCTGTACTGCAATAAACTAGTTAGGAGTTCTAATCCCAGACATGGCTAGTGTGTGTGTGTGTGTGTGTGTGTGTGTGTGTGTGTGTGTGTGTGTGTGTGTGTGTGTGTGTGTGTGTTTCACTGTCTGTGGAGAGAGCAATGCTTTTTAGGCTAGTCACACTCACTACAAATCAAATGCCCTACTTTGTCAAGGTTGCTGATGTCATACACTATGAAATACACATTTTGGAAAGCTGCAGCCCAGTAATCTCCCTGGGATGTCCTATACCTGTGTACTGCTGTAGTGTAATAAACTAGGTCTGATGTCATACACCTTTCAGAAAGGTGTGGCCCAGTAATCTCTGTGGCACGTCCTATAACTGCATACTGCTGTAGTGTGATAAACTAGTTAGGTAGGAGTTCTAATCCCAGACATGGCAAGTGTGCGTGTGTCTTTGTCTGTGTAGGGAGCATTGCATTTTAGCCTAGCCACACTCACTACAATTCAAATGTCCTACTTTGGCAATCCTGCTGATGTCATTCATTGTGAAATACACCTTTGGGGATGGAGTACTCCAGTAATCCCTGTAGTGTGTTCTATAACAGATTCATGCTGTAGTATGATATAGAATGCTGTTAGGGGTTCTATACCCACACATGTCAGTTGTGGATGTTTTGTATGTGTTTCAATGTCTGTGTAGGGAGCAATGCATTTTAGCCTTGCCACACTCACTACAATTCAAATGCCCAACATTGGGGAAGGTGCACTCCAGTAATCTCCGTGGCATATCCTATAACTGTGTAGTGCTGTAGTGCAATAAACTAGTTAGGTAGAAGTTCTAATCCCAGACATGACAGGTGTGTGTGTGTTTGTGTGTGTGCCTGTGTTTTTAACTTGTATCTTGTGTAGTGATGGTTATAAGTGTGTAATAACTGGGCTCAATGTGAAGCTCTTATATGATGGCCCTAGTATATATCACAATGCCCAACATACAGGGATAACAGATGTGAAATAGCCAAGAGGCTAGGGTGCAAATCCATACCCATACATGTGACATCAAGGCCAGGCAAACAAAGTTAGCAATACTAGTATTACCCAGAGAACACTCTCAACCCATGTCTCATACACAGACACTTGCCTAAGCAACAGCTGCTATGTGGATAGTACCTTGCATATTGCCCACTGATATTGACTATGGAGTGATTGCAGTGGGCTACAGAGGGCATGGCACCCTGTCCATCTGTCCAATAGGCATGTACATGCCACCAGTGCACCTTCCCCATGTTCCCTACTGCACACCTGCAACACCTGTTGTTTCATCAAATGTGACCCACAAAGGACATACCATGCCTGAAAACATGCCCTGTATGGAAAGATGCCACTGACACCAGGGAATGCCGGTAGCATTCTATCAATGAAGGTGCAGGGTAAACCTGCTGTTCATTACCAGTTCCCACCATATGATGCCAGGACTGGCACATCTGATGATAATCTGTGTACACAACATGGGCCAGACACCCCAGATACAGTTCCACATGTCACTGTACATGCATGTGAGAGGTGTAGACATCCCAGACACCATCCATGTCATAGACTAAGGAACACATACATGGCAAGCAATGCACAACATTGGCCACACACAATAGTCATCCAGGTTACTGGATCGTGAATACAATACCCACCTGTGTGGGCAAATCCTGAAACTACACCCCTGAGCCACAATACAGACCAGTATCATATCGTGTGTGTGTGTTTGTGTATGCGTGTGTGTGTGTGTGTGTGTGTGTGTGTGTGTGTGTGTGTGTGTGTTGTATGATGTGTATAATCACATTCACACTCACTACAACCCCCATTGGCATACTGAAGCATGCTGTTCAATGTCAGAAACCTCCACATACCCTTTGCCCATGTAACCTCTGTATGACCCCTGTGGTGCATGTGATACCCGCATAGTAATGTGTTGTGGCAATCTCACTAGTGATGAGTTGTATTCCTGGCCCTGCCATGTGTGTCAATGTGTGTGCATCCCTGTGAGAGGTGGCTCTGTCGATACTGGCACCTGTTCATGAGAACAGGCATGTGTACTACACCTACCGTGTAGCTACCATATCCCTGTTGCAGATGCCACTCACCATCACATATATGTTTTGAGGGCTCCTCAACATGTAACCTATGTGGTGCATCCGATAAATGCATAGAAATGTGATAGTACTACATAGTCATCAGGGGTTTGATACACTGTGCCGGTAGGTGTGTTACACAAACATGCTTATGTTTTACTCTCCCACCCCCTCCCTGACTTTATTTTGCCTCTGTCTGCCTCTTTCACTCCTCCTCTGGTGGATGTGGTGACCTACACCTGCTTTGCTTAGGCTGCAGCATGTGTATTGTAAGTTATGCTCATGATCAGCTGATGGCCTCTGCACAAATTGTAGCACTCCTCCAGCTGATAGCATGTGGAACAGCTGTGGTAACATTTCCATAGCCAAATGCATGGAAACACACTCCAATATCTAGGAACATAATGTATGTGTTGGGCTTTTTCATTACCTGTGAACAGGAACTAGATCTGGTGTTTGCCAAACAGCATAACAGATGGATTGGGGATTTACCTCTAACAACATACACTGTGGAAACAGGCCAACACACATGAGTGGGATGTGCCTGACTTGACTGCAGACTGTAAGTGCTGCTATACTGCACTAGGAATAATGTTGGTTTAACAGGGTATGTGTGGATATAGCTGCCCTACGTGTTTTAATACCTGTTATGTCAGTGCTATGTTTATGAAGAAACCCTCATCAGTAGGGTTATCTGCAGACCGGGCAGTGTGTGGTGCCTTTTGTTCATTGTGTTACCCACAGAGCACCTATCTTTGAACTGCAGAAGGTAGTGAGAAGACTGCAGTCTGTAGATGGTGACAGCCATGAGAGTTACTGACTTCATTTCCCTCATAGGACATATGTTGCAACAAACCTTATTACAACAGTAAATGTATGATGTTATCACAGCAACATGTCAATAATGGCCCTGTGTTTGTGCCTCCAGCAACAACTCTGCCAACCTTTGCATATATATCATGCAGTAAGAGGTGCATATGTGCTGTGCACCATATTTATTGACATCATATCTGATAATAAGCCAGTGAGATAACAGACTGCTACACATGTTATATATAGTAGGGGTTATATTTGATGACATAACCTGGACATTCTGTAGTTGTGTGTACAGTACTGAGGTCTGTGTACTTATGGTGATTGTCGACAATGTGTGTATTGTTAATATGTACCTTGGCCTGTGTACAAACTGTGGTAGATGTCATTGTTCTTGGTCCTGTTCTATCTGATGTTACTTGCTGCTCCACTGTATCTTACCCTATTGGCTTACATGTTTGTAGGGCCAAACACACACATGTCCCATACCACAGACAGGCATCGGACCACACTCTGTAGCGGCCCAGTATATGTAGGGTTAGTGTGTGAGTGGCACATATGAGGATGGTGTTGATTAGACAGTCCATATGCTGTAATAGTATGCTAGCTTACCATATGTGGCTGTGGCTGTGTTCACTTTGGTTGTGGTTATGCACTTTCACACAGGTGTCCGTTACTCTGTGCTGTGACATGCCTGTAGAGCCTGCTATATATGCAGTTACATGTGTATTCCCCCATACAAAATGTAGGCCAATGTTGAGCCAGTCTGCCTGTAGCCTGCACAGTGCTCTGTGACATGCCTAGCAGCTTAGTGTACTTAACCAGTGAGATGTCATGTCCAGATACTTGACAGATGTACTGCTGCTGGGTCACCATAACAGTCATGTATGTCAGACAAAGCAGTGGAATGCTGTACTGATGTATGTCAATAACTAGTGGGTAGTATGTGGCCATAGCGCATCTGTACCAGTGGTTATTATGTGTTAGGACAGACAGGGGTGTGTGAATGCATAACCTATGGGGGCATATGCATACCAGTAGTTAGGTGTTATACTCATCTAAATAGCTGTTAAGATCCACATTGTCAGGCTTAGTCCAGATGTCTTGCACTAAGGGGTTCTGTGTATACCTCTGGACTGCCCAGAGTGTGTCAGACTGTCCACTTATTTATTTATTTATTTATTTATGTATTTATTTATTTATTTATTTATTTACAGTCTGATGACCGGGGAGGTCCACTGGGCTCAGGGAGCCGTTTTCAGTGGAAGCTCTGCATTACATAATTTAGTTACAGATACAATCTTAGTAAAGAAGACACAATTTACAATTACATTTCATGTTAGAGGGCAGGCATAATTTCTTAGGTACATAGTACAATTTAGATATTTACAATATGTACAATTAAATTTGATTAACTAGTAATCATAGTTAGTCACGGGTGTAAAGGTGGAAAGAGAAATATAGGACTAGATGGGGAGAATGCAGTTGCATTTCCTGTTAGAGGAAAGGTAGGAATGTAGCTGAGATTTAAAGTTTTCAAAGTTTGCACAAGTCCTTAGAGAGGAGGGAAGAAAATTCCATTTTTTTGCTAAGGAAAAGGATAGCAGGAGTTGACAAGCAGGGAGATTGGGTTTTTGGACAAAGATTATGTTTTGGTGAGTAGATCTGAGAGTTCTCTGAGGGGTGTAGGGTAGAGGGATGTTGGATAGTGCAGGGCACTTAGTAGGTTGAAAAATTAGTTTGTGGGCCGTGGTTATTTGAAGATAGTCTAGATGGTTGGAGAGTTCGAACCAGTGTAACAAATTAAGGGCAATACAATAATGGGAGAAGTACTTGGGTTTGGTAGCAAATTTAAAATCTTATTATAACAGACTTCCGATTTTGAGGTGAGTGTGGCAGATAAGTTTGTTAATAGAGGAGCGCCATACATTAGTGAGGGGAGTAGATAGGCAGTGACAAGAGTTTGTCTGGTGGAAGGACAGAGAAAGTGGATATTCCTGTATCGCATACCAAGTTTTATATGGGTTTTCTTAATGTTTTGCTAGATGTAAGTTTCGAATTTTAGGTGTTCATCCATAGTGACCCCAAGTAGTTTGGCGAAGGGAACAACCTCTATAGTGGAGTTGCTTTGGCTAATAATTTGGAATGAGTTTGTATCAAGAGGGGAAGCTTTTGAGGGAGAGAATAATAGTATTTTGGATTTATTGGCATTTAGTGAGAGGTGGTTCTGAAGCATCCAATTTTCAGTGGTGGAGAAAGCAGTTTGGGTCATTGTTTGAAGGTCTAGGAGGTTAGAGGCGCTGCAGACTAATGTGGAATCATCTGTGTATTGTACAATTTTGGTATTGGGTATGGCTTTCTGGAAATCACTAATAAATATGTTAAATAGCAATGGACCGAGTATGGATCCCTGGGGAACCCCAGTGGGGGTAGGAAGGAAGGTTGAGGTACCTTCCCCCATTTTACAGCTTGAGATCTATCAGAGATGTAGCTTGAGAACCAGGATAAGATATTCTGGGAGAGATTAAAGTTGGAGGGATAATTTAAGAGATGGGTGTGGGAGATGGTATTGAATGCCTTAGATGGATCTAGTAGAACTGTAAAAACAACTTTTCCAGAGTCACAGGCAAGATTTATTGCATCTAAGAAGGAGAGAAGTGCAGTGGTACTACTATAGCGAGGACGGAAGCCATATTGGGTTGGAGTGATTAGCTGGCAATTGGCTAGGAATGGCATAAGCTGAATGTGGATGCATTTTTCTAGTAGTTTGGAAACTGGGGAGAGGATGGCTATGGGGCGGAAGTTGGAGATGTTATTGTTTTTGCCTCCTTTATGGAGAGGTAGAATGAAGGCAGTACGCCATAATATGGGCACAGAAGATTCCAGCATTGATCTATTTATCAGTATTCTAACTGGGAGAGCGATACCATCTGTGGCTATTTTTAGGAAGGAGGATAGGATATTGTCAGGGGCATTGGTGCAAGGTTTTAATTTAGAGAATATTTTTTTTATATGGGAGGTTGAGATGGGTTTAAGCTTGAATATAGGAGGAGTATTGGGGGCAGAGGGTGCTGTAGGTGGTGTTGAAGAAAGGGTAGGCTGAGGGGAAGGGTTATTGTTAGGGAAGGCTTTGGTCAGTTCTGCTATGGAGTTGGTGAAGAAGGAGTTGAATAGAAAGGATATTTCAAGGTCACATTTGCTGGTGTCAGGGCAGGGATTGCTTTTGGTAGCTGGGTTGAGAAGAGAATTAATGGAATTCCAGAACTGTTTTGGGCTTTTTGATTGGTTCGATTGGAGTTTAATATAGTAGGACTTTTTGTCTCTGATGATTTGTTTTTTGGCAAGGTTGTGGAGTTGTTTATATTTAAGAAAAATTTTAGGCTGCTTGTTTTAATGGTACGTTTTCCAGGATTTGTCTCTTTGTAGCATAAAATTTTTGGTATCTTTGGTTAGCCAAGGGGCGGATTTGGTTTTTACTCTTTTTGTTCTTGGTGGAGCTAGGGAGTTGAGGATGTTTAAGAAGGAGGAGTTGAAAAATTCTACGGCATTATCTAGTGGAAGAGTTTTTAGGGGGTTCCAGTTGGTTTGTTTCAGGGAGTCAGAGAAAGTAATTGGGTTGAAGTTTGTAAGGTTACATGTGTGGATAAATTGGTGTAGGTGAGGACAGGAGTGGGTAGCTCGGTAGATAAAAGGTGGCAAGTGGTCTCCTATAGGGTTGGGTGTGATGCCAGAGTTTAAGATTTTAATGGGATGGGATGCTAGGATCCAGTCTAGTGTGGTACCTGGGGATTTGTTTTATTGGGTCTGGTAATGGAGTTAGTAAGTTACGTATAGTTATTGATGGATATGGTGGGATTAGGGTTATTGATTTTATTCCAGTCAATGTTTATGTCTCCAAGTATATAGGTCTCATGCTTAATATTGGACGAGGTCCAGAGGAGAATGTCTTCCAGAGTAGTCGTGTTGTTATCAGGGGGGATGTAGAGGGTGATGATACAAATGCTTTTGTGGTTATTTACTTTTAGCAGGCCTATTACTAGTTCTGCTTTATTGAATGAGGGGATAGGATTGGAGTATGGAGTGATGGATAGTAGGTTAGAGGAGAGTAAGGCTACCACACCACCTTTTCTATTTAGACGGTCATGTCTGAGGGATTGGAATCCAGGAGGGAGGATTTCAGAGTCATGAATATGAGGTTTTAGCCAGGTTTCTGAAATGGTTACAATGTCGGGTAGATTGTAGTCTAACCAGGCATGGAATTGGGTTACTTTATTTCTTAAACTTTGGGCACTGGTGGTGAAGAATTTGCGGTATTTATGGTTAGCTTTATTGTTTGAGGTGGGGAGATTAGCATTACAGGTAGAGTTTGGTCCAGGATTAGGATATATGTCTCCCGCTAAGCAGAGGTAGTTGAGGAAGGGTAGTAGTATTTTTTATTTGATTTTTAATAGTTGTGGGAAGTAAGGTATTAGTTTAGGTTTGCAGTATTTAGTTGAGAGGGGAAAAAGTTTCATTTTGAAGTAGTGGAGTGGCCATATCTCTGCTGTAGACCACAGGAGCATTACTGTGCTAGCAGTGGTACTGTACTATTATGTCCTTAGGATGTCTGTGACCTCCCACACACACCATGTCATTAGTTAATGCAGGCCTACTGCCTCCTGCCATACAGACTGTTCTATTTGTCAGTGTGCTTGTGATGGTGTCAGTTATGCCTTGTTATGTAACAGTCACATCCCATTTGGTCAACTGAAGTCTTTACCACCTAGTGATTGTGTAAAGAGTGTAGATAGAGACTGCTGAACTATACACCTGCATTACTTACTGTTGATTGGTTGGTATCATGTGACCCGGTCTGTCATTACTATTGTACTATTTGAAGGGCTTGGCCTGGACAGCAACAGTTGTGAATCTTTCCAGACTACTGTATTAGTATAACTATTTCACAGTTGCATTACTCTGTTTATATGGATATCAGTGTCTGAACAGCTATATGACATGGCATATAAAACTGTAATAGTACACAAACAAAGGTTTTCCATTTATGCAAACCTGTGTGTAGTGTTATATCCTATGACCTCTCTGTGGGTATATGTTGCAGGCAACGATTGTCATTTGTATGGGTGGTTCATACATTGTCCAGTTGCTAAGTTGTTAACTGTAGGCATAGTGGCTGTTCAATATTGTGTGCACCTTCTACATATATATCTTACTTTACATATCTCTCCGTGTGCATGTGTAGTCACATATATATCTATATATATGTATGTATATATATATGTATGTATATATATATATATATATATATATATATAATATATATATATATATATATATATATATATATACATATATATATATATATATATATATATATATATATATATATATATATATATATATAGAGAGGTATATTAGAGGGTCAGCTCATGTTGGACAGTTTGGACGAGACAGAGAGAGAGAAAGAGAGAGATTGGAGCTTTGCTGAGGAGGGATGAGGATGGGTAGGGGAAAAAAAAAGGAAAAAGATGCTGAGCCAGGAGAGAGGAATAGAGGAAGGAGAGGAAAGCAAGTTATATGACGTGTGAGAGAGAGAGGACATGCAGGTTGGTGTGATGACAGAGAAAGCAGCAGAGGATAGAAGAAAAAAGAGATGATGATGATCTGTGGCGACCCCTAACGGGAAAAGCCGAAAGAGAATGATGATGACATATATATGTGTGTATTGTGAAGATTGAGGAAAGATGGACGAAGGCTGCCAGCCTAGTCCAATAGAATTTGATACATAATCTGAAAGCACTGGTTGGACAGAGAGGGTACTGGAGGTGAGCTTGCCAGCTAAGCTGAGATCTAGATTGCTGGACCAGGGCACGGTTGTCACATATCTGGTGGCATATCTGGTGGCAGTGGTTGGGATAAGATATCCTCACATATCTGGTGGCAGTAGTTGGCATAAGATATCCTCACATATCTGGTAGCAGTGGTGTGGGTAGAGTTAATCCTGTAGCTTATGTACAGTGATCTCTGAAAGTGCTTTGTACTCTAAATCAGCCATGCAGTGTATACTCAGAGTTCAGATCACAATTGTTTTATTTATTTTGTTAGCTTAGTCAGGGTGAGCAGACAGCATGTCAGCACAGGAGTATGAAAATCTGACAAGGAGCCAACTGGTGGAGATGTGCCAGGCTAGGGGACTGGTGCATGGAAACCTTACTAAGACAGACTTGTTACAGCTGCATCAGAAAACAGCACCCAGGCAGACACTCAGACCGGCAGTGGAGATACAATATCCTCGGAGAATGGACAGCTCAACCTTTCTGTGAAGGACAATCAGACTGGCTGTGGATATACAATATCCTTGGAGAATGGACAGCTCAACCTTTCTGCAGTGGACTTAAAAATCCAGCTGGAGCTAAAGAGACTTGAGTTGGAGGCCAGGCAATTTGGAGATAGAAGCCGAAGAAAAGGAGTGTCAGAGGAAGCATGAGAGGGAAATGCTGACTCTTCGCCAGAGTCATGGAGATAATGGGGAAGGGAGTAACTGGACCCCAGAGGCACAACAGGTCAGTAAATTTCTTCCACAATTTAAAGGGGGATAATTTGATAGTTTCATTCACATGTATGAAAGGGTATGCAAAGAGTATAGTGTTGCCAAAGGCTCTGGATATGGTTCCTGACCTCCTTACTCCATGGGAAAGCTGTAACTTGTATATTAAAAATGCCTGACTCTGTCTGTTTTGATTATACTGCTGTAAAGAAATGTCTGTTAAAATGTTTTAAGCTAACACCCGAAATGTATAGGAAAAAGTTTCATGAGCATAGACGCAAGGCAGATGAAAATGTATGTGAATATGTTGCTGAACTGAGTACTTATTTTCATAGCTGGCTGAGTGGATGTCAGGTTACCACTTTTGAAGGGCTGGTAGACCTTTTGGTGAGGGAACAAGCCCTTAGCACTTTGCCTGAGGACATGAGGATCTGTTTAGCTGACAGACAATGTGCTGCTTCAGATGAGTTGGGGAAGAAGGGAGACCTATACCTGGCCAGCAGGGCAGCCCTGCACAGGAAGGGCACCCCCAGTACTGCTCATGGGTCTAAAGGAACCCATGGTGGGCAGCATAGACTGCCCCAACAGAATCTGCCAGTAGCAATGGACACCACTAGTCCAGGTACATGTCCAGGAGCTAGGGTGAAACGTTTTGAATGCAGCCAGTGGGGTAATGTGGCTTACAGGTATCCATGGAGGCAAGGTGGGGAACCAAAGGTGAGGGAGCCAGTACGTGGGAAAGACAAAATGCCAATAATAGGTTGACTTGAGACAACAGGGGTATGGAACTACCATCCTGCAGATGTCCTGATAGGGAAGTATTTGGATGAGGCAGTACCATGTACTTATGCAGTTATATGCAGTGAGGCTAGGAGACAAGCATGTGGGTCTGGTAGCCTGGGGGAGACCCAGACAGACTGCATACTTGCAGTGAGGACTGCTGAGGTGGTTACTTCAGGGAGTGAGCTATGCTGTAGCAGTGAGACTGAATGCGAGCCACAGCTGCTTGTGGGTACTGATGTTTCCTTGGAAAGAGTAACTGCGAAGGTAGAGGTGAGTAGTAGTACCCAGCGTGACAGTGAGGTGCCACTGTCAGATGATGCCAGACTTCCTGTGGAAGGGGAGCTGGGAGGGGTTACAAGGAGGGAGTTGAGACAGGCTCAGCTCTCAAACCCTACATTGCAAGGCCTGAGGCAGGTAGCTAGGGAGGCACTTGATTCTCAAGGGAAGGGGGAATCTGTATACTGGGATAAAGGGTTACTATACAGAGAGTGGACCCCTGAGGGAGGGCTAGAAGGTGAGAGAGTACAGCAGTTGGTAGTGCCTAGAGTTTACTGTCTGGTGCTTCTAGCCATAGCCCATGATATTCCCTTTGCAGGTTATATGGGCATAAAATGTACAAAGAGCGTATTATGCAAAACTTCTGTTGGCCTGGAATTTCCAGAGATGTAGCAGTGTACTGCAGGACCTGTGAACAGTGCCAAAAGGTAGGCAAGGCAGGAGACAAGGTGAGAGCTCCTTTGATGCCTTTGCCTGTGATTGAGGAGCCATTTCAGAGGGTAGCTATGGATATTGTGGGTCCTCTGAGTACCCCAAGTTCCACAGGGAAAAAGTATATCTTAGTGGCAGTGGATTATGCTACATGATACCCTGAGGCAATGGCTTTGTCCTCCATTGAGGCAGAGAAGGTGGCAAATGCTTTGTTAGAGATTTTCAGCAGGGTAGGTTTCCCAAAAGAAATACTGACTGACCGAGGTGCCAATTTCATGTCAGACATGCTGGCTTGTCTGTGGAAGTCCTGTGGGGTGAAGCACATGAAGACCAACCCTACCATCTCCAGACTAATTGTCTTGTTGAGAGGTTAAACTCTACAATCAAATCCATACTATGGGCATTTGCAGGTCAGTTTAAGAGGGAGTGGGACAAATATTTGCCCTATCTGTTGTTTGCTTATAGAGAGGTTCCCCAGGAATCCACAGGCTTTTCACCCTTTGAGTTGCTGTATGGGCATAGGTGAGGGGACCTCTAGATTTAATTTGAGATGAGTGGGAAGGTGCGAGTCTCCCAAGGTGTCTGTTGTGGTATACATCCTAAACCTCAGGACAAGGCTCAGGGAACTCATGGGCTTGGCCCAGGGGAACCTGGCAGAAGCCCAACAACAGAAAAAGGTGTGGTGTGACAGGAATGCTCAAGCTAGAGAATATGCTGTGGGGCAGCAGGTAATGGTACTCATTCCTGTCAGGCACAAGAAGCTGCAAGCAGCTTGGGCGGGACCCTACAAGGTGGTAAGACAGGTAAGTGATGTTAACTACATGGTGGAAGTGCTAGGCAGATGGCAGGGGCACAAACTGTACCATGTTAACATGATGAAACCATGATAGGTAGGACCTTGTGCTGAGCATTTGCAGTGGATTCCAGGAGGAGTCTGAGGGACATCTGGGGACTGATCTCCTCAGTGAGGTTCGGGCTGACACCTCGGTGGAAGGTGTAGCAATGTCCCAGCAGCTATCTCCTATCCAGGTTCAAGAAATCTGGGCAGTGTTGCAGGAATTTGAGGACATGTTCACTGGGAAACCAGGGAGCACCCACCTGGTGCAGCACCAGGTGGATACAGGACCCCAAAGGTCTATTAGGCAGGCCCCTTATGGGGTGTCTGAGAGAGTCAAACAGACTCTGAGGGAGGAGGTACAGGAGATGTTGGAACTAGGGGTGATTCAAGAGTCCAACAGTCCCTGGGCCTCACCAGTGGTATTGGTGCCAAAGAAGGATGGCAGCACCAGGTTCTGTGTAGATTACAGGAAATTAAATAATCACACATTGTGAGATGCTTATCCCCTGCCTAGGACAGATGAGGCCATAGAGCAGCTGAGTGGGGCTAAGTATGTTACAACCATTGATTTTACCAAGGGTTACTGGCAGATGCTGGCCCCAGTGCTAGACAGAAGTCAGCCTTTGTAACTCCTTTTGGCTTGTATGAGTTCACAAAGATGCCCTTTGGGATGAAGAATGCCCCAGTGACTTTCCAGAGGCTAGTGGATAGTATCCTAGCAGAAGAAGGAGGGTTTGCCCTTGCTTACCTAGATGATATTGCCATCTACAGCCATTCCTGGCCAGAGCACCTTCAGTATGTCAGGGAGGTGCTGGGCAGACTACAGAGGGTAGGGCTGACCATTAAGCCGAGAAAATGTCAGGTGGGTATAGCAGAGGTCTCCTACCTCGGGCATAGAGTGGGGAGTGGTAAGATAAGGCCAGAACCTGCCAAAGTGGAAGCTATTCAGGCATGGCCTGCACCTGTTACCAAAAAGGAGGTGAGGGCATTCATAGGGACAGCAGGGTACTACAGAAAGTTCGTCCCTAGTTATAGTACCATAGCTGCTCCCCTCACAGACCTGACAAGGAAGAACAGGCCAGATAAGGTAGTGTGGACCCCAGCATGTGAGCAGGCATTTCAGAAGCTTAAAGAAGCTTTGGGAGGACTCCCTGTGTTAGCCAGTTCAGATTACAGCAAATAATTTGTTGTACAGGTGGATGCTTCAAACCATGGGGTGGGGGCTGTACTTAGCCAGATTTCTTCAGAGGGGGAAGAGCACCCAGTGGTTTATGTCAGTTGTAGGCTCCAACCCAGGGAGGAATGCTATATGCAGCTGTAGAAAAGGAATGTCTAGCTATAGTGTGGGCATTGCAGAAAGTTCAGTCTTATCTGTATGGAAGAAAATTCACTGTAATGACAGATCGCAACTCTCTAATATGGTTAAACAGAGCCAGTCAGTAAAATGCCAAATTGCTAAGATGGAGCCTGGGGTTGCAAGCATATGATATGTCAGTGCAGCACCGCAGTGGGAGTAGTAATGCCAATGCAGATGGGCTCTCAAGACAGGGAATGGGGTGAAGTACCCTCAGATAGAACTAACCCCCTCAAGCAGTGTTTCTCAAGGGTCACTTGAAAAACTAGCTTGAGTTCTCCAGGGGGGGAAATATGTGAAGATTGGGGAAAGATGGGCATAGGCTGCCAGCCTAGTCCAATAGAATTTTATACATAATTCTATCATTTGTATAAATAAATGTAAAATACAGGCTTGTGTTCTTAAATGAAAGAAAACACTGTAAAATGTGAACTTCAAGATTTTTGCAACGTTGCATCTGCTGTAAGGAAAACCAGGCCAAGCATTTCAAATGTTCTTTGAAGTTACAATTCTCTAAAAAAGTGGTGCTGAAGCGGCTGGCTGAACACATTCTTTCTATTGTCTTAGCTTAAGGAATAATTGTTAGAGTATACATGTGAAATGTATTTTATTGTTGTAGTTTCCTGAGCAGGTGTTAGATTGCTAAATAATGCAGTTTGTGGCCTGGGAACTCCAGACTAAGTGTCAAAATGATGTAATGTGAATAGTGGGAAAACCTAAGTGTTAAAATATTGTAATTTGGGAGGGCCTTAGCAGAGCTGTTTGTTAGTGAGTTTTAAAAACTATTGTTGAGAGTGAGAGACTGAAAGCATTTTGTCTTGGACCATCAACCCCAGCACTGCTTATGCTCTTTATCTATGTAGGATTGTAGCACTGTGTTTTCTCTTAAGAATAGCTAAAGATTAGAAAGTTAGATTGTGTTTTTCTTTGACATCAGACCTGTCCTTCTGTATTATTTTAAGTCTGTGTGATCTCTGAACTCTTAGATATCTCTGTGGTGTAGTAGTATTGTCTTGTGTTTTTAATTATGTATTATTAAACATTTTGAAACCTTTACCTGTGGCTGGTTTGTGTAGAGACAAAGTAAGCTCTAGAGTACATTGCATATTTATAGAGTTCATTGTAATAAGCCACTCTAAAAAGCCTTAGACTGAATAGTCACATTACCAATTCGATAATAATATTGCACAGTAATAATTGGACACCCTTTTAATGGCCTTTGGGTAGCTGAAAAATATTAACTGGTGGTGGCAGGAATGACTACCCTATAGTCTGGGTAAAGGGGCACAGCTAGAGAATGTGTATCAGCCTTTCCCAGGAGTGTCTGTGAAGCTGTATGAATAATTATCTCAAAGTGTATGTGGTGTGTCAGCTACCTGGGCAGGGACACAAAGCATTGTTTGGACAGAGAGGGTACTGGAGGTTAGCTTGCCAACTAGGCTGAGATCTGGAACCTATAGTTGTGCCAGTGTGGAGTCTTATTGGGGATCTGGAGAGCAAGGGAGCAACCAGCCTCAGACTGACTGTGATATCAGTGTGCACGTAAGGGAAATTGTACTTTACTGTGAGCATGTATCCTTTCCTCTTCTATGAGACAACCTCCCTGGTGTTAGTGGTGAGGATTAAGGCTCCTTGATTGCTGGGCCAGGACACGGTCATCACACACACACACACACACACACACCCACACACACCCACACACACCCACGCACACACACGCACACACACACACACACACACACACACACACACACACACACACACACACACACACACACACACACACATATATATATATATATATATATATATATATATATATATATATATATGTGTATATGTATATCTGCATCTGCATATATGTGTCTGTGCATATGTATCCTGGGGATATTGATAGCTTCCACATTGTCCATTTGCTATCGGAGCCAGACTGTACTGCATGATATGTTACCAATACCAGCCTGACATCATACAGGTAGGATGTAGTACTGTTAACATCTTGTGCCCATGTCATGTCAGGTCCTGGTTATGGGATATGCAACACTTGGTAGTGTATTGCAGGGTGGATGTGTTTGGCTGTGGGGGGGATATACCTATTCCTACAAGATGCATATTGTTTGGGGCATCTCAATCTCATTAACGGTGCATGTGGACATATATGTTTTAGTTATTTTCCCATTATTATCTACATATGTCTGTCCATATATACCTAATATATATACTTGCATATATATAACTATGTCCGTATATACCTACACAGATATATATATCTGCTTACATATATGTAACTTGCTGTTTATATTTAGACATATAGATGTAGACATACATATCTATATATGTAGGCATTTGCATGTATATATGTTCATATATATTTATATATATGTATATATTTTATATATATATATATATATATATATATATATATATATATATATATATATATATATAAAGAGAGAGATGTTGAGAGAGATGTTGTATCTGTTTAGATATTAATATATTTACACACACACATACATCTAAATGTTGGAATACATTCTCTGTACTGTTGAATGACTAAGCTGGATGATATGTTTGTGAATACATCAGAGTTATGTATATCTGACATGGCTTAGTGGTAAATTACTTCTTCTATGGTGTGCAGGGTCCTGGGTTCGAGCGTTGCAGAGGCTGTTTATTTTGTTGCTGTGCAGAACAAGGGCCTATGGATACAGACTGATTAAGGCACTTTTGAGCGGGTTTGCGCAGAGGTAAGCACTGCTAACTTCTGGTTACAGTTTCTAATACTCAGTTAGCTTCTAAATTGCTTAACCTGTGTAGGCATTGCTTAACCCCACGCAAACAAGCTTAAACAGGCTTATTGCTGCTTAAAAGTTCTTACTCTCGCTTACCCCATGCTTATTTCTTTAAAAGAAAGAAAAAGGGGTTGATAGGAAAGTGGTGAAAAAAGGGGCACAAAGAGGGAAATACAGTAGGGAATATAGCCAGGGATGTGCAGGAAGAGTGTAGAGAAGTTCCATAGCTGCCCATTTCTTCTACATCAATAGATGTGCATATACACTGAAGTTGGACATAGATTTGGACACCTAAACCCCTGGGATGGAGTGAGGACAACAAAAATAAGTTGTGATGCCAATTAGACTGGATTACATGTGTCCAGTGGACATGTGTGCACAATGGATAGCTATGTATGGGGCAATATTTTTTTGTGGGAACAGATTGCCCTTTTTTTCAGGTGAGAGTGGGATGTTGGGGAGGGGTAGTAGGTATATTTGGGGAGGTAGGTTGGGTAGGTTAACAGGGGTGGTATATGACACATGTGGGGAGTAAACTCCTTGATGGGGAGGGGTGTTGGGAAATCGGAAGCCCATGAGCCCCATAGTGGAAACAGTGGGACTGAGGTCCCCACCCATGGGCAGTCACCACTGCACCTTCAAAGCCCCGAAGGTGGCTGTGCTGGGAGCTGAGTCGCAGAGCCAGGCTGACTATTTAATCATGACATGTGGCCCTCGAGCTGGCATAGAAGATCACCAAACTGCTGGTTGATCTCTTTAAGCACCACAACCCAACCCCGACCTGGTAATGGGTGCCTGTCTTTGCCCACTCCTGGGGGAGTGTGCCACATCCCCTGAGGCAGTTCCACCTGAAGGTGGTGCAGGACCAATGGACAGGGAGGTCCCGGGTTGGGCCCCAGACATGCTTGTACCCAGTGCCATGGCCAGCTGAGGTGGGACAGGTGGGTCTTCTGGGACCGGCCTTCCCAAGCGTGCTATAGTGTTTAGATGTCATCATTATATGTGGGTTAGTAATAGTCAACACATTCCACGGTTAGGTATAACAGCATGCATATATATTCCCATTAATCCAGACACCAGATATGGAACAGTTGCATAGCAAACAGAAAACATGCATATATGGGACCACAGTGGAAATAAGAACAGCATGCAGGTACATTGATGGCACCATGCCAACAATGTTGGAATAATTCAGTATAGCACATGCATTGAAAACATTAATATATTTATCAACCAATTGGACAGTATCAGAACATAGGTGACATTACATACCAGTTGGGGTGGGTATGTTGATTATTGTTGGAGATATGGTGGGGGGGATGTCAATTAACAACTAGTATATTCCTGTAGTCCACATTACTTTCCTAGTCAGTGCTGTTATCTGTACCTTACAAGTCTTACTACACTACCCTATAGCCTTAGTTTGGACAGTGATATGGCTGTAGTCATCGTTACACATGATCTGGTTTTACCTGCAGTATAGACCTCTTACCTGGTATACCTGTGGAGGGAATGTTTGCTAACACTAACTAACTGTTTCTACACATACTCCCGGATTCCGGATTGATGTCATGCACATAGCTATCCAACTCTTTCTGCACACACTCTGGCCATGTGCTGATCACATGCTGGTGTACTGGGACATATCTAGAATATTGTCCTCTTCCACCTTTAGTGACCTGACACACACATACACATGCCTTCTTACACAGTTGTATTCTGTAGCACAGTGTGGGTGACAGTGATCAGTGATACTTTATTATTCAGAGAAATTGCAACACTCACAATTCCCTACAATACCAGAGTGAACAGTACCAGTACAGGTTATAATGGTCTGGATTTCTCAGCACAGTGTTCGTATCCAACGTACCCGTGGGAGGCAATGTTTGTTAGCACTACCTGACTGTTGCCACACAAACTTCCAGATTACACATTAGCATTATGCACATACATGTTACTCTGTTACTGTACGCACTCTGGTCACAGCTTGACAACATGGGAGTGTAGATAGGACATACTAGACATATTACTCTCCTAACAGTTTTGGGGGTTGCTACAGTGACCGGTTTGTTCTCATAGATGTTTGACAATCACTTGTATTCCCTGTTTGCTGGCTAAACATCTGGGATCATCCCACAGACTTACCAGGGGGACAGGGGGACAGGCAGCAGATATGGGCCCATATACTGGACATTTTGGCCTCATCTGTACAGTTGTGGGGTATGGTTCTGTATGCAGCCTACATCCACTCCCAGGATTCAGACCATGGTTGTGTCTGCTGCAACTTAAACACTACCCATCACAGTTGTGTCTGCTATATAGATATTGCTGTATATCTCCAATCTGCTTTCTGTCTTATTAATCCCCTGTGCGTTTGCATTTTGACCTTGTATTACAACACTCTTATACAAATTTCATAGACAGTTATATGTTGTATGACAGTGTGGGGACAGTGATGTGTAGTACCTCATTATTCAGAGCAACTGCATCAGTTGCACTGCCATACAATACCAATGTAAACAGTACCAGTATTGGGTATCATTCTTGCATTTCTGGGCACAGTGTTGGTATCTAACAGACCTGTGGGAGAAATGTTTATTAGCACTACCTAAATGTTCTCACACACATTACCAGATTCCACATTACTATTATGCACATACATCTCACTCTGTGTACACACTGACCACAGCTTGACAAGGTGGGGTGTAAATGGGACATATGTGGCTTCTTAGTCTCATAAGGTATTGAGGAGTTGCTAGTGTGCCAGCTTTGTTCTCATAGATGTGTGTCAATCAGTTGTATTACCTGTTTGCTGCCTATATGTCTGGGATCATCCCACTGATTTCCCAGGGGGACAGGTTGATAGGCAACAGATATGGGCCACTTTACTGGACATTCTGGACATTTCTGTACAGTTATGGGGTATGATTCTGTATGCAGAGTACTACCACTGGCAGGATTCGAACCATGGCTGTGTGTGCTATAAAAAAAAACAGTTCACATCTCAGGTGAATGTGCTATTCGGGTTTTGTTGTCTGAATTTTCCCTGTTTTCTGTCTATGTGTCTCTCAGTTGTACTAAATGGCGTCTGGGGATTACACCTGTCATATACAGGCATTCCAGCACATTCAATTTATGGTGCACAGTGTGGGTAACAGTGCTTATCACTACAGTACTATTACATGATTGCAAATCTACATTACCATATGATACCAGAGTATACAGATGCAGTCCAGCAGTTAGACCTTTATTGTCAGGCTATTACACTTTTATTGACATACAAATTATATGAGACTCTTCCTGCCATAATCTCTAGTGTATGCAGTACTTGCCTTGAACTATACAGGTTTTATACAGGCAATTAATTTACTACTACTTTTAGTTTTATTTCCTATGACCGTAATTGCATGAGTATTACTGACCTGCCTCACATCGCAACTTCAACAGGTGACTGACATAAGCCTCCTAGTTCACAACCCACTCCATTGCAGCTCTGGGGGACATAAGAGGAATATTTAGCCATACCTATCCATGATATACCTGAGCTGGCAATTATTACACACATAGTGGGGTAATACTTACACATGACTGGAACATCCCCTGCCGCTCTAGCCTCTTGGAGCCATTCCTCCAAGAGGTCCCCCTTACACTGCTTCAGGTCTGCATAGTGATGCCTGACCTGCTCACCAGTTTGGGGTATGCCAGTGGCACTGGTGAGGTCACGGGAGAGATGGTCCCAGGCCTCTGCCTTATATTGGGAGCCCTGGCACTGGTCCTGAAGCAGTCAATGATCATGGCCTTTGACAAGGAGTCCTGTCATGACCTTGGACTCCTGGATGCACCAGCACTGCACCTGAAAGTGCACACCTTCTTGGCTTACTGCCATTGTGCCTGCAAGGGGAAGCTACAACGAGTTATGAGATGTATTCCCGCATCTTGGGATTAAGTAGGGCTGAGTTCCTACACTTTTCCGTGATTGGCCAGTTTTGAAAAGTCTAAGCTATGGGCAAACCTGCTTAACTAAGGTTAGCATTATCTACAGGGATATAACACTGGGCACATTGAGTTAGCTGGCCTACACATTGCTTACACCTCCTAAGCTGGCCTGTGCAGTACTTAGCGTTGCTTACATTAGACTTTGCATTATAATTCCTTTTTGGTATTGAGTTATTATTCATCACACCTTATATGTATGCCTGGTATCCATGAGTCATGTGTACGTATACTGTATGGGGTCCTTGTGTTTTATTGGGGACTTCAACACTCTAGTACAATTTCACCTGACTTCTGGCCTTACTGCTGTACTCCAGTTCACATATTTATGTTATGTAGTGGGTTAAGGCACATATGTCTGTATACTGATTCCTTTTACAGGTTCAGTTTGGATTTACTATGGTGAAAACTTGTTTGCTGATACCTCATTCTTCTGTTCTTCTGTGATGGCTTGGTAGTGTATAGGATCCTGGGTTCGAGACCTGCATGGCTGTTTATTTTGTTGACGGGCAGAACAAGGGCCCTTGGCTACAGAGCGATTAAGGCACTTTTGAGCATTTGTAAGCGGGTTTGCGTGGGTTTGCATGACGGTAAGCGCTGTTAACCTGCTGTTACATCTGCTTACAGAGAGTTACCTTCAGAATTGCTTAACCAGTGTAGGCATTGCTTGCCGCTGTGCAAACAGGCTTAAGCTCACTTACTAGTGCTTAAATATGCTTACTACTGCTTATTGATGCTTAAACCTGATTACTAGTGCTTTATTCATTATAACACTGACACCTCACATGTGCATTTACTGCAGTACTCCAGTTCATAAAAATATGTTATTTAGTGGGTTATGCAACATAAATATTACTCATAACATGCTTTGTCATGGAAAATGGAATGCGCAGCAGTGGGACTCAAACCGGGAATGGCTGCTCATAAGGCAAATGATCTGCCTACTACACTATTGCTATGCAGCTTCATTTGCATATATCTTCCTTGTTAACCTCTTCAGCTATTTAAGCTGCATTAACCGTAGTTAAACGATGGGCACACCCTCCCACCTACGGTTAGCTTTAATCAGATATTTAATAAACAAAAAAGGGTTTCTTCATTTTATTTATGTATACTTTTGCTGTAATACACAAGGGGGACTGTTGTTGGGATATGTGGACACCTAAGAGCGGTCTTGCTCATTTCATACCCGTTTCTCCTGTTCTTCCTTGCGGGGGCATGTATATTCTGAGAGCTCTTCTCCCAGACACACCCCCTGCACTCTTACATGCTTCGTGTAATACTAGGAGCTCAGGCAGTGTGCCTCATTACTATGCAAGATGCGCTGCCATCCTGCTTCTAAATGGCTGCCTCCATGAAGGACTAAGCTAGTCCTGCATGGAGGAATAGTAAATCTGGGGGATTAAGTCTAACATATTATGTCCTCTAGTAGGAATTTGTATAAGCTGGATACAGTCATTAGATTAAATCATTTCCATGAATTCAGCATCACAGAAGGACATATGGTTACATTTCTCAAGTTTATCAAGGAGTAATTCAAATTACCCACAATACTGTGTACCTGCTTTCTAATGAAAATTACACATTTTGCAGAAACTGCATGTGTTGCACTATGCTTTTGTTAGGGATACTGGAACAGGTTATGATTCTTAAATTAGCCTTATTAATAAGATAATGAATTTCTGTCACCAATAATCAAGTAGCCTGTTTCATATAAACTAACCTACCAATATTAGTCTTATGAATGGGGACAGCTATGTACCACCAGAAGTTTCACAATGTAAACATTTAGTTTTGTTATAATCTGCTAAATGCACCTACATAGACTGTCATTCCTCACTTTCTGTGTTAACTTTATAACAATTCAGGTATACAGCAGCTTTCAAGTCATCCAAGTTTCTAATTTAGACTCTGCTTTTATATAATACACACTCATAGAGTTATAAGATCCAGTGCCAGTAAAACATGAATAGAAGCATGTGATGATAGATTAAAAAAAAAGAAAGAAAAAAAAAACAGATTTCACCTCTGAGAGCAGCTTTTTGGATATAAAAGCATTTCTCCTTTGTGGCTCAAATGAAAATGTATGTTGCTAACATGTTACAATGTGTATATGTTCATCAAGACATGACCTGTGCAAGGCAGTTGTTTTTATAATACCTAGCTTTAGTACAGTGATAACACTTATCCAAGGAGTAGGAATGATCTCACTAAAACATACTTTAAATCAATATTAATAAACAGTCCAACAATGTTTGCCATGACCTATAACATGGAGCCTGTGAGAACTATGATCAAATCATAGATCCCAGCATGAATGAATGCAAATATCTGTTACCATCAAACAACCTTGTTAAGAATGTGCTAACATCAGTTAATTTTAACCCTTCTAAACTAGACAGAGTAATTCACTCTCTGTATACACTAGATAATAGTCTGATGGCTTTCTTTACTATAGGATCATAGAGGACTAAAATAGCATTACACCTTTGTGTTAACCGCTCTGCAGGCAAATCATCAATTTGAGCAGTAGCAAAACCACAGGGATAACTATCAGACTAGCTACATCAGAATGTTCAGGATTTATGGAAGATGGTATCAGAAGAACCACTTCTAAGATATCATGCATATGGGAAGTTGGCTGAAATGCAGAGTAGACACTACAATACAATATAGTACAGTATCAATTTCAAACCACCAGCACTCTTTGACAATGTTCAGAGAGAAGGAATTAGTAAAATGTATTTCTTATCCAAAGATCAAGTATATTTTTACCTAGGCTATATTATCTAGTTATGTCTGTTCCAATGAAAGTACTCAGTGTTTTTAATCTATGAGCTGCAGCTATCTATTGACAGTGTTCTTTTCAGCTTGTTGTAGCTGTCCAAATATTTACAGTATGTTAAGTGTAGGTTCGCAGTATATGAGATAAAGCTGAATTTGTACTTAGTGTATATGTCATTCTTCTGTATTAGGCTTTGTAATAACTTTATTTAACTGCAAATTTCAGCTTGTTGTAGCTGTCCAAATATTTACAGTATGTTAAGTGTGGGGTCACATTATATGAGATAAAGCTGAATTTCTACTTAGTTATATGTCATTCTTCTGTCTTATGCTTTGTAATAACTTTATTTAACTGCAACCATATTATATCAATGTGGAGCTTTTCTACCTTGGCCTCCACTGAAAATGGTGTACTATCTCTGTCAGACTGTCCGAATAAACAAATGTCAAATAAATAAATAATTTCTTGTGTCCTGCAGGAGCTTGCATATTAACAGATGTATTGAATAATATTGCATCTTGTGCTGTAAAAACTCTCAAAATGCATCACTAAATTATAACACCTATCCAAGGAGTAGGAATGATCTCACTTAAACATGTTGAGGAACCTATGAGCAGTCAGTTGAGAAGTATTTGGAAGTTTTAAAGTTAAGTCATTGAGACAGCTTACCATAGGAGGGAGTCTTACTACTCCCTGATCTGGAAGTGGGAGCCCCCCACTGCTTAGTCCTGTGCATACCCTGGGACTGAAGCCTGGGTGTTCTGCTGGTTCTGGGTTTGGACTGAGAAGGCCTGGAAGAGGCAGGAAAGGACCAATTCTTAGAGGGCCAATGTCTACTAAATATTGGAGGCTGTATTTGTAGGAAATCTTTAGCAGTTTGCATAGATTTAGCTTTTTCCTCCATCTTTTTAAGAACTTCTTCTGCTTTGTTGCCAAACAGGTGGTCCTGATTTAAGGGAGCATCCAGCAATTTAGTTTTAACATGATCTGGCAAAGATTGCTCCTTAAGCCAAGCATGCCTTCTAAGTACAGACCCAGTGACAGCAGCCCTGCAAGATGCCTCTAGTGAATCAAAACAACATTGCAAAGTATGTTTTCCAACCTGTTCAGCGGAATGCATTAAATCCTGTAAATCCTTATTTTCAGCACAGTCAGGAATCAACATAATTTTCTGTTTAAGCAATCCAATAATATGCTGCTGATACTTTAACATATGAAACTGGCAGTTGAAGGCCCTAATGGGCAAGGTTGCAGAAGTGTATACCTTCTTACCCCATCTATCCAGCGCCCTGGAATCTCTATCAGAGGGGTAGGATTTTTGGCAGTGGTAGCCTTAATGCTCTTGGGTCCCTGTGAAATGGTCTCAGGATCCGCAGTAGGATTTTTAAAAAGGAACTTGTGAAAGTCAGGAACCCTGTAATATCTATCAGGTTTTCTGGGAGCAGGAGGTAAAGAGTCAGGGGCCAAACTACATTCCAAAAAGGCATCATCAACAATGTCTAGTACAGGAGGGATAGCTAAAGGCCTGTGTTGGGGCAGGAGTAAGAAATCTCTAAGCATTTTTTTAGAATCAGATTAATCCCAGAGAAAATGCTCCCTAAGAGTATGCAAGGTTTCACCAAAAGAGAAATCCTCTGGGGGGAAAGCAGAGGGAATAGAGTCCTCTACATCAGAATCCTCATAGGTAGATAAGGGTAAATCCTGGTCATCATAGGAAACAGAAATTTCAGAATCCTGGTCAGAAGTATCCTAAGCAAATTCAGTCCTAGGTCTCTTAGAGGGGGAAGGTTGGCTTCTCCTGATTAAAGTAATAGGTCTTCAGCCATTTTTATCATTTGTTTTTTGGGCATAGAGGCCTGACCATGTGGTCTGGGGGTCGGTTTTCTAGGCATGGTTCGAGTTTTAGGCCTTGAAGAAGAAGATGGTGTCGGTTTAATATGCAAGTCAGTAGGCATGAATACACCCTCAGAAGCCGGTGCCTGCACAGCGGCTCTGGACCCATCCAAGGTAGAGACATCCGCAGGTTCCACAGTTGAAGCATCTGACAGCATACCGGACTCTGAATGGGTCTCAGTAGAGGCCTGAAAATCTGACATAGCGGGTATCAGGGGGCTGCAAAAGCACCTCACTGAGTTCCGGCGAACAGGTGACTAGCTTAGGAGAAGCGTCGTCAGCAGCTTTGGACCTAGGCAGCCTGTCTCTGTCTTTATCTTTGCGTTTTTTTGGAATGTCAGTAGTCAGGTGGCTTACCGAAGGCATATCTGGATAATTGAACTGAGTACCAAAATATTTAGAAGCGTAAATATACCGACGACGAATAGTTCATTGTTTAAATAAGGCAGAAAACTGACAGCGAGGTACGTCGTGGTGAGGGCCTAGGCAAGGAATATAGTACGAATGAAAATCTTTATGAGGCATTTGCTTTCCACAAGAAATACAATTATTGACTTTTACTGACATCGGTTTATAGCAAGAAAAAGTTTCCCCAATGGGGTACTTAGCTTTAGTTGAAGACTTCGGTTCTGAAACTCGAAAACAAAATTTTCAGGAGTTGGCCAACCGGTACTTGCGAACTGCTTCTGCTTTGGGCACCACATGGTAAGAAAGACTGATGTAATGGCGTTAGCTGCATGCTTTATACCCCTGACTACCTGACGCCATGGAAGATGAGACAGCAACCGATGCAGGACTCAAGACTTTGATAATCAGGCCGACTGGGGGCTACTGCAAGCAGATAACCCAAATGTGATGACTGCAACAGTAAAACACGAAGAACATCTGAAGGTTACATCTGATGCAGCCTGATATTCAGTAGGGCTAACTGCTTAATTTGATCACGTGGTAGTAGGTTCCCTGTTCTACAGTTTCATAAATTGTGGAAATAAGATGTTGGTAATTTTTAAGGGATTTTATTTTTATTTTGATAAGTATGAAAATTCATTGAAGACCTATATGTAGAGCTATTTAAGTATCTTGGAGAAAAAAAGGCCTATATTAAAAGAATTGAACAGTTTTGACCTTAAAAGAGCTGGGGGGGCAAACAGTGGTATATTTGGTTTTAGTAAGTTGCGTTTGGGAAAATGCATAGTCTTTGATACTTTTCTCTTGATGTTTGAAGTAGATCTGCCACTTAGCCTCTTTTGATAGATCATGGATGGGAGATAGGAAATTCTCCCCAAGGATCACGTCAGTCACCCTGCTGGATAGGGGTCCAGGGTAGTAAATATTGTGAGAAGAAATATCCACAGAATTGTTATAGCAAGGCTTATATAGGCCCTGGGGCCAATAGCCTAGTACCAGCCTATGAACCTATGAACCAGTTTTGTGGACACTTCTTTATTTAAGGCAGCAGGACAGTGTAGTAAAACTGTTTGATTAAGGAGCAGTAACTTGTTTAATGCTGTCTGCTGCCCCAGAATCCTGCAAACAGAAAGTTGACTAAAATCCAGAGTTCACAGATATTAGTATAGTAACAATTTTCTCTGATATTCCACTAGCTTCTTTCCAAAAGTTAGTAAAATGAGATTCTAAGTCTGTTAGAAATACACATTTACTACAAGGTAACATATATGAATTCACAAATAAGTCTTGCATATTACTATACAGTTTATGCATAAATGTATAGCTCTTTATTTCTGCAAGAGTATCCATTATTATAAACAACAAAGGTCATGTGTACTCTCACCCAGGGTACCAGTCACCTGCTTCATTCACGTCATGAATCAGTCAAAAACTGAGACCAATATGATAATATTTCAGCAAATGTGAATAACCATAGTGTTTTTCCAATTGCTCACTTGCTAAAGAACAGTATCTGGTCTAAAAATAATGTTAAGAGCACAGATATTTATGGTGAGTGCCAGAACATGTCTTGTCTTGGATTTTAAAAAGTGCACAGTTCATAGCTACACAGGTTCATAGGTTTGTACTTGGCTAATGACCACCAGGGTTATTACAAGCCTAGCCGTGCAACTCCACACAGTTTTGTCCCCAAATTCCTAGGATGCCTATATGGTTGGGTATGTTAGTAAAGAGGTAGCTAAGGGTTATGGTATGTGGGGTATGTTAGTTGAGGATTCATTTACTTACTGTCAACATTGCTCCATCAGAGGCATAGGGGCCAGACTGGTGGTGAATTTGTGATTTCTAATTCAATTATCAAAGTTTCTTTTGAATCAGATGAGGAATGAAGTCTGCTTCGTGTAGATGGGGAGTTTACTCCATAGCACGGGGATCCTCTGAGACGCATATCAGTCTCACCAGCATACTCTTTTTATGTCACAGGCAAAATTCAGGTCTTGGCTCTAGTGCTTCTGGTGTTGTTTGTTTTGTGGATGTGTCAGAGATTCATCAGAGTGGGATCTGAGGAAGCCTTTTATACTAGGCATAGATCGCCTGTCAGTAACCTGTAGGAAACTTGAGTATAGAGATAGAGCTTTAAGGTGATCTGTGTAGGATAGGGTATTCATACCCTGCATTCTCCTGATGAGGAACATTTGAGGGCATTCCAACTGTTGCAAGTGCCTAGTTAGGTACATGCCAAAGGTGGCATTGTACTCAATGATGGGTCTCATAAGGGCTGAGTAGGGGGGTACTATTACTTCCTTGGACCTGTATGCAATATTATTGCTTATGCGTTGGGCAACATAAATTATTTTGTTTCTATCTTGGCTATGTGTTGGTCACAGGCTAGATTGCTGGCTGCATGTGTTCCTTGGTCACTAACTATTGGGATAGATCTTTGGGGTGTTTTATCTATGGAGTAATTAGCTTGGGTGGATGATTCCCAAAGGGCACTATAATGCATTCCTTCATGTTGCATTTTTATCTGTGGTCTTGACACCAGTCATTTCATTGACTTAGACCCCCTTGTAGTATGTTGCTGTTGTGGGGGAATCTGTTACAGCTCCCAATTTACAGTCATCTGTAAACTAAGTGAGCCAGAGGCCTTTGACATTAGCCTTTTCTTCTGAGAAGTAGATGCCAAATGCAAGCAGACCCAACACGGAGCCCTGGGGTAATCTGTTGCTGTCTGGTCTCCCAGTGGAAGTAGTCTCATCGATCCTGTCTTTTTGAGTCCTATCTGTCAGTCAGCCAGCAATCCAGCAAGTTATGTGAGAATTTATGTCTAGTTTTGAGAGTTTGCCAACAATACTTGTGTAGAGTATTGTATTAAATGTCTTGGCAAGGTCAAGGTAGGCATTATGCACCATTTTCCCCCTCATCCATAGCCTTGGTGACCCTCTTGAAAGAGTCTACCAGGCTGACAAAACCAAACTGGGATGAGTCCGGTGCCTGCATGTTGTCAATGTCCTTGCTGATCATTTCCATGACAATTCATTCCATGGCTTTGCATATCAGACTTGTCAGACTAATGAGTCTGTAGTTCCATATTCAGTTGATGGTCCACCCTTATGAAGAGGGATGACTACTGCAGCCCTTCATTCACCTGGCATGTAACCTCTTTTAAGACTGCAATTGAAGACTGTCTCAAGTGGTCTTGCTAAAGCTTATTATAAGCTATTTAGCAGGCAGCCAGGGATATTCCTGGGGCTCAACCAAGCAGTGTTTTTGGCCATAGCAAGAACCACCAGGACCTGCTCCCTGCTGATAGTTGGGAAGGGATATGCTAGAAGGGGCTTCTTCACAAGTGGTAGTCAACCATGTCCTTTCACATTGATAGAAATTGGGTCCCCCTGGAGTGACTAGAAACTAACCCAGTTAGTAAAATAAATCACTTTCCATTGTTACTGTAGCATCCTCCTTGGTGAGGGTAGAATGCTGCAGAATGCAAGGCACACACTTGTCTGTGACACATTTTCAGAGATGCCCATAATGTCTCCTATAATGAAGTCCATTGAGTTGCATCTTATGCCATTTACACCCACATGGACCATGATAGAGTCATATTTGTACGTGTGTGTGTGTGTGTGTGTGTGTGTGTGTGTGTGTGTGTGTGTGTGTGTGTGTGTGTGTGTGTGTGTGAGATATTGTGGATCCTGGCTCCAGATAGGCAACTAACTGTTATGATTGCGCATTTCATTAGAAATATGAAAGGCAGGACTGTTTTCATTTTGTAATATGAAAATTTGTATGCTTGTTTAGTCACTGATTTCTTCAGAAGCTACATAATATCATTACAGAACATTATGAGCATTCTGCAGGTTGTTTTAAAAGGAAAGGCAGATTCCACTTATGCTTTCCCATCCACTGTGGATTCTTTAATGGGTTGCCTTCCTTTGCCCAAACAGATAATCTGTTTTTTTTTTTTTCAGAAGTGAGAGACAGGCACTTTCCAACCTTCCATTGCCCTGTTGCCCATTTATTCCCTGTCTTGCTTGTCTAATCAACCCCCTTGTTCCCTGGAGAAGTATGAGACAAGCAGAAAGGAACAGGTCAGTCTACTCTACCTTGTGGGCTCATCCTCGAACTTTACAGCTCTTATTTCCCATACCAGCTCACTAGACCTCCAGCAGTGTTGCTGACCATGGACTGCAAATCTGCTTCATAGGAATGCTAATTCTTGGCCCTTAAGCAGCATATGCTCTTCAGGCTCAGACTCCAAGGGTGCATCATCTAGTGCTCCCAAGTGGCAGGCCAGCACCACTACCCTCGTACTAAGACAGGAGAGCAGGTAATGGCTGTTCTTTCCCATTCTCTTGCCCTACTTCTCTAGGGCTTTTCCTTTTGTACCATGGGAGCAGGGAGATTTCAGTAGTATTTAAAACATCTCCAGTTGCAGAAGAGGGATACCACTGCCCTTTTTCCTTTCTTTTGTCTGAAAATCTTATTTAAAGTTATTAAAATTCTTTCTACCAATGAAAACTATATCAAGATGTTTGAATTATGGGCTCATTGCAATGGCAAATTTTTGTGTAAAAATTTGGGAACATACAACTTATGTGTTTGTATTTGGTTTGCTGGAGGATTTTTTTAATGAAGCCTTATGAGTACCAGTTATTAAATGATTCTTTTTCTTGATAATTTCTTATGAGTACAGAACATTATACAGTAGTAGGTATCAAAATAAACTAACTTTTGGAAGAGCTCTACTAATGCTGAAACAGCTTACATTAACTTAACTTGATCCAAAATAAAGTAGTAGTACTTTTAGTACAGCCTGCTAGTGGCATTGGGTTTGGTTAGCCTTGCTAGTAGTTTAAATTCATTTGAAATGCCTGTGTCTATCAGGTACAGCTTTGCATGGAACAAAGTGAAGCATAACTCAGTACAACATAGCTGAGCTAAGAATTAAAAAAAAACACTGAAAAAAAACAAACATTTAAACAGCTTTACATCCAGCCAATAATGTCAGATTTCTAAAAACAGCAGAAAGTTATCCTCTCCCATAGAATGCTTACCACTATCTCTCAGACCGTCCACAAAACCAGAAAATTTAAGATTGTATAAATTCCATAAGGGCATCAATCCAGAATGTGATTTCTATAAGGAATATATGGCAGTTTTTGACAAAGATGGTTTAGAGTTAATCAACATCTTGGTCAGACAAAGTGAATTCTTGAGAAAGAATTGAAAATGGACATAGAGAAACTGACTAAACAGAGAGGATTATGATCGGGTGGATGATCTTAACAATGTCATTATGTGTTCCAGACATGGATGCCACGAAATTCACCTTGAGATCGAAGCTCAAGAGATAAATCTAGGCATATATGTAAAGAAAACATAATAAGGGGTTATAATCAGAGAAACAATAATAATTCTTTGCTCCATGTACTACTAGTTAACAGAAGAAAAAAATGTTTTGCTGCTTTCAAAGCCATAAAGCAAGTAACAAATGATGTTAGAAAGACAGTGTAAAATGTGTCTCTTGCTTTTATATTCACCTTGCCAGGTCTGTCAGCTATCCATATTTTTGCAGAATGACAGGATTTTTCATCATATATTTGATCTGTTCTTCATAAAATCTGTGGTTTTCTGACAAATCACTGAGGACTGAAGTCACTAGACAATGACGTAGATCTAATTTTCAGGCTTTGTATCCTTCAGAAAATTCAGGCTAACACAAATCCTACTAGTCTAAGTTTATAAGTCAGGGACACATTACCAGCACTGATAGCAGGCAGAAACAAATTTGATTTTATGATACTACTGTCATTTGCTGGTCAGTACTGGCAGAGTTGACTGCATAGCATGAGACCAAACCTTAACTAGTTAAGCTGGGGGCTCTTAACATTTATTAAGATTGGGTCTTGTGCTATAGTAACACAACTCTGGATACTGGAGCAGAATCACAGTGCTGCATGCACTATAAAGTCATTAAGCACAAAAATTTTCTCATGTATAGTTTGATTTTTCAGAAAATGAAGAGAGGGAGACAAGCAAAACAAATGCATATAATAAAAAGGTATGTGAAAGCTAAATAAAGACAATAATGAATTTAAGACTATGACTGCCTATAACATTCCTGGCAAAAAAAAATATAACAGTTCACTGCCGTTAATGTTAGTATATCTGACCGCCTTCTTTTCCTATACAATGAACAAGCAGATGATTAATTCATTTTTTCTCTTTTTTTTTTTCGAGAGCCCACTTCCTCTTCCTCTTCTCCAGTGATCTCTGACTTCTAGGAGCCTAATGGGTTTTCAAACAGGTCTCTACTTACAGGGTCCAATTAACTTTAAATTTCAGCAATAGGCAGTAAAAAGCAGTCTGACAAGCCTGATCTGCAAGGCCATGGAACGTATTATCATGGAACTTATAAACAAAGACATTGGCAACCTTCAAACACTGGACCCCTCCCAGTTTGGGTTTGTGAAGGGCCGATTGTGTTTCCTGAACCTGATTGAATTCTAAGAATCAGTCTCCAGAGCCGTGGGCAAGGGTAAGGCTGTCCAAACAGCCTATCTGGACCTCGCCAAGGCCTTTGACACCATCCCCCACTCTGGAATCATAGAAAAACTTACTAAGCTGGGCATAAATCCCTATGTCACTCAATGGGTTGCCAACTGGCTTACTGACAGAACCCACACTGTAAAAGTAGCCGACTCCAAATCCATCTCCAGACAAGTGACAAGTGGAGTAGCTCAGGGTTCAGTCCTGGGACTGCTCTTGTTTGGCATCTACTTCTCTGAAGTACAGGCCAACACTAAGGAACTCTGGCTAACAAAGTTCTCAGATGACTGCAAGTTGGGAGCCATTACTGAATCCCCAAATGATGTGGATATTCTACAAAAGGGCCTTACAGAAACAGATGCTTGGTGCCAGAGCCATGGGCTCAAGCTCAATGCCAAGAAGTGTATAGTTATATAAATATTATATTATAGATATAAATATTTAAAGATATATATATATATATATATATATATATATATATATATATATATATATATGTATATATATGGGTCTATATTATATTTTCGAAAGTTTCAAACATTGAACACCATATGGTCGACACCATATGAGCAATGTTTGAAATTTTGAAAATATAATAAAAAAATAAAAATAAAAAACTATACTTAGCTAAACACTGTAGGCAGGGGGTTAAGCCCCCTGGCACCCCCCATGTGGGGGGCAAGCCCCCCACATCCCTGCTACTTAAATATTCCTACTCCGAGATCGCACTGCATTGAAGTAAAGGGAAAATATTCCCTATGGCAATTTCTGTGTTACGCGTGCGCGACGTTTCAACATTTCAACCAATTGTGTTTGCTCAATACGTGTTCGCCGTTTACAATTTTTGATCACGCAATAGGAACTATAAATATACATATATATATATATATATATATATATATATATATATATATATATATATATATATATATATATATATATATATATATATATATATATATATATATATATATATATATATATATATATATATTATAGTTATATATAAAGCACAATGATAAATTGTTTCTATATACAAAATGGTTACCTTTCAGAATTACCACAAGGTCTCTGTAAAGCAAATAGCCTGGAGGAAGGTATTATAGTTTAACAACAGTTGAATACACAACAATAATAGAATTAAAAAACATGTTTTGAATGCAGTATTAGTTTTATGACAGCATACAAAGCAGATAGATTTTTTTCTAGTAACAGTTGATGCAATTGTATTTCACTTCTGTATCCCACAAGAAGAAGTGATATGTTTATTCAGATTATTTTTAACTAATATAGTATGGTTTGTTAATAATGAAATTGATGTTTCATGCACATTAATGCAACTTGTGTTCAAGAATATTTTTTTTCCAATTATTCTTAATTTAAACAATGTTGAATGGTTGTCAAGGACACTAACTTTAATACAAATGTTTGGAAACTTAATTTTATCACAATTACAGAGAAAGAACTGCATTTGTTAAATATCCACGTTTAGCTTTGTACATTTTATTTTCATTTCATTACTCTGATTTTTTTCCATTTGATCTATTAATTAACATGATGGTTTCTTGAAACTGATGTTCCAGAGTTTGTTTTTGAAATATTTGCATATATTACTCAAGCAAGAGTATAGACATGTTTCAATGCCTCTATGAAATTTAATCTAGAGTATGGTAGATTTTAGTGTAATATATAGAGAGGAAATTAGTATATACAATAATTCTTACTTTCACTACAATAGTCAATATTCTTTAATCTTGAAAAATAACATAGTGAATGTGAAGGGTTAGATGATTAGTAGTTCAAAATGGATTAGAGATGAACATTTATTCAAACAGCAAACTAACAATCCCCGGGATTCAGGAAGCTTGGCGCAAGGACGGTTTTAGCCTTGCGCTAAGCGTCCTCACTACAGATGGTGCAGCAGCACCATATGAATATGTATAAGGGCGTGCCTCAGCACCCTCAACATGCACAGGAAATGTGCGTGAATGCAGTGGGAGTGTACAAGTGCTCTACAGAGGTGTAAACATGCCCCGACAGTTGCAAAACCTACTATGCCTACTAGTAGAGCCTGCCTCTAATAGTAAGTCAGTAATTCAGTGTCTATGGATACTGAAATGTATACTAAGAATACAAGAGGGTCCACAAACAGTGAAATAAAATCAAAGTAGTAAACACACAAGCACATAGAGCAATGTTGAGCCCTGTCCCTAGAACTTTCACAATTAGATTCCCGTGTCCCTATTATACATTTGAATTGCTGCAATATCGAAGGTGTAAGCAAAGGGCAGCGTGTTCGCCCATCGCTGCCCTCTGCCAAGCATAGCTTACACATCAAATTCATTCAAATAGAGAAAAACATGCAGAATTAATGTAAATGTCAGTAGTGTAGTGTTTAGAGCATCCTAGTTAAAAAACAACAAAGGTGAGCGGATTTGTCGAACTAACTCCTTTAATGGTTAATGGTAAGCGCTTTCGTTGGCAATGAATAAGCCAACTTCTTCAGACCTTTGAACCAAATACAAAATATCCTTTGATGTAAAAAAGGTTGCTGTTTATACCCAAAGGTAATCCAATAAAGTAATCAATTAGTTAATTAAATAAAACACAATCAATTGTTTAAAAACATCCAACAATACCCATTTGTCTACTGAACCAACAAATAATATCACATAGATTTATCTAATTCCTTGAACTTTAGGCTTTAAACCTTACACAAACCTATTCTGTCTGATAATAAAAAGTAACAACAACACAATCCTATAAACGTGACTTAAAAGCTCAAAATTAATATCCCTTAAAAACAATATAATAAAATATACATATATAACAAACCTAAATACATCCATTGTTCTATATACTTTCTTATATTTATCTAGCTAAAGCTCTTATTTTAAGTAGGCACCTGATAGATACATACTCATTCAAACCAGGCATAACATAAGCCATAGTACGGATCTGCCATGCCAGCTCTGCTTCCTCCAGTCTAAGCTGCCATGGGCACCCCCTGGTGTTATGGTCTACCTTTTGCAGTACAACAAAACTAAACCTATGATCTGGGTATACTGTAACATGCCTTGCTAGGGCGTTTGTGCTAGTCTGCCTATCAATGCTATATTGATGCTCATATATCCTTTGTTTGAGCTTACATTTTGTCTTACCAATATAGTAAACCGCACTGATTGCAGACAGCCCCATAGACAGCCCCTTGGGAATCACAAGAATGTTTGCACCAAATTTGGTATGACTTGTCCCTCATGTTGATCTTGTTAGTGATCTTAATATATTTACATTGGGCACATCTTCCACATTTAAACATACCAGTTTGGCCCCTTAATATTCTTTTTGGTCTTTCCACTAGATTTTTCAAATTAAAGCCTCTTCTATACATTATAGATGGTCTTGTGCCCAACTTCTTAACCAATTCATTGTCTTGCTGTATTATAGACCAATTTTTACACACTATCTCTCTAATGCTACCTACATCTAGGGAATAAGTTGTTAAAAAAACGTACAATATTCAAGTTCTTATCTTTCCTCCGGGAAATATTATCCATTGTCCCCCCTAAAGGGGTTATACACTTTTGTTTATCTTGTATCAAAGGTTGAAAATACCCTATTGTTCTTTTATTGCATACCTCTTCCATCACTTGTTCTATTAGCTGAAGGGGATATGCCATTTTCCAAAACATTTTCTTAAGGAAATTACACTCCTCTAGAAAAATCATCAAATTTTGACACCATCCTCGCTGCTCTTACTGCCTGTCCCTTAACCACTGCTCTTTTCTGGTGGAAGGGATGGCAACTTGTAAAGTGTAAGAACGCGTTGGAATATGTGGGTTTTCGATGGATGGTAGACCTGAATTGCCCATTATTATAGCCCTTACTAAGTTGGATATCCAAAAAGTTCACCTCATGTTGGCCCATTTGATATGTGAACTCCAAAAATGAAGTAGATAAATTCATTTCAGATATAAATCCACTGATCCTATCCATCGGCCCCTTCCATAAAAAGAACATGGCATCTTGGTATCTTGTATACCAAGCTACATGTTCTTTAAATGTTGTACAATTAAATAGGAAAGACCTTTCCCAATGAATCAAGACACTATTAGCAAAACTGCTCCCACAAGGGGAGCCCATTGCAATGCCACTTTTCTGGAGAAACAATTTGTCTGTAAACAGAATAAAATTATTCTCTAAAATTATTTCAAGGAGAACTTCTATTAGGTTAACTTGCAGATGTTCCATCCCTCTTATATGAAGGAACTCCCTAACCCATTCGATGCCTATGTTATGTGGAAAGGAAGTGTAGAGGTCCTTAATGTCCACTATTAAAAAAGTATAATATTCATTAAACTCTAATGTGTTAATACTTTCTAAAAAATGCCAGGAATCTAGCATACATCTGTCTCTGACATAACAAATGGTTTCAACTTGAAATCAACAAACTTAGCGCAAGCATAGGTTACTGACCCCCTACCACCCACTATAGGTCTAAAAGGTGGACTATTAACATCTTTGTGGATTTTAGGGGCTCCAAACAATGTTGGAACTATTGGGGCTAGCATGGTCAGAAAGTGGTACATGTCCATATCTATGCTCCCTTCAAGAAAAAGGTCGCTCAGCATGCTATTTATTTTGTTATATGCCCCATTTAGCTCATTCTGGCTTGCACTAACATACACATCACTATTCAAATGGCTCAACATTCTTGTTTCATAGACATGTTGGTCCATGAAAACCAAACCACCTCCCTTATCGGGTTTCATAACCCTCACATTGCATACATTAAGCAGTTTGAGAAGATCACGCTCATTTGCATTAGTATTTCTATTTTTGTTGTAAGTTGTTACACCACAATTAAGTGCATGCCTAATGTCTATTTCACAAATTTTCTCAAACATAGCCAAAGACGCTTGGAGGGGTGGATTAAACAGGCTTGAAACTCTTAAACTATTGGTAAGCCTAGAGTTTTGTCCCAACTCACAAGTCAAATTTAATTTGCGAACAAACATTTTCAAGTCTAAAATTGTTTTAACTAAATTCGCTCTATGATCCGGGACAAAAGTCAAACCTCTAGCGAACAAATTAGCCATTTCCTCATCCACTTCTAATGAGCTAAAGTTAAAGATATGGAAGTCTCCTTCTGTATTCACCAAAATTTTGGGGACAGAATGGGCTATCTCCTCCTTCTGTTTTGATGCCTCCTTTGTGGGGCTTGTTTCTTGTTATACCTTGGTTGTATTGTCTGTTGTTGACCGGTATGGGTATTCCGAAAACCCTGCTGAAAATTTTCTCTCATTTGGTTGTTGATATTATTGTGCATAGTGGAACCCCCCCCCCCAAACTTGGTTGTTGCCTTGAGCCATTCTGCTGTTGATAATTGTGAATGTGCTCACTTCGGCGTACTTCCATTGTTTGGGGGATAACTATATCATCCTCCATTTCCAATTCAATGTCTCCATCCATAGGGTTTGGGCCAGGTATCCTCTCTTAAACCACCATAGTGTCAGAAACTAGAGGTGGTGGAAGATATGCTATTGCTTTAGCATAAGCATTCAGGTCTCTATTGATCTTTTTTCTCTTTATCTCAACACTTTTAGAAATGCTGGCATCAATACTAGTGAAAATTCTAGAGTACTCATATTTATAATGCTCAAAATCAGGAGCGTTCTTGATAGTCTGCCAAGTAGTTCCAAATCCCCTTTTAGAGTAGCTATCTGTGTGAGATGGTCAGTACCTCCATAAACTCTAGGCCCTGGTGATTGAATAAAGCTAACAGTTCAAAATGGAATACTGATTTGTTAACTAATCCGTTGGGGTAATGCCACTGGCGTAACCCTTTCGGCACAATGTTTTTATTTATACATTCTTGTAAATAGGACACTTCGAGTTGAAGTTTTCTACACTTAAACAGTTTTACATCAAACTCGTGCAAGTGTCCAACCATGGAGTTATTATTATTAAATGCTTCACTAATAACTCCGGAATTATCGTTGTTGATAAAAAAGTCATCTGGGCCGGTGAGTCATACAGACACACAATAAAAGTAAACACACCACTGCTTCCCAGACCACCAGCAGGATACTACCAGTGGGAGAGTCCTGCCAGGTCTAATCTTGAAACATAGACATTGATGTCCCTTGTGGGACACCCAAAAATTAATGATCATTGGAGTCAGTCCCAGTAATGATTCATCAAACCAGGCTGTAGACGTACATGGACCAGTAGGTTGTGCAAGCCTGATAAGCCATGGGTCGACACAACATATGACATGTGTCCCAACATGCGGAGAGTGGGCAGTGTGTAGTTGTGTGCTTATATCCCACCTGCACCCACAGTAAGGATGAGTGCTGTAGAGGAGGGGCAGGTGGGGGAACTATGGGTATGCAATTATTGGCCTAGGCATGCAGGTGTTGGCTGGTGCAGTCATCTTAAAATCACCCCGGGGATGCATGTAATATTTCGAAATGGGCATAGGTGATGCCCATACCTCTCAATCCCTAAGAGCAAATCCACTGGACAGGACATAAACCATTGGGGGAATAAATAGGGACCATACCTCTGAAGTGTTCACGATTTCCAGGACGTCCCTGATTTCGACTCAATTTCTTACTCTGTCCCACTTAATCCCTCCTAAAACTAGTGACTTTTGGAGGAAAGGTGGTGAATTACACATAATGAATAATGACAACAATTAAGAGTTATAAACATCATTTACCTTGGAAAATGTGTATGAATTCATATGCTCTGAGTCTGTCAATGTGTCAGGTTAATAGCACTAATAATTTAAATGTGTCCCTGATGTTGTTATGACGTGTCCCTGATTCAGCTGATATTTTTCCCCAATCGTATGAGAGGTCTGATAGGGACAGAAATCACATATTACACTGACAACCTTAGAAAGATGATAGAATATTAGGTATGCAGTAGCATGACTTGGCTAAAGGATGTGGGTTCCAAAACCCAATTACTTATTTGTATTGAAGAGTGTCAGTTCCCATGTATTAGCTTGACAGGTGTAGATTGTAAGAGGAACACAGCAATAACATGAATCAAACTCTGGACAGGCCGTGGATTCCATATAGTCGAACGGCATGCTTTCACCTTATGGGCAGCCATTCCCGATACTGTAGGTATGTCATCCAATGTAATAGGCATCACAAGGTAATATCATAGTCCTCACTCCCACCCAGGGGTGTGAGTGTCAGATGCAAATACCAAATGCAGTGCATTTGCAAGTGCGGGAGCAAGTGAGTGTAAGCCTGTTTGGCCGCCAGTATGTGAGTATTACACTGGTGAAGCAATGTAGAGGCTAATTGAGTGTAACAAACTTTAACCAGAGGTTAGCATTGCTTAGCTCCGCACAAACCCATGCACATCCGCTCACAACTGGTTTAATGTGCCTTAATCACTCCGTATTCAACGGCCTTGTTCTGCCCAGCAACAAAATAAATTGCCTCTTCAAGGCTCGAAACCAGGACACTGCATACACAGCTATTGTGATTTACCACTAAGCCATGGCAGATATACAAACATCGGATCTGATCACAAACATATCATCCAGCACAGTCATTCAAAAGTGTAGGAAATGTATTCCATCATGTAGATGTATGTGTGTGTGTTTATGTCCAGATATAGATACATACATATATATAGATATATCAAGAACATCCCATGTGACAACAAAGCATTACAAAGGAATGAAAAGGGAAACACCAGCAACACCTGTATTATGTAGTGGTGTTGTCCTATGTAATATCAAGAGTCCCTCAGACAGACATGTGTCATTAATACATGCAAACATTTGCACATTGGCCAAATACATCACTCTGTGCATTTTATTTACATTAACATAACAGTTCCTGTCCAATCATTATGTGAGAACAGTACTCTTGCAAGGTGCTGCGTGCAACATCATCATCATGAAAAAGGTAAATGGGGTAACCATAAAGGGACTGGTAGTGTTGTGTCTACAATGGGGTCGTCTGCATGACGTGTACCTGGAACCTTTAAGAGTCATGTGCATACCAGGATCATGTGCCTGAGAGACAGGTGTGAGGACAACTGGAGTATGTTGTGATGCATATTAAAAGGGTTACATGTGTCCAGTGGACACGTGTGTGAAATGGACAGCTATGTATGGGGCAAATGTTGTTCTAGGAACCAATTGGCCTTTTGTTTCCATAGGGTGAGAGTGGGATGTTGGGGAGGGAGAGTAAGTATGCTCATAGAGGATAGGTTGGGTAGGATGACAGACAAGACAGAATACAGGGTCGGTATATGACACACGTGGGGGGATACACCTTGGATGGGAACGGGTGTTCAGCAGTCACAAGCCCATGAGCCCCCAGATGGAAACAATGGGACGGAGGTCCCCAGCCATGGGCAGCCACCACTGCACCAAAACAGCCGCAAAGGTAGCAGTGCTGGAAGCTGTCTAGGAGGGGCAGGCTCACCCTGTAAATGTGACACTCTGCCCTCAAGCTGGCGTATCTGGCCTCGAAACCCCGTATTGAGCCCCCTAAGCACCACGTCCGGGATTGCACGACAGTGGACATGTTCCTGTCTGGACTTGCTCCCAGGGGGGGCAATCCCCATCCTCAGTGGCGGTTCCACCAGAAAGTGGTGCAGAGCCAACAGAGGTGGAGGTCCAAGGCTGGGCCCCAGATGTGCTGGCGCCCAGTGCCATGGCCAGCTGAAGTGGGACAGGAGGTTCTGCTGGAACCTCCAAACCCATAAAGTCTATGGTGTTGCAGTTTTAACACAGATATGGTTTAGTAATATTCAACAGCATTAAGGATTACTTATAACAGCATGCATAGATATGACCATCAACCCAACACAACAGATGGTATACATTTACAGAGGGAGCACAACACATGCATATATACTACATGACATCTGTACAAAGTGTGACTGCGGCTATGAACAGTGGCCCATTATTGGCATGTCACTGAGAACTCCAGGCAGTGTCTGTCATACCACTGTTTCATGTGACATATGTCCAATCAGGGATGCGATGGCAGTAACTCATCACTATCACCATGTACTGACTGCAATCCTCACACTATGCTCTTGCAGTTCACATATGTGTGTTCAGTAAGTAACACAGGAAACAAATGGTTCCACACCCAGACCAGTCCACAGATGGCCTTACAGATGGGGGTTACCTCACAAACAGAGCACTGTCTTGTCAGTTTTAAAACATGCAGAATAGCTATTACCACACACAACTTGTTAAACTGGCAGTAGTCTCAATTAAGCATAGCTACACTTAGATGCTGTACT
>NC_056726.1:1900637495-1900749995 GCF_019279795.1 Protopterus annectens | reverse complement strand
GTGGATGTGACAGACAATAGGTTACCTGGGACACACAGGCGGATGCTACCTACAGCATGTGTCCCACACCTTGCTGCCCTGATAGACTATACATTGATAGCAGGTTGCGGACAGTGGAATTATATGTGGAACAGAGGCATGTGCAAGCATAATGTGTGAGCCACATTGTGTAATGGTACTGAGGTGCAGGTGTCAATATGACCTCTCCTGGCTGTGTTAGTAGTTGTCATTATTAGCAGGACTGCTACCCTAAGTAAATCTCACATTGGTCATAGACACATTTTCTGCTGCTGTCCATCACCTTACATGAGACATTTGCTACAAAGCACATTACTGCCACTCGCAGTGATGTCATGGTACATGTGGCAACTGCTAGACCAAAACAATATGCCAATGTCCTGCTGTTATTATGAGGTTGCCCAGTGTCTGTCATTCTGGGCTGTCATGACTGAACAACAAGCCTTCAACACAGAGCACATGCATCCATGTTTCACGTGTGTGTGTGGATAATACCTAGGTCACATTTACCCATATAACCACATTCCAAGGCACATTTCCTACACCCAGAAGTAACACCTTGACACCTACAAGACAATTGCATTGGATGTGTATGCTAACCAGTACTAGATGTGTGGTTTTAATAATCCATTTGCTCAATGTAGAACCTACAATGGGGAATACTGACATCTGTGGAGTGAGGAACACCTGACTGAAGGCTCTGTAGTGCACAATTGCACTACCACCATATTACTCAGATCCAGACATGTGGGCCATAACAGTGGTATGGACCATTCCAGGTGGTGGTGTACACATATTCATAAAGGCTATTCACATGTAAAGACCACTACTCCAACATAACGCATCACAGATGAGTCAGGTACAAGTGACAGTGGCAAATGCTGCATTCTAGGTTGTATCCTCATATACATCCACCATCTTGTCCCCAGACTACCAACACACATCCATATGTGGTATGACTTAGTATGGTAGACCACCAGATAACCCTTGATTGGTGCACTGTACCTAGGCCTACATAAACTGTGCAAAGTACCCTTATACAGACACAGCTGCATAATGTGTTATGCAATGCAATAATACCACTGTTTGTAACCAGCTCAGTTGTACACATACCGGGTTCACTCAGATGTTGTCAGCATTAACACGGTCGACTGTTACTGTGCACCAGTAAACAACACCCTCATGGTTGGATATGACCTAACTGTACCTGCCCTGGATATGTACATCCCACACTCATACAACATAAATGACATTACCATAGCTTTCATTATCCTTTCTACATACAGGTGGCTACAATCATTACATACATGCACATGGCAGATAGCATACTAACAGTACACAATGTTTGCTGTCTATTTTAACAGAGATAATATTCCCTCTCTACTGGTCATCCATGATACCTATAATATCATACAACACCCCATGTGGCATGTATGTCTTTAGACATGTCCACCTAATGCAATGCCTACAAACATACCCAAATAACAGGATCATAGGACCTACACAAGGCCTGTACTGACAGACTCAGGGAAATCCAGCTCTGCTCTGTATGTTCCTGAGTAGTCACAGGTGATATGTTCATGACATGTACAGCCATGTGTGGCCACAGCTCCTACATATACCCTATGTCAACAATTTCAAGCCATGCATGCTGTGTGCTGTCTGGACATTAGCCGTAGTACCAGAATAGCCAGTACATGCTGGGGTGAGATGTTTACAAGCCACAGACCTTGCACATGCTTGAATGAGTGCACTGCCTAGCTCTAACAGAGCACATTGCTGGCACTCTTCCAGTAAGCATGAGGTGTGCATGGCAAATATGATATGCTCACTGTTGACCATTACAGTGCCCTGGCTTCATCATAGCACTGTCAAGTAACAGTTTGTAGGAGCATGACATGGAATAATGCTGTGTGTGTCTCACCGATATGTGCTGTTGTCATATATGTACACTTGGCTACTCGGTGAAGGTGGTGGCGTCCTACCAGTACATGAATACTACATCCATTATGGTGTAATGCTCGGCTATGTTTCACACATGCCGTGGGGAAGGTGTGGAATGTATCCTCTTGACCTGCTAGTGCACTTACTGATGTAGACCGCATTTGTGTACATGTATTGATGTTTGTGTAGATTCCATGTATGTGCAGTATCTGATGTCTGAAGGTGACCATTGTCTTAGTACATCATGCTGTTGCAATACAGCCTCAACATTGCCAACTGTATATGGTGATATGCTCTAAGTACAGTAAGCCATACATGAGGTATCGACAGATGTTTGGACATAACTACTAAGTGGTGGGGCTTGTTTGCAGATGAATGATTACTGAGGACAGCTCACTGGTGTGTTACAACCATTCCTACAATAACCTGTGTAAATGCTATGGTCAGGTTTTGTTAATTGAAGTGGAAGACAGACAATGTAGAATGCTGTAAGGGTGACAGTGAAGGTAAACCTCATGACACCTGTAACAGTAATACCTCCCTATTTATATATTGTGCATATATCAGCACAGTTGGCAAAGGAAAGAGTCAGTAAGCTTTGTACCAAATGCGATAGTGCTGTACTTCTGTAATACCTATCATGAGATAGGCAGGTGTTTGATTCACAGTACTGGCACGTGTGTGTGTGTGTGTCCATATATGTCACATATGGCTGGGAATACATCCCACATGTTTTCACTCTCCTAAGCACTGTTGTTGACACCAGTACAGAGTGAAGTGTAGAAAGAAAGGCATAGGCTGGTGGTTGAACCTCACACATGTAATGTGTATGTGTGTGACATAAGTGTATATCTTTGTGAATGCCACAGTGTGTGTGTGTGTGTGTGTGTGTGTGTGTGTGTGTGTGTGTGTGTGTGTGTGTGTGTGTGTGTGTGTGTGCGTGTATGGCTTTCTGTGTGTATGGCTGTCTGGTGCCTGGAGTGAGGCTGTATTTTACCATATTGAAATGTTATTGCCCCCACCCCCATCCACTCACTGCAATCTAGTATCCCTTTTGATATCATCAATTGTAGATAGGCATTCTAACTGCCTGTTAACATGTACACCCTGGGGTGTGACCTGTTGTTACCATAGCTTACTGATGGACTCCCCTCCCTACATACACTCACTGTACTGTAGTATCCCTGTCGATGTCCTCAATCTTAGGCCATTCCGACTACCTGTACATGTGTAATCTCTGTGGCGCATCTTGTAATTGCGTAGTACTATAATGATGATATGCACATAAGCAGGGGTTCTCATCCGAACACTGGCAACTGTGTGTCAGAGTGTGTGTTATTGTGTCTGTGAATCCCTGAGTAGGTGTGTCTGTGTTTGCATGCTGTCATGGCAGTGGGTATTACTGCTTCCCAATGAGAAGCCACTATTTCCACTGACCTTTACCCTTGTCATCCAGCATACCACTCTTTTACCTCCTCCCCGCTCCAGGTAACTATACCTATGATGTCTCCCACTATGGATGTGAAGGCTTTAAACACAGTAGCTTACTACACAGCTATCATTCTCTTGGATCATTAGAACAGTAAACCTAACTGAAACATGGGAGAATATAACTGTAATGTGGAAGCTACAAAGTGCATGCAGGTATTGTCATATTGACCTGTGGATAGTCAACATGTACGTATGGGACACTAACCGCAAACACCGACATCCCCCGGGACATGCAACTACACCTGAAAGAGGAAGGCAGAACATCAAGATCAACATGCTGTTAGTGTTGTTACACATGATACATACTGTCAAAAGTACAAAATGCAATCTAAAACTGTAATACATGGTATGTCTGCTGCCTGTCAACACTACTCAACAATATAAATCTACAATTGTCTACCCAGTATGTTCATCCTGTGCATCAGACCATATGAGCTTGTCCCTGCACTGATGGTGTGGATGACAGGGATGTGGCACAGGCATCATCATATGCACAGGGTGATAATGTTTGCCAGAGGCCTAGGCTGCACCATTGGATGAGATAATGTGTGTGTGTGTTAGGGCCTGTGATATCATTGGGCATGTGTGGATGTTATGCATGTGTGTGTTGAGGTGCCCTACATTTGTTTCCGGTGTGTGTATGCATGCACACAGGTCTGGCATGTGGCTGGCCTATACAGGGGTATTATTGACAGCTGCAGACTGTACAAGGCAGGTTTCGCAGTTCACGGTGTCTGGCCATGGCTACATGACCTGCGCCTGCCAGGGGTTGCAAAGGGCAATACCAGGCGGAGGTCCAGATTGGGTACTGTCTGATGACACATGTCCACTGGAATCATGTCCCTGTTGGGACCATCCAGGACAACGTGCATGTGGCCTGCTTTGTCCTGGTGTGGACTGCACAGCACCAGCTGCACTGCTGCTGCTACTGCCACTATGGGAGCAGGCATGTGCAGTAGCATGTTCACGTAGATCGTCAACAGGTGATGTAGCTGACCTATGTCCATGTGCCTGATGTCTCACTCCCACCAGATGTTCCAGCACAGACATTGCATGCTCTAGGATTGACATGCCATGGTCAGGACTCCCGCCATGTCACCCAATCATCTATCAATACATCTGCAAGATGATGGTGAGCATACAAGTGCCTAGATGTTGTCAGTTAATGAACGGACAGCAGCCCTTGGAAGCCTCAGCCTTCTCTGTTGTGCCATTCAGCGCATGCCTGTGCCTCTATTACAGCCTGAAACATGCATCTGGTGACTCCAGCTGATGTGGTTTGTCTCACAGGGGCATGTTGGCCAGTGGTCCTCCTACAAGCAGCGCTGGGCACATGCCTGTGTGGGACATCACCAGTCAGTTGACTGAGATCCTGGTGTGCAGGCACACCTTCCATAGTCTCTACACTTCCCTGTTCCATGCTACCACCCACCAACTCTCCTTCCTCTATGGCCAGTGGTGATGGGGTATGTGTAGGCAGGGTAACTGTGTGCGAGGATGAGGGGGAGACAGGTGGAATGGCAACCAGTGGCACAGATTCAGTCCCTGACAAACCTGTCTGTACCTCAATCATGCTACCATCATCACTGCTAGAGTCTATGGGGACACTAACATCAGGTGGACTGCAGGAGGGTAATGCACCTACATCAACACCTGTAAGGGGAAGACAAGCACTGTACATTACAAGTTATACCAGACACCCACAGACAGACAGACAGACACAGACACACACACAGACACAGACACACACAGAAACACACACAGACACACACACAGACACACACACACAGACATATACACACATACAGACAGTCCACACAGACACACAGATAGACTCCCACACAGACAGACAGACACACAGACAGACAGAACACAGACACACACACACACACACACACACACACACACACACACACACACACAGACAGACACACACACACACAGACACAGACACACACACACAGACACACACAGACACACACACACACACACACACACACACACACACACACACACACACAGACACACACACACACAGACACACACACACAGACACATGCTACATGCAGGTTATATAGCAGATGGCATTCAGCTTAGACAATTATAGTGGCAGTTATCATACATCCCTGGGTTGCACACAACAGGATGCATGTGTTATAACAGGCCGGCATGCACCTACACAATTATAGTGGTTGTTAGAATCCATAGCTGTATTGCAGCATTTGTGTTAGAAGCCTATGCCCCATACCTGCAACACAATGCATGCACTTTGCACCATTACACCACAATGCCGCTGGTGTGTGAAACATACACCACATTTTAACAGACCATCAATGACCTTTGTATATCTGGCACTGATGCTTTGTGTACTGCCCCTATGTGTGAGAACATGAGCAGTAGGGTATGTTGACTGCATACTATGTTTGTCCTGAGCCCTAGCTTAAATATCCCCTTGGCTACTCGGTGAAGGTGGTGGCGCCCTACCAGTACATGAATACTACATCCATTATGGTGTAATGCTCGGCTATGTTTCACACATGCCGTGGGGAAGGTGTGGAATGTATCCTCTTGACCTGCTAGTGCACTTACTGATGTAGACCGCATTTGTGTACATGTATTGATGTTTGTGTAGATTCCATGTATGTGCAGTATCTGATGTCTGAAGGTGACCATTGTCTTAGTACATCATGCTGTTGCAATACAGCCTCAACATTGCCAACTGTATATGGTGATATGCTCTAAGTACAGTAAGCCATACATGAGGTATCGACAGATGTTTGGACATAACTACTAAGTGGTGGGGCTTGTTTGCAGATGAATGATTACTGAGGACAGCTCACTGGTGTGTTACAACCATTCCTACAATAACCTGTGTAAATGCTATGGTCAGGTTTTGTTAATTGAAGTGGAAGACAGACAATGTAGAATGCTGTAAGGGTGACACTGAAGGCAAACCTCATGACACCTGTAACAGTAATACCTCCCCTATGCATATATTGTGCATATATCAGCACAGTTGGCAAAGGAAAGAGTCAGTAAGCTTTGTACCAAATGCGATAGTGCTGTACTTCTGTAATACCTATCATGAGATAGGCAGGTGTTTGATTCACAGTACTGGCACGTGTGGGTGTGTGTGTGTCCATATATGTCACATATGGCTGGGAATACATCCCACATGTTTTCACTCTCCTAAGCACTGTTGTTGACACCAGTACAGAGTGAAGTGTAGAAAGAAAGGCATAGGCAGGTGGTTGAACCTCACACATGTAAAGTGTCTGTATGTGTGTGACATAGGTGTATATCTTTGTGAATGCCACAGTGTGTGTGTGTGTGTGTGTGTGTGTGTGTGTGTGTGTGTGTGTGTGTGTGTGTGTGTGTGTGTGCGTGTATGGCTTTCTGTGTGTATGGCTGTCCAGACCCTGGAGTGAGGCTGTATTTTACCATATTGAAATGTTAATGCCCCCTCCCCCCATCCACTCAATGCAATCTAGCATCCCTGTTGATATCATCAATTGTAGATGGGCATTCTATCTGCCTGTTAACATGTACACCCTGGGGTGTGACCTGTTGTTACCATAGCCTACTGATGGACTCCCCTCCCTACATACACTCACTGTACTGTAGTATCCCTGTCGATGTCCTCAATCTTAGGCCATTCCGACTACCTGTACATGTGTAATCTCTGTGGCGCATCTTGTAATTGCGTAGTACTATAATGATGATATGCACATAAGCAGGGGTTCTCATCCGAACACTGGCAACTGTGTGTCAGAGTGTGTGTTATTGTGTCTGTGAATCCCTGAGTGGGTGTGTCTGTGTTTGCATGCTGTCATGGCAGTGGGTATTACTGCTTCCCAATGAGAAGCCACTATTTCCACTGACCTTTACCCTTGTCATCCAGCATACCACTCTTTTACCTCCTCCCCGCTCCAGGTAACTATACCTATGATGTCTCCCACTATGGATGTGAAGGCTTTGAACACAGTAGCTTACTACACAGCTATCATTCTCTTGGATCATTAGAACAGTAAACCTAACTGAAACATGGGAGAATATAACTGTAATGTGGAAGCTACAAAGTGCATGCAGGTATTGTCATATTGACCTGTGGATAGTCAACATGTACGTATGGGACACTAACCGCAAACACCGACATCCCCCGGGACATGCAACTACACCTGAAAGAGGAAGGCAGAACATCAAGATCAACATGCTGTTAGTGTTGTTACACATGATACATACTGTCAAAAGTACAAAATGCAATCTAAAACTGTAATACATGGTATGTCTGCTGCCTGTCAACACTACTCAACAATATAAATCTACAATTGTCTACCCAGTATGTTCATCCTGTGCATCAGACCATATGAGCTTGTCCCTGCACTGATGGTGTGGATGACAGGGATGTGGCACAGGCATCATCATATGCACAGGGTGATAATGTTTGCTAGAGGCCTAGGCTGCACCATTGGATGAGATAATGTGTGTGTGTGTTAGGGCCTGTGATATCATTGGGCATGTGTGGATGTTATGCATGTGTGTGTTGAGGTGCCCTACATTTGTTTCCGGTGTGTGTATGCATGCACACAGGTCTGGCATGTGGCTGGCCTATACAGGGGTATTATTGACAGCTGCAGACTGTACAAGGCAGGTTTCGCAGTTCACGGTGTCTGGCCATGGCTACATGACCTGCGCCTGCCAGGGGTTGCAAGGGCAATACCAGGCGGAGGTCCAGATTGGGTACTGTCTGATGACACATGTCCACTGGAATCATGTCCCTGTTGGGACCATCCAGGACAACGTGCATGTGGCCTGCTTTGTCCTGGTGTGGACTGCACAGCACCAGCTGCACTGCTGCTGCTACTGCCACTATGGGAGCAGGCATGTGCAGTAGCATGTTCACGTAGATCGTCAACAGGTGATGTAGCTGACCTATGTCCATGTGCCTGATGTCTCACTCCCACCAGATGTTCCAGCACAGACATTGCATGCTCTAGGATTGACATGCCATGGTCAAGGACTCCCGCCATGTCACCCAATCATCTATCCAATACATCTGCAAGATGATGGTGAGCATTTACAAGTGCCTAGATGTTGTCAGTTAATGAACGGACAGCAGCCCTTGGAAGCCTCAGCCTTCTCTGTTGTGCCATTCAGCGCATGCCTGTGCCTCTATTATAGCCTGAAACATGCATCTGGTGACTCCAGCTGATGTGGTTTGTCTCACAGGGGCATGTTGGCCAGTGGTCCTCCTACAAGCAGCGCTGGGCACATGCCTGTGTGGGACATCACCAGTCAGTTGACTGAGATCCTGGTGTGCAGGCACACCTTCCATAGTCTCTACACTTCCCTGTTCCATGCTACCACCCACCAACTCTCCTTCCTCTATGGCCAGTGGTGATGGGGTATGTGTAGGCAGGGAAACTGTGTGCGAGGATGAGGGGGAAACAGGTGAAATGGCAACCACTGGCACAGATTCAGCCCCTGACAACCCTGCCTGTGCCTCAATCATGCTAGCATCATTACTGATGGAGTCTGTGGGGATACTAACATCAGGTGGACTGCAGGAGGGCAATGCACCTACATCAGCACTTGTGAGGGGAAGACAAGAACTGTACATTACAAGTTATACCTGACACACACACACACAGACAGAGGCACACTGACACACACACACACACACACACACACACACACACACACACACACACACACACACACACACACACACAGACACACACAGTCACACACACAGACAGTCACACAGACACACAGATAGACTCCCACACAGACAGACAGACACACAGACAGACAGAGACACAGACACACACACACACACACACACACACACACACACACACACACACACACACACACACACACACACACACACAAACAGACACCCACAGCGCTGGGCACATGCCTGTGTGGGACATCACCAGTCAGTTGACTGAGATCCTGGTGTGCAGGCACACCTTCCATAGTCTCTACACTTCCCTGTTCCATGCTACCACCCACCAACTCTCCTTCCTCTATGGCCAGTGGTGATGGGGTATGTGTAGGCAGGGTAACAGTGTGTGAGGATGAGGGGAAGACAGGTGGAATGGCAACCAGTGGCACAGATTCAGTCCCTGACAACCCTGCCTGTGCCTCAATCATGCTATCATCATCACTGCTAGAGTCTGTGGGGATACTAACATCAGGTGGACTGCAGGAGGGCAATGCACCTACATCAACACTTGTAAGGGGAAGACAAGAACTGTACATTACAAGTTATACCAGACACACAGACAGACAGACAGAGGCACACAGACACACACACACACACACACACACACACACACACACACACACACACACACACACACACACAGACACAGACAGTCACACACACAGACAGTCACACAGACACACAGATAGACTCCCACACAGACAGACAGACACACAGACAGACAGAGACACAGACACACACACACACACACACACACACAAACAGACACCCACAGAGACACAGACAGACCAACATACACACACAGACACACATACACACACACACAGACACACACAGACATGCACACAAATACACACAGACAGACACACACACACACACACACACAGACACACACACACAGACACACATGCTACATGCAGGTTATATAGCAGATGGCATTCAGCTTAGACAATTATAGTGGCAGTTATCATACATCCCTGAGTTGCACACAACAGCATGCATGTGTTATAACAGACGGCATGCACCTTACACAATTATAGTGGTGGTTAGAATACATAGCTGTATTGCACCATTTGTGTTAGTAGCCTATGCCCCATACCTGCAACACAATGCATGCACTTTGCACCATTACACCACAATGCCATGGTGTGTGAAACATACACCACATGTTAACAGACCATCAATGACCTTTGTATATCTGGCACTGATGCTTTGTGTTGACCACTGCCCCTATGTGTGAGAACATGAGCAGTAGGGTATGTTGACTGCATACTATGTTTGTCTGAGCCCTAGCTTGCGTATCTCCCCCAAAGCAGTCCATGTCTGTTCAACATTATTCCGCCTACCCCTGAGCTGACTCTAGGCATTGTGCATGTGGTTGTACACACATGTTTGACATGGCTGTCCCTACTTTGCAGTGGTGCCACAGACCAGCACAGGTTTACAGTACACCTGGATGCTGTGTGGTGTATGACCTTGCCAATCACATGTAGTATGACATGTCTTCTGCTGATGTGTTGAATGACATGCATACATGGGTAACACTATGGTGTCCTTTTTTATCTACAGTACGGTAATGGTGTTCCAATGCAGGGACTTGTTATACTAACATGGGCCTTCAGCTGATGCAATGTTGTCTGTCCACCCTACAAATATGCAGGGACATACTGCACATTGAGCTGATGTGCATAGCCATTGCAGGGCATCATGTGGCTTCACAACTGCTATACAGTGTGAGCTACTGACACAGTTCATAGCCATGACTATGTTCACATACAATACATATCTAATGTGAAATGTGGCCCACATCACTGAGGTCTATACACACTAAACCCTAATGTGGAATGAGTGACACAGGTCACAGAAGGGTATATGGATGACACCCCTGCACATCTGCAACCATATTACTGATGCCTGGCAACTATACCCACACATGGCTAACTTAGCAGTACTCTATGTCCCACATGCCATCTGTGTACCTCACACACATGAGGAACAGGCATGACAGTGATATCTGACACCAGCAAGGTGTATGTACTGTATCTGTGGCTTGATGTGGTTGTATGTGTATGTTGTGCAACACATGTATGTATCTGGATACTGTATAGGTGAATGCTTTCATGTCATGACACACTCAGGATGTTCAAGACATGTTATGTGGTGGTTTCATGTTATGCCTACACAAGCTGTGCACAAGCTTGTATGATGTTTAGTGTTTCACATCTGTAATATCACCATTACACAAAGGCCATAGTTGTATTGTGTCGAGCCAATATACAACGGGGTGTACACACATGTATATCACTTCTACTGTGTGTGTTGCTTCATGCCTCTGTCCATCCTCCAAGGCCATGTAGACACATGTTCTGTCCAATGGTTGTGATTGCCATCTTATTTCACATGTCAGTGTTATCCCATATGACATATACCCATAGATGTCATATGCTCCACTGAGGACAGGGTTATACAGACAAAGAGTGGTATGTATGGGATGTGAGACATATTTTGCAGGATAGTTGAGCAGTGTTGCAGTCAGCCCACTACATGTCATGGACATGTCAGATAGCACATGACATTGTGTGACATTCATAGCAAGGGTGTAATCCACAAGGGTGTATCCTGTGGGCTGGTCATACTCCAGCTCCAACACATTTAGAGTGTGTGCACACATATGCTCTCTGTGCAGTATTGTTTGTATTCCCAACATGTGTAATGCTGATATGTAATACCTGTCCCTATAGTGAAACACACCTCCACTGTTGTATTCACTGTTGTCCCCACATCTGGCAATGACAGTTTGGAAGGTTTAATGTAGGTGTTTCATGTAGTCTTCACTTGTTTCACATGGGTAAACACTGTGATGCATTGCAGGTCTGACCAGTGTCCATTAACAGGACCAGCATACATTATGTGTACGTGTTTTATGGCAGATAGCATGCAATTAATATATTCCATGCATTATCAAGCCTGGTAAATAATAACAATCTCACCTGACACAGGCTGCTGTCACTGCAAAATGCCAGAGGTACCTAAACAGGAGTGACACAGCAGTAAGATCATTATCCACACCTGCGTGATAGCTACAGGGTGCAATGTCCATGTTAGTACATAAGCCAGTACAATACACTATACTATGGGGTATGCACATCTGTGCATACATAGAGTAGCAGACTATAGTATGTGGCATGTGTGCATACATGCCTTGCATATGATGTTACATTACATATTGTACAGTAACACATGTAACTATGTGAAATATAGTTGTGTCATATGTGCAGTAGTGACTTACCAGGCAACTCCAGGCTCGGTGGTTGAAAGACACCCACCTCCACAATACCAGCTAAAGCTTGTGGATGGAGGTCTGTAGGTGTCCCCAGGTTGGCCAGTAGCTCCTCAGTACGTGTGAGTGGGGGCTGGGTGAGTGCCCCCCCCCACCTGTTGCACCTTGTTCCCTGGTGATTGTATTAGCACTCTGTTTCGCCATCTTATGAGGTCAGTGTAGTGTCAGCGCACCTGCTGATAGGTGCGATTATGACCAACAACATCATTTACCCTCCTACAGAGTTCCTCCCACAGGGCATTCCACTGCTGTGCATCCTGTGGCACATGGTTAAGTGTTGCATTGTTGTCGAGGAGGTATGGGACGAGGACCTCATCCTCCAAGCAGCTGTACGCCGGCAGTCTGCTACGTGGCATACCTGGAAGACATAATGATGGAGACAGGTCACAGTAACTCACAGAGAAGTACAGAAGTACAGCTGAACATATATGTGTATCACATTTATTAAGATTACAAATACGTCTTTGCAAATCTACATGACACTAACACTGACATGTATAAGTCGCACACATTTGACACTTACTGGTTATGTGATGTTATCACCATATATGTGTGTGTCATGTGATGACATTGCTCATACATCATGTGGATGTTGTCTTGAAGTGGGCATGTCTCTTTGCCTGTACTGGTGTGTTTACCTATCAGCACATGCCTGGATGTGTTCACATTAATGCAATCAACCTTAATGCTGTGTATATGTCACATATATAGTTATACATAGCCGTTAGGGACATGACCTCTAACCCTGCAGACTTACAAGCATGTATGTGTTTTGCCATATAGATCTACATGACACTGCATAGCTGTGTAGCATCCTGCCATGTATTACTTGTGTTGCACATGTGTAACATATGGGACAATAGCTAGCTTGATGGTATTTGCAGGGTTGTATATCAACTATAGCATGTATGGTCATAGTGATCTAGTAGGCTATATGCCCTGGGCCATTTATGAGCCTAGGCAGATAGGTTACCTAGCTGTAGGCAACAGACAGGTAGGTTTTAGTGGCCAGTTCAAGCAGTGCCACAGAATTGATCCACAGGGTTACTGATATATTTGTCAAATGGTCATCACACCATGTCACAGAGAGGGGCGATATGCAGCTTTGCTGGACAGGGATGCATAGTATGGCAAGAGTATGTTAAGTGTATGGGACAGAGATCTGTCAGGCATGTTGTGATCCTTGTACTAGAAAGGTGGATTTCCATAAAGTATGTGTTTATTTGGGATCAGAATGTGTTAAGTGTAGCATGTCCAACACCTCTGGGTTGGACATGGCTTTATTCAGGGTAGGTTGCATGCTACATAGTGCAGCTAGGGATTGGGAAGGCCAGTGTAGGCCATCTACAGAGGGCAATAACCCTTAAAGGAAATATGTGATATATTATGGGTCACATGAGTGTTGATTATGGCTGAGCAATCATCTCTATATTCCTGGATAGCACCCTGTCATGATTAGGGGTGCCACATATCACTACCTGTCTGGTGTGGTGAAGTAACTATCAAAGGAAAGAGTACTGTCCAGCTGCATCCCATACACACAGTTGCCATTATGTTTACTGCTGCCTAGGTGGTAGTTCATGGGTACACGGTTTGTAACATAGGGGATGACAATGCAATACTTAGCTGTCAGATTGTGGCCATACATCACACAGCACACATCTGACACACTAAGGCTCTTCTGTATGTTGAACGCAGCACACATTGAGTGGACTATTGCTCCTAGTTCATAGTCATTTGCAAACATCAATAGGCTGATGTCTTCTGCATTAGTCTGTGTGGTATAGATAACAAAGAGGAGGAGTAGCAGAAATGAACTCTGTATTACTGTGGCTGGCACTGGTTTGATGTGCGTGTATTAATCAGACACCTTCTGTAGTGTTGGTTCTGCCAGCAGTCCAGTTGCAGTGGCGGCTGGTGACTTCAAATCAAAGCGGGGGAGCAGGAGACAGGTGAATGGGTGGGGTTAATGGGAAGGGGTGTGGCCAACCAGAAAGGGGAGGAGCTATGCTCAAAACCACAAAAACTGTAACTTTAATTAAATACGCTGCCCTAGATGCCAAACCATTATTATGAGAGTCCAATCATGACAAAATTAAGTGTAAAAGAAAAAAAAATATTTCAATGCATTGGCTGCATGACAGCTAACTTAATAGCTAGATGGAAACAAAAAGGTTGTGAGGCATGAAAAAATAAATTACTTTTTAAATACATTACTGGAATGCCAGTCAAAATCAGGCATATGAAAAACAAGCAGCACTCAACTCAAACCACTTCTTCTTGCACTGCAGTTCTAGCTATAATTTATATTCAGCTTTATTAAAGTACCAAGTAACATGCTGAAAATAGCAATCTCTGTGATACCCCAATTGTAAAAATGTTTCTTATCCAAAAAGACCTGCTGCCTGACAACTATCTACTTGTTTCATGGGGAAAACATGCTCAAAGTAAATAATGAAAAGAAAACAAGAAACAAGCTCAAGATGCATTGCTTAAAGGATTACTGTACAGGTAATGGACCACACATGATAGATTGGCATTCTGCTTGGTCCACAGGTAAAGCTTGCAAGGATGACTGCAAGTCTCCAACAAATGTATGAGCTTCTTAAAATAATGTAATTCTGTCCTTTATTACAAATACTGTCATATGCATTTCAATACCCATTATCTAGTTATGCAAGTATTCTCTGCATGGTAACAACAGAAAGGATTTCAATGTTGGCAAGTCTTTAACAGTATGCTTATTAAAGTTTATTTGCATCTTACAATCTCAGACAAGCTTACTTGATGGTCATTAAAGCATTGCTACTTAAACACAGAGCAACAGGCACTTTCTGAGTAATAATAAGCATAAATCAGCAGTATAAAAATATGACAGAAATCAAAGCATTCTGCAAAATCTAGGACAGAATAAAAGTAGCACTTGTGTTTACCTTGGATGGGGGGATACTCTGCACATTTACACTGCATAACTGCTCCTTGCCTTGCTTGGACACATCCAGAGTCACTACATGGGGGAGTGGGGTTCAACAAGTATGTCACAATTTGAAATGTCTCTGGCTGACTGTGATGGCCCTGACACATTTGTCATACCTCTCAACCTCAGAACAAGAAATATGGACAGAGATATACATAGAAGTGGGACAAAGGCCCTAAAAATGAGGACATTTTTTAAAGATTGCTCTTATAAACTTAGAAAGATAATAGAATGGTAGGTATTGCATTAGTATGAATTTTCTGAAAGGTGCGAAATCTGAATCTGAAATGTCTGTCATAGGTTCATAGGTAGGTACTAGGCTATCTGCCCTAGGGCATTTATAAGCCTAGCCAGAATGTGTTGGTTTTCACCTCCCTTTTAGACTTGATTCCCGAGCCTCTGTCCAGCAGGGCCATAGAAGTGATCCTAGGAGCAAATTTACGATTTCCCATCCACTCATCAAGATTTCTCTTGAAGAGGGTCAGCGAGGGGCTCTGCCTAACATGGACTGGGATTCTATTCCAGGGCATGGGAAGTCTTTGGGATATGAATCTATCCCTCCAGCATGTCCTATTTATTGTTGTGCTAAGGTTTAAATCCCTGGAGCGTGTAGCTCTAATGGATCTGGTTTTCTTGAGGTGGAGCATGTCCAATAATTCTAGGTTAGACATGGCTTTGTACTTCAGGCAGAGATCTCCTCTGAGTAGGTGGTAAGCAACTGAGTAGAGCTGGAGTTTCTTTAGTCAAGCTGCACAGGGCATCTGTTTGAGGCCCATGATCCTTTTGGTGAGGTATTTTTGAGGTCTCTCCAGCTGTTGCAGGTGTCGGGTAAGGTACATCCCAAATGGGGCAGTGTACTCAATTATGGGCCTGATGAGTGATGAGCAGAGGGGCACAATGACCTCTCTTGATCTAGATGCGAACCCTTTTGTGATTAGGTGGGCTATATAGAAGGTTTTTCTAACCATTTTGGCAATGTGATTGTCAAAGGAGAGGTTACTATCTACTTGGGTCCACAGATCCATAATTACTTCTTCTGTACTTAGTGGATTACCTCCTATGTGGTAGTTCGTGGGCACTTTGTTTTTTTCCAAAGGGGATGACTATGCATTTTTTTTGCATTTAGCTTGAGGACATGGTTCTGACACCAGGTATCCATCTCCGTAAGGCCCTTCTGGAGGATGCTTGTGTCAGCCCGAGAGTCGATTATGGCTCCCAGTTTGCAATCATCTGCGAACTTTGTCAGTCACAGTCCTCCCGTGTTTGCCTGTACCTCAGAGAAGTATATACTGAACAAGAGGTGTCCCAGGACTGAGAATTGTGGGACACCACTTGTAACTGGTTTAGAGTTGGACATGGCACCTGTGACTCTGACCATGTGAGCCAGTTTGCAACCCATCTTGTGACATATGGGTTGATATTTAAGCTGGTAAGCTTGTTTATGATGCCAGAGTATGATATTGTGTCGAAGGCCTTTGCGAGATCTAGGTAGGCTATGTGGACTACCTTTCCCTCATCTATGGCTTTGGTAACTGTTTCAAAGAAGTCAACTAGGTTTAAAAGGCAAGATCTACCCTTAACAAAGCTGAATTGGGTGGGGTCCAGTGTTTGGTGGTTCCCAATGTCTTTGTTTTTGAGATCCATGACGATGCTTTCCATAGCCTTGCAGACCAGGCTAGTGCGATAGTTCCTGGGATCTGTTGTGGCGCCACCTTTGTGGAGTGGGATCATTGTTGCTGTACGCCATTCTTTGGGTACATAACCTGTGGTGAGGCTGAGTTGGAACAGTGAGTTTATGTGAGGGTTTAGTTCATTTTGGATCTTGTGTAAGACGTAGCCCAAGATACCATCCGGTCCCATTGATGCTGTGTTTTTTACTTTGGAGAGGGCTGCTTTCACCTGTGTGTCTGTGATGTCTGGGGGATTGCATTCTTCTGGGAGAGACACTGGCCCTTTTGGGGAGAAAGGGGGGTAAAGTTTGCACTGAACCTCTCCGCCAGGATGTTGACAATGTCAGTGGGTTCAGTGTATTTTGTGCCATTTTGCACCAGCTCAGAGCAGATCTGAGAGCTGCCACCCAGATTCTTGATGTAGCTAAAGAATGCCTTGTGATTATCTCTAGAGTCTTTGACAATTTTTCTTTCGAAGCTGGCCTTTGATGATTTTATGAGGGATCAAAGTTTCTTGCTACTACTGATCAAGGATGCCTTCCCTTTTTGGGATTTTGCCTTGTCATGTAATAGTTTCCTCCTCCTGTTGTATAACTTATTTATGGCCGGGGTCCACCAGACTAGTCTCCTGTTTTTGGAGGAGTGAGTCTTGGTTTTGCTTGGGATGGCATGATCCATGCATTCCTGTAGGTGCTCATAGAGTGCATTTGTAAAGGATTCTGCAGTTTGGGTAGCATTTTTCATTAGCCCAGGGGCTTTGAAACTTTCCACCTCTGTCTTGAGAAGTGTAAAGTTTGCTTTTGATAAATTTTTCACAGTGGTTTCCTTGGCTAGGGGAGGGGTCAGGATGTGAATGTCCATTGCGATAAGTTTATGGTCTGATCTTACCAACGAGGGATTTACCTCTGGTGTGGAACATTGAGCCCCTATGTTGGTGATGACCAAGTCCAATATGTTGTCCCCTCTTGTGGGAGTGGTGACCAGTTGTTTCATGGCATTTGAGTTTATAAACTCCAGGAACCATTGGGCAGAAGAGTTGGGACTTGAGTAGTTTTCCCAGAAAATGTTTGGGTAGTTGAAATCCCCCAATATCATGGTGTTTGGTGAGACCTTCATATTCTCCAATGTTCTCAGGAATGCCAGTGGGGGTCCTGAGACAAGGTGGGTGATCTGTAGCAGGCTATGAACTGAAAAGCAGTTTTACCTACTGTTAATTGCACCTGGATGGTCTCCGCTGCCTTGTGCAGTGCCACTAACCTGGAGGTGTGGGTATCCTTGATGAAAATGGATACTCCCCCACCTTTAGTATTTCAGTCCGAGTTCTGGGGCCGAAAAGAATGGTATGAGTTGAATCCTGGTAGAGCTGGGGTGCTCTCTGGAGTCTTGAACCAGGTTTCTGTTACTGCACAGATATCGATTTTCTCCATACTGAGGAGTGCCTCGAGTGCGTGAATCTTGAGGTTTAGACTTCTGGCGTTGAGTAGCATTACCCTTAGATTTTTGTTTCTGGTATTGTCTATGGAGGTGGGTTTGTCTTTTGAGCCTTGCCTAAAAAAGGCACTATGGGGTTGGCAAGAGCCTTAGCCAGTATTCGAAAGCCTAAGGATGACAGGTGCAAGCCATCCCTGGCGAAGCAATGTGGCTTGTCGAGCATGTCATCCCAGGCTGACAGACACTGGATCCCCTTTGAATGACACCAATAGCTTAGCCAATTGTTAAAATTGATCATTTTGTCTTTATACTGTGGCATCATTCTTGGTGAGGGCAATATGCTACTCAGGGTCAGGGTCATACCAGCCTGGGCTACATGATCAGAGAGCTCATCTATGTCTCTTTTCATGTAGTCCAGGGAGGTACATCTCAGGTCATTCACACCAACATGGACAATGACAGAGTCATATTTGTACCTGCTGTGGAGTGACCTGAGTGCCTGTGTTATGTGGCGGATCCTGGCTCCCGACAGGCAGCTTACAGTGACCTTCTCCTTGCTCAGTCTGGTGAGTGGGACGCCAGTGTGCCTGACAATAGAGTCTCCAATTACAAGTGTATTAGGTGTGTTGTTTAGCCTTAGGGGCTGCAACTGTGTGGCACACTGACTTCGTGATGTATATGATACACAAAAGTTGTTGTGGTGTAGCGGTTGCTTGGATGTCTGCTTTAGAGGTCTCTGTTGCTTTGGCAGATTTTTATTTAGAGCCTCCGAGTATGTTTTTGTGAGTTTTTGTCTTGTTTGCTGGTGCGTTAGGTCTATGTGAGACTGGTTTTGTATTGCTAGTGGTTTCCTTCTCCTCCTGACTGGCTGTGCCAGTCTTGGGTTGAGAGAGCTTGGCCTCCAGTTTGGCTGTGTAGTTGCATCTCTCACATATATTTGAGTTTGTTGGAAGGAGGAGAGGGTTGTCTGTGTACATAAAGCAATTGTAAGATTGCCTCAAGATTCCAAGATTTACCAGCTGGACTGGAGAGTATACCTGAAACTGGACTTTGGACATGCCTGGATGGTTTAAAAAACTGATTTATTGATTGTCCGGGATGGACGAATAGGGATCCTTTTACTTCTGGATAGTATAAGGTGGTGTAGTACGAAAGTTTGTTAGTGTTTACTGAGAAATTTGAGCAAGTGCTGGGCTGTAGAATGAAAGTTGAGTGCTTACTTTGAGAGTTTGACTAGTTCTAAGGGAAAAATTGAAGAGCAGACTTTGTGGAGCCAAGAAATTTTTAAAACTGCTTAAAGGGCGCTGCGTGATGCTGCTCAATGCACAAAACTGGGCAAAACCATGCAAATGCGGGTTTTAAGGCAGGGAACTTGAAAGAGATAGGAATTAGTCCAAAACGGACAATAAGCTACTAGTTGCTGGGCAGGGACCACTCCTCCAGGTACAGAGAGGCTGCTCAAAGCTCCTCACTCTCACTGGTGAACAGAGAAGCTTCCTCCTATCCAAGTAAGGATATAGGCAACACAGGAACTATACCACAGCCCAGAATTCAGCAAAACCTGAAATCTGGACTACTCTAGTTCAGAAAAGGCAGGAAACAAGGATTTTTTTGTTTTTTTTTTCTTGTTTTTTAGCAGAACAACAGCAACTTAACAAAAATTGCTGTAAATGCTTTAAACAGGCTAGCGTACTTGAGTGTGTAGCCTACAACAGTTAAACAACACACAAATGACTTTTAGAAGTGCAAAAACAGTAAAATGCAAAAACAAAGCTTTTTTCAGTTCTTAGATAGCTAGAAAATCACTTTTCAGCGAGAATATGCTGTCACATGTAGAAAGGCAGAGAAAAAGTACTTAATCAGTTTAAAGTCACTCTTTTCATCTCTCTGTTGCTTGTAACCCTCTACAGGACCACGAGGAGCTATGCTGAGGCTGAAACAAGCACAAAACCATGCAAATGCGGGTTTTAAGGCAGGGAACTTTAAAGAGATAGGAATTAGCCCGAAACAGCCAATAAGCTACTAGTTGCTGAACTGGGACTACACCTCCAGGGACAGATAGGCTGCTCAAAGCTCCCCACTCTCACTGGTGAACAGAGAAGCTTCTTCCTATCCAAGTAAGGATATGGGCAACACAGGAACTATACCACAGCCCAGAATTCAGCAAAACCTGAAATCTGGACTACTCTAGTTCAGAAAAGGCGGGAAACAAGGATATTTTTTTTCTTTTTTTTTTAGCAGAACAACAGTAACTTAACAAAAATTGCTGTAAATGCTTTAAACAGGCTAGCACACTTGAGTGTATAGCCTACAACAGTTAAGCAATACAAAAACGACTTTTAGAAGTGCAAAAAACAAAGCTTTTCTCAGTTCTTAGAGTAGCTAGAAAATCACTTTTCAGTGAGAACACGCAGTTGCAAGTAGAAAGGCAGAGAAAAAATACTTAATCAGTTTAAAGTCACTCTTTTCATCTCTCTGCTGCTTGTAATCCTCTGCAGAACCATGAGGAGTTGTGCTGAGGCTGAAAATTTTTCTCTAACTTCAGTCTTTAATGATTTGCCACTAATTTGCCAAAATAAACACAATTTTATGAAAAATGGACCAAAAATGTGATGCAAAAATATAAAATAGCCACACAATAGAGCTGGGAACCTGTCAAAGAAGAGATCTTTTTGTTTAATATTAGTACTGCTAACTTGAGCAGCTGACAAAAAAAGAATCTACATGCATTTCTAAAATAAAAGTAATCTATAACTCTGATTATTACAGTTATTTCTTAATCGTAAACCCTCCACATTTTCTTCCAAAATTGCCATTTTGCAGTGGGATTATAAGGGGAAGAGCAACATTTTGAGCTAAAATCAGGGACAATTGAGAGGTTTAGATATGCCTAATTCTATAAAGCAATTTATTTACACATACCTCTCAACCTGTTAATGCAGGAAATCTGGACAAGGCCAAATATACTGGCGGAACATATAAACAGTACTATAAATTGTTGTAGAAACTGAGACATTTGATAGAATAACAGGTCTTGCTTTAGCATGCATTTTTCTGAAGGTTATGAAGTCTAAATAAAACTCAGTGTCTGTCATTATTTAGTGACTAAATTCCTAAATTATTTGTCAGAAAACCACACATTTTATGAGGAACAAACCAAAAATAAGAAGCAAAAATCTATTCATTCTGTGAAAATCTGGACAGTTGAGAGGTATAGTTCAGCCGGGGCTGTCTTGGTTTGCCACCGTTCCCCCTCACAAAATCATGGTCGAATGGAGCCTCCCCCCTGCAGCCATTCTAATGAACCATTACTTGGCTGTTTCACCCCATTTACCATAAACACTAATGTGCATACTGCTTTACTTCTACAATGATTTGGACTTCATTTGAAAGTTTTATTTTGCATTTTACAGCACAAACACTAAGACATCTGCTAAATAAAGCAATGCAATCTCACAATGAAAACAGACTTAGCATTAAAACTTCTGTGCCCTTGAAACAGCATTGAAACCCACATTCAAAGAAAATACATTTTGCCAGTGGCAGATTAAGATTAACTTTGGGCTGTTTTCAAATCATGGGGTCCTTGGACACGAAACATACATGTGGTCTTTGATACACCTTCCTGATTGTATTAAACTATATTTCTTGTACAATATAATACAGTTGCTAGAGGGTGTCTGAAATTTGTTTTGAACATTTTTCCAGTAAACAATGAAACAAAATGCATGCACCAATAATGACAAAATTGCCCAATTGAGAACATTTTTCCAGTAAATAATGAAACAAAATGCATGCACCAATAACAAAAAACTGCCCAATTCATAACATTTCTATCATAAAAGTCTACTCAAACTTCTACAGTCCACCAGTATCAGTAAATATGCACAATCTCTGAAAAAGTAAAAGTCATCTAAATAATTCCCATTAAAAAATCTGTAACTAATGAAGAGGTTGCTGCTAGCAACCAACTTTATACTTCATTGTTTCATCTACAAATAAAGTGCCTGTTGCCCTTGAGGAATAAATTGCCTAAGTTGCATTAAAAAAAATGATAAGCTGGTAATATTGCAACAGGGAATGGATGGCAAACTGATAACAGGTTCATAGTTACTAATTATCTTCACCAAAAAGGACTACAGTATCCACCCCCTTTACAATACAGTACAGTATCAGCAATGCATCTATTTACTGTGGGAGTAGAACCTACAGCCTTCTGCATCAAAAGCAAGTACACTACCTATTGTGCTATTAACAACACATGCAGACTCAACATAAGCAGTGCTAAACTTTTCTTCACCTGCAGCTCTCAGCTTCCTATAAAATCTACTTGACACTCAGCTGCATCTCTGAACTTTGCAGCACAAGAAATCTGGAAAAATCCAAAATTTGGGGGGGGGGCAAAAGACCAAAAAACAGGGACACATTTTAAACATTGCTTGCATAATATTGGAAAGTTGTTAGAATAAAATGTTGTGTTACCACCATACATTTTACTGCCAATTATTGAACCCACGACCCTGTGCAAAACAGTCAAAGCAACATACCACTATGTCAAATCATCTGTTTTATAAAAGAAAGGAAGACTGAAACTTAAATGGCTACCATTTAGTGAATTCAGTTCTCACCATAGCCGTCAACATCTTAGCACAAAACATCTGAACAAAGCCAATAATGGGGGAATACAGCCCCCAAACATATTCAGTGAATTCAGTTATCACCATAGCTCTCAACCTTGGCATAAAAACCTGGATGAAGCCAATAATGGGGAAATACAGTCCAAACAATAGGGACAAATATCCATTGAGGACACCAGAGCAAACCCACACAAACACAGGGAGGACATGCAGACTCCACAGAGAAGGCACCCCAGTCAAGAATTAAACCAGACAACCTGTAGCTGTCAGACAACAATGTTACCACTGCACTACTGGCTGTGTTAAGTAACAAAAATGCAGAAACCACAGAGTTTATGAGGAACAGAAAATAAAAAAAATATGAGGCAAAAAACTGCAAATGGTGGTGGGTAGGGAATTCAGGCTCTTGCCAGTTGGACCCAAGGTACAGGGTTCAAGCCTTATTCTCTTCTCACCACCATGCAGCAACTGGGGCATTTCACATACACAAACACACACACACACACACACACACACACACATGCACACCCTACCTTCCTTCCATAGCAGCCTGATCACCTCCATAACTCTGAGTCCACAGTGGGCTCACCACTGCAAGCTAAGTCCACAGCTGGAGCCTCCAGCCTGCGGGCGATGCAGTCCGGTGTGCTTCCAGTCTGTGCGATTGTCACTGCACAGACCTCTGGACTGGCAGGGAGGCGTTCCCTTCCTTCCCTATCTGGACTGCCTTACTGAGCAGTCTGGTGTTCAGGAACTCAGCATGTCTGAGTTCTGGACTGCCTAACACAGCAGTTCTGAGCCATGAATTGTTTTTTTTTGATTGTTTTATTTTCATTTTGTACAGTGGGGGGATGTTTCTTTTTACAGGTGGGGGGGCTGCAGTCCTGCAGTCCTATAGCACGAGCCACCTCCAGTTGCCAACCACTCCTGCGAAATAGGAATATACACCTAGTTTACTGCATGTAGCTGGAACACAGTATGGGTGATGGTGTCATACGACCTGGCAAGGTCATGATATGCAGTGTGAATCAACCCTACTGTCATCTACATCTGTACTGAGTGCATCAAATACGTTGATCACGGTTCATGGCCTTACAGACTAGACTCAGCAGGGTATTTCCCATTATCACTGGTATCTCCCTCATTTGTGGGGTGTGATAACTGTTGCTGTGTACCATTCGGTGTGTACACAGCCTGACATCGAGCTATGATTGAATATGATGTGCATGTGGATAGCTGAATGTTCTTACATTTGTGTAGGATACACCCTGGGATGTTGACAGTTCCCACAAAAGCTGTATGTATGGCTTTAGAGAGTGAAGCTTGTACCTGCATAGTCATTATTACAGGGGCCCTGTAGTATACATGGATATATTACTAAATGTACCTGTTGGGGGGGGTGGGAGTGGGTTTAGGTTCTCCAAGACCCTATCTGGATGAATGGGTGCTATTTCTGTAGGTGCAGTACTTCCCATGCCATAGTGCTGTGCAGCATGGCAGGTCTTGTTGTTACCATTACAATTAACGGCACAGCTATAGAATGCTCAGTGCTTGGCCTCATAATATGTAGCTGATTAGTTTCACAGTAGCTTTGTGTGGTTTTATATGGTATATCTGCATCTTACTGAGGCTGACCAGGGATCACTTACACTCACGTGTGGTCACACTTGCAACAGTTACTACCTTCTGTGGTACAGTTTAAAGCATGGTACCACCAGTTTGCCTTCTTGTTTGTGTTGGGTTGAATATTGGTTCTGTTTCAATGGCACAGTCACTGCACATATGTGACTGCTTAAGGTTCATTTGTGTAAGATTCAGGATTTGCACATGCATTGTCCATCTGCATGGGTGCCATGACAGTCACCACTCCACTCTTAGGAAACATAACATTGGCATTGGGGACTAACTATACGTAGCATACTGTTAGCCCTGTTTGTGTGACTACTGTGATCCAGGTCAGTGGGGTCAATGGAATCCAACATGCATTGAGCACAGGTGTTGGTACATGAGGAGTCTTCCCAGTTCATAATGAAATAGTCGAGAGTAGCCATTATTATGGTTCTGTCTCAGACCCAATCTTCCCCACTACAGCACATTATGACAGTTGGGAAATCCGCGGCCTGGGGGGTGATCTGTCTCAAGGTGGAATTTGAATTCCACTTTGGCACAAAGGTAGTTGCTTAGCATAATGCATCTAAAGTTATGCAAGTGCAACTAGCGTGGGGGTGTACTGGTGGGTGATCTGTCGCAAGGTGCAATTTGAATTCCACTTTGGCACAAAGGTAGTTGCTCAGCATAATGCATCTGGAGTTATGCAAGTGCAACTAGCCTGGGGGTGTACTGGTGGGTGATCTGTCGCAAGGTGCAATTTGAATTCCACTTTGACTCAAAGGTAGTTGCTCAGCATAACTCATCTGAAGTTATGCAAGTGCAACTAGCGTGGGTGTGTACATATCCTTCAGGAATATGGACACACCTGTGGCTCGTGTGTTCCAATAAAGGATAATGGGTAAGAGGTGAGCTATGTGTTATAACATGGTCATGCAGGTGTACTCTGCGGAGCATTGAAACATGTCTCAGCCACTACACAGATATGTTCTCCATGTTATGGATTGACATATGTGTGTCGGTATAGTGTTTCTGACATGTATCATTGTGTAGCAAGACCCGCAGTTTATTGCTTCGCTGTCCCTGTAACAGCAGTGGACCTTCACTTGACCTGTGCATGATGAAGGCACTATAGGGGAAGCAAGAGCCCTAGGCAGTATCCAGATTCCCAGGGGTGACAGGTGCAGGCCCTGTCTGGCAAAACATCATGGTCTGTCAACCATGTTATCCCAGGCAGACAGATACTGGATACCCTTTGACTTGCACAACTACACTAGACAATTGTGGAACATGATCCTTTTGTCCCTGTACTGCAGTATCATTCTGGCCAATGGCAGAATGCTACCCAGGCCTTGGGACATACCTGAATGGGCTTTAAGACCGGACTGTTCCTACACATGTTTCCATGCAGTCCAGGCTACTGCATCACAGGTCCTGCACAACAACATGGAATATACCAGAGCCATGTGTGTAGTTCAAAAGGTGGTCTGAGTGTATGGGTATGTGGCTAATTATGGCAGAGAGGCAGCTGACAGTATGTATGCCCTCATATAGGTTGGTGTGTAACATAGTGCTAGAGTTTGCATTCACAAATGGGTACTGTTGGGCATGTTTCCACCCATGTGTTCTGAGGTGTGGCCCAGTTATGCAAACTATGTCATACAGTTTGTGTATTTCGGTGTCTGTCTTTTTCAGCTTGGGGGGTCACTTGTTTGGCCAGATACGTAGAAGCATCTGTGGATGTGTATGATTTCTGGTAGTGTGTGTGGGTGTCCTTACTGTGTTCTGGTAAGGGTATGTGTTGGTTGTGTTGATGAGCTGCATGTCTTAACCTACACTTCATGACTGTCCAGTCCAGTCAAGGCTGTAGACTTGGCTGTCTTCCAGCTTACCCCTGTAGCTGCATCCCAAACAATGTGTGGGACATGGTGTTAGGTGGGTTTGGCAGTGTACATGGCATAGAGATTACATTCCCCCAGTATGGCCACATACACAAAGCTGACATTAGTAAACACCAGTAGCTGACTAGTGGACATGCCTGTATGAGCATTCAGTACTACAAGTACCAAGTACTGTATTTAGTTTACGTATTGCTTATGAAGATGTTTTAGACAGTGATGCTCACATGTAAATATTTGTGTTTTGGATGTGACAACACTGGTTATTATGGAAACATTGTAGCTACCTTTAGCAGTAATCCTCTTTGAGGAGCACATCACATCCTGTTAGTTGATTACAGATGATGCAAGTGTCTACAGGTCTTTTTCCTTCTCTGGGTATATACTGACATATCCACCAGGACCATGAGCTCTGTTGGGCACAGACACCCACTCTCCAAACAGAGTCATGTATCAATAGACTCTGATGCCACTATCAACATGATCAGGATATAATCAGATAGTGTGAGCCATCACCTATGAAGTGGCTATTACACATGGGCAGCTGTCTCCTATATCTTACACTCCTACTGCAGATGTTACACTGGAGTTAAAGATGATATGCAATCTGTTTCATTACCAGTGCTGTGCACTACCTTACATACAGTATGTGCATGTGGCTGTTAGGTTGGCAATGAGAGGTTGGGCTACACAAACCTGGTAGCTCAACCAGTGTGTCTCTAATCTCAATATCCACTCAATGTAGGTGTGCACATAGCCATTTGGCCCAGCCCTGTAACAAGGGTCACTACACATTTGCATAACATGTACACATGCATATCTGTTATTGCTTGCAAACGATACCAGAGAGGTGGATATTACATGTGTTATGTGCTTGGATAGTTACCTGTCTCTTCCAATTATCTTTCCTATCATGCTGCTAAACTGTCAGATGAATACAAATGATATGTATCCTGTTATTGAGTATTATAATTGCCAATAGACATAACTACTGTTTGCATAACATAACAGAACTGCTATGTAGAACAGAACACAGATCTGCCTAAAATACTGTACATTAAACAGTTATTGGCACAATATCCCACAATGCAAATCATATTTGAATGGTAAGCCCACCTTTAACATGTTCATCTTATTTATACACCCATACATATGTTGACTGTTACAATATATCGACATATACTATCCCCTGTTATAGCACATACTTGTTGGACCAATCCTGACACTGACAGTGGTGGAAGCAAATTGGTGGGCTCGCGCCCATATCATCTCTTGTGGTGTATGTGGAGTTTGCCGTGTGACCTACAGCAGTACACACATAGAATACTACAAGCATTACTACTGCTCAACAATACATCACTACAAGATAGCTATTTCCACCATATTCATTGATTACACTATAATTCTTACAGAACAGGTACTACATACACAGACATACTACATGTTATACATACCTTCTTAATAATCGGAGGTGTTATTGACTAGTATAATACTCATTTTCGGTTCATCTTTCAGTGTTTTGTACTGTCATACAGGTAGAGACAGATAGTTCGAATGTGTGACAAGGCAACCTTTTATAGTTACAGATCAGTAACATGTGCTATCCCGATGACCAATTGGTGTTCCTAAGTAGCTAATTACATGCACATCAGCTGCGCTGCTACTGCCTTAGCCAATACCATGGCTACAGTGGAGTATAACTGAGTACTCCACTTGGGCGTTGTCACTTTGCCTTACTTATGAGGAAGACAGTGTGGAAGTGTTGCTTGGAATCTATTGCAACAGCTGTATGGAGATGAACAGTAACATATTGTGTGTAATGCCTAGAGGATTTGGTCTAAATGTGAGTACTGCTGTTATATTTCTGAACATTGCTACTTGTGCATGGTTTGTTTGTACCTAATACGTCTGCATATGTTTCAGTCAGGACAGGTTGTTTGACCAGCTCAAAGCTGCATAGCTATGCATATAATGTTAGGGGGTTTACAGTGTGCTTACCAGACATATTTAGTTTGGTGTTACTGTGTATCATACTGTGCTGATAATCAGTACTCTGTAACACTTCCTGGTGTATGAACCTTTCAACCCTCTGAAACAGGATTAGTTCATACAAACCCTGTTACATCAGCAGCTGTTTAATTGTATAACAGCAACTATTTCACATACGGCCATGTTACTGTGTCTGTGTCCAGGTATGTTAAGGTTTCTGCAGATGTTGTAGTAGTTGAATAATAGGTTATGGTATGACAGTATGTATTGATGTAATTATTTTGGTTGTGGGGTAGGTGTTTGTGGTTGTACATAGCACATACAGGTGTGTAGGAACCCCTTTTATACCACGTCTATATGTGTGTGGGTGTTCTTTCCCTATGTGAACAACTATCCCTTAGTGGAATAATACTATGATAATTGCAGGCTGATTCATTAAGGCACTGTTAAATGCTTCCTGTATAGCATGCAGGTACTGTTAGTCCTTGAATCCTTTTGGCAGTACATCGGAATGTAATAAAGTTTTGCAAAATGAAAGCTGTCTGTGTATTTTTGTCATGGATATTTGCAGTCATTGCAGTTGTTTTGGTGTCTGTGTCCATAGAACATATTTGTAATAGTGTATTGGCATATACTCTTCATATGTTGTGTTCATATTGTTTGGGGGGGGGCAGAATGTGTGATTGCTATGGTCCATGTTATCCATGTTATACTCAGATATGAACACTTCGGATGCTGTCTATTGACATGTATGTATGTGTGTATATATATATATATATATATATATATATATATATATATATATATATATAAATATATATATATATATGTGTATATATATATATATGTGTGTGTGTGTGTGTGTGTATATGTATATAGATATATATATATATTATTGCATACGTTTATCTGTTCCTCTATGTTTGTTTGTGTCTTTCAGCTTTTTCCCGGTTAGGGGTCGCCACAGCGGAACTCTGGTCCGTTAATGATTGCCATTTGATTTTTACGTACCGGCTTGCCAGGCCTGACACACAACCTTCAACGAAGGTACGGCAATTCACACATGTCTCCGCATAGAAGACGCACTAGCTGAGAATCGAACCGGACAGCGTCTTACTGTGAGGCGACAACGCTACCACAGCACCACCACCGCAGTTTATCTGTTCCTCTATATGTATATAATGTATATATATATATATATATATATATATATATATATATATATATATATATATATATATATATATATATATGTGTGTGTGTGTGTGTGTGTGTGTGTGTGTGTGTGTGTGTAAATGTATATAGATATATATTATTGCATACGTTTATCTGTTCCTCCATAGATGCGTAGATGTTTTTAACCTATCTATATATCTACATATATTTGTAGACCTGTATATATCGACATGTCTCTCTCTCTCTCTCTCTATATATATATATATATATATATATATATATATATATATATATATATATAAAATCTGGGAGCATACACCTTTAATTGGGTATATGGCGGGTTGTCCTATTTCATCACATTCCTCCCTTTTGTGTTTTAACCTGTCTGCATACACAACTGGGATAGGTACATCCCAGGTAGCTTAGTGTTAGGTAACTCTGAAGATGGAGTACATGGTTGCGGGTTCTACTCCTGGAAGGTGCTATTATTTTACCTCTCAGAGTAGGCACTGGTAGGGGAAAGTGTGAATAACACATGTTTACGTGGTTGTAAACAGGTTTGCCCTTGATCTGCGCGACGTTAAGCAAAGGTTAAACCTGTGAAGCACTTCTCAGTTTACCGTGTTTCAGCGCCGCTTACCATCGCGCAAACCCATGGAAACCCGTTTACAACTGCTTAAGAGTGCTTTAATCCACCTACATCCAACAGCCCTTATTCTGGCCCTCAAAATAACCTAACAGCCCTTGCAGGTCTTAAACCCGTGACCATGAACACCACATTCACTGACTTTACCACTAAGGCATCTGAGATATGTACAAATGTTATGGTGCTTAGCATATACATTGTACTAAAGACATTCCTCACTACTGAAAACAAATGTGGCAGTCAGTTGGTGTACATATGTCTGATACATGTTAATGTTCATACGTTTGTGAAATTAGGTGTTGCAATGTGACATGATAGAGTGTATTATGAATGAAAAAGGTTCTTGTTTTGTGTCCTTTTTATATTGTCCCCATACTCAATGTATACCCCTCCAGTTCACTAATTGGACCTCCGTCCCAGGCCCTACCCATCATTCCTCCCCCACCCCAATCTTCACATACACAACAATTACCCCTTCTATGGTGAATTAGGTTAATATTAATTGTTATAATACCAGAGCTGCATGTGTTTTGTGTACACTCCAATTCCTTTGGAGTGCTTCTGTGTCACGAAGTGTGTTCATAGATGTTTATATATATGGCTATTGATGTAACTGTATTATATATATATATAAATGTGTGCAAACATCACTGACATGTGTGTATATGTATATATATATATATATATATATATATATATATATATATATATATATATATATATCGTATTAATTTGTAACAGTAATACATATGTAGACTGGAATGTGTTGGTTCACAAACTACATTACATTACAATGTACTGTACATATGTACACAAAGTGACTGTACCATTTGTGATCATTACGCTGAAATGCATATGGTATAAGGTGTAGTCTCAAGACCGTGAAACATGTATACACCTCGGATGGCTTAGTGGTAAGTCCCACGACTATATTGTGCATGGTCCAGGATTCAACACCTGTGATGCTTTGCACATGTTTTTTACTCCAGAATAAGGCTCATTTAAGCAGTTGTAAGCATGTTTAAAAGTGTTTGTGTGACATTATAGCAGTGGTTAAACACAGTTAAACAAACTTTGTAACATATAACCTGTGTGCGCAAACACGGCCACATCTGCTAACTACTCAGGATATATACATGTCAGTGAAGTAACATCTCCCTATGTGCTGACATAACATTACATTCTCTGTTGACTGTACTCTCCAGCACACATAGGTTTATATGGGCATTTTGAATGTTTATTATACAGACGATTGCTACCTATATATGCAAGCTGTGGTTAAGGTATACTTTTGAACATGATAAATATCCATGCCTTTATCGGGATTGGAACCTCAAATGCACAGATAATACGCAGATGCTGTAACCATTACACTGTTGACATTAACGTTGCTTCCGCCTAGTTTCTATTTAGATGATTTCTATGTGTAAGCTAGGCTAAGCAACGGGTGGAGGCCCCCAAACTCACTGAGCTTCACGTACTTTTGAAATAACAACATATAACAAATGAAGTGTGAGACAATACATTACAAAAACTACATTAGGCATAGCCCCTCACTGACACACTTCAAGGGAAACCTTGTTGTGTGAATGGGTAACAGGATATACACCCCTGAGATCATGTGTCCCAGAACCATAAAACCAGTAGGTGGAGGAGCCTGTCCAGTTTGATAGCTGCGAGACCTGTTGGGGGAGTTGAATGGTGTTGAATTGTCACATTAACATGCCCTCTTTAGATCACTAAGTGCCCCTATCACCCTCCACAACCCCAGTCTTCAACAGCTTCCAGCAACTCTTCCTGGAATTGCTTCATTGGCTATGCTTGACAGAGGCTCAGTTACTTCATTAATGGTGCGGGGAAAGTCAACACATTGTAGCTATGCATCTAACTGCCCTTGGGCAGATAGGTAGTAGGCTATCTGTGAACCTCTAAGGTGCAGGCCATCACAGCCATAATATGTGAGTAAATAGACCTTCGGATCACAATATACAGTGAGAAATCACCATGTAGTCAGGAAACAGTTAAGTACAGCAAGAACATACAGAACACTGATACTTAGTCACTCCAAAAGCCTATCTTGGAAGCTAGAAGACTTGTATAAGTTTAAGGCTTTCTATTGCTTACCAGTAGGTTACTTACAGGAGAGATGAAAAACAAGCACAGATGGGGAACATGCATGCAACAATACCATACCGGCCTATGTGTCAGCCTTAGGCTTTGGAATACTGACCAAGGCTATTGGCACCCCCATGGTAACTTATTGAGGAGAATCTTGAAGGTGAATACCAGCTCTGTAAACAGCTCTATAGCAGATTCAATGAGGGTTATGCTACTCAACACCAGGGGTTGTGATCACAACTTGCATGCACTCACAGCACTCCTCAGGATGGACAACATCAACATCTGTGCAGTAACTGAGATCTGTCTTAAGGCTCCTGAGAGCACACCAGCACTATCAGACTACAACCCATACCACACATTTCAGCCACAGAACATGGACTGATACAGACATGGAGGGGCTGTATCCATATTCATCAGGGGTACCTACACCTCCAGGTTAGTAGAGCAGCATGATACCTCTGAGATCATCCATGTGCAGCTAACATCAGCCACAACTGCAATGTAAACTGTGGCCTGCTACGGATCACCCTCCATGACCCAGGACCACCACTCCACCTACCTGGAGACAGTGGAGAACATGACAATCTTAACGCACACCCTGGCATTGATCGATGTCAACTACTATACCATTAACTGGGAAACTTACTCCGGTACTCACTTCCAGGCCCAGCACTTCCTGGAATGTATCACCTCATATGCCCTGCATCAGGTGGTAACCTCCTTAACATGGGGTGGAAACTGCTAGATGTGGTCATCACCAACATGGGCAACAGGTGCACTACAGTGGAGGTTAACCAGTCACTGGTTAGATCTGACCATGAACTATTCACTATTTCCACACCTAAGCATCTCCCCCACCCACGGATACCACAGTGTATACCTGTCCTACAGCTAAATATACATTACTCATAAAAAGGGCTGGGGTTTCACAGTCCCCACGCTAAAGGGAAACACTGCTCAAGATACATACAGATTTACAAATGCAGTCTATACGCACCTACATGGATGTATGGATCGTGCCATCACTGGTAAACCAAGACTCACTCCTCCTAGACAAGGACACTGGTCTGGTGGACCTCTGCAATAAACAGGCTATACTACAGAAGTATGACAGTGTTCCAGACAAACAGCAAATCCCATGAAGGGCAGACATCCATGACCACTATTAGTATGATACGTAGGTCCCTCATGACATCATCCAAGGCTAACATCAGCAGAAGAATACACAAGGATTCGAAAGATAACCACAAAGCCTTCTTTGGCTATGTCAAGGATCTATGTGGTGACACACAGATCTGCACTGTGCCGGTGAAATATAGCAGAAAATATGCTGACCCTCCTGATATCATCAACATCCTTGCAGATACATTCATTGCATACTTCACCCCCTAAAGAGCCCACAACACTACCCGAAAGGTACAGTATCCCACACATCAGAGACACACAGGTGGAAATGACCCTCTCTAACAGCAGAACACAGCATCAATGGAGGCAGATGTTGTTCCAGACTGCATCTTGCAAACTGGACAAGACAACGTATGATGGTAAAGAGTGAAAACACAGTACTGAAAACCACAAACTCACTCTTTGAGACCCAAATAAGGGTATGAGAACCACACAAATGAGAGTTCCAAAGGATAGTTCCAAAAAAATGACAGTTTTCCCAAACAAAACACCAGAATTCCGTTGTAAGACTGAAGTGTTTAATGATAACGCTTCCAAATACATACGTTTTCGAACACCTTCCTCAGAACATACATACACTTACTTTATTGCTGTATTTATACACCACTTGATTGAATAATAGATAATCATTTGAATTAATTAACCCATTAAGCATAATCTGCAAAAGTGTTTTGTTTTTTAAAAAGCATTTGTTAATATTAGAAGGTTAAAATATGAAATAAAACATTGTAAGAAGTAATATAATGAATTAAAAATGTATAAAAATTTTTTAAAATTGATATTATATACTTTATATAACCCATTATTAGAATACATTTATTTATTTAATTTCTGCAAGGTTAAAATTGTGTTTTAAAAAATGATCTTCATCACCATCTGGTGGACAAATATCGAAATCACACTCTCACAATTTGGCTGCTCTCAGTTTCAATACTGGAGCTAGTGATATCATGTCGTTCAAACCAGGTTCCCTGACAACATCCAAGACAATTTGCCAGTACAATTCCCTATATTCAAGTTTTGTTTCCCACATGCCACCCCTGATTTCTTTGGGCACTATTTCAATGACAAAAAAATAAAAAATGGAATTCTCACATTTTTGGGAATGTCTATATAAAGCATTGTTAATATTTCCCTTCCTCATTTCATAATAGTGCTCATAAATTCTGGATTTCAATTTCCTTTCAGTTTTACCTACATAAAAGGAAGAACAGGAGTGGCATGTGGCAATATATATGACCCCTTGTGTATTACAGTTGGCAAAGGATGTACTTTTAATTGTTTTATTTCTATCAGATACAAACAAATGTGAACCGGTCTGAATGTATTGACACTGGGAACATGATCCACATTTAAACGTTCCTTTTATGGCTAATATTTTTAGTAGTACCTTGTCCTCCAAATTCAAAAATGTTTTTTAAATTAGTGTCTCTCCTATATACAAACTTGATAGGTTTATTCTTCAAATGCTCTAAGTCAGTAATTTCCTGAACCTTTCCCATTCCCTGCTTAAAACTTTTTTAAGTGGAAATGCATCACCTGTATAATCCATTACATAAGCAGTGGAAAAATTATTATTATCAACGGCCTTTGATGTAACATTGGGGTATATATCCTGTTGACATAGATTGGGTAGTATTGATGGATTCATGACACCCAAGAATTGGGGAAAATCTATTCTTCCTACCTTCCATGACTGTTTCATATATTTCATCACATAAAAAGGATGGATATCCTCTTTCCTTAAACATGTCTATGATGTACTTGCTATCTGTTAAAAAATCTACTTCTTCTGAGGTCATCCTACTGGATCTAACAAGTTGTCCTTTTAATATATTTTTCTTTTGTCCAAAAGGATGGCCGCTAGTGAAATGAAGATAAGAATTGGAAAAGGTGGGTTTCCTGTACACCTTAGAAATAAAGTGGTCATCACCCTTCCTTAATAAAACATCCAAATAGCAACATTCATCGTGGTTGATGCTATATGTAAAGTCAAGAAAATTTGTAGTGGATTTTATATATTCCAAGAATTCATGAAACCTTTCTAGTGTGTCTGTCCAAAAAATAATGATGTCATCCAAAAAACGTTTGTAGAATACCCAAGAATTACTATATTCACTAGAAGTAATATACTTTTTCTCCCACCATGATAAAACAATGTTGGCGTAGGTGGGTGAACATTTAGCCCCCATGGCCACTCCCTTTTCCTGTTTGTAAAATTCTCCTGAAAGAACATAAAATTGTGTTTCAGAACAGTCTCCATTAAAACCATAACTGTCCTAAATGTGTCATCACTTAAGTCACCAAATGTAATATACTTTCCTCAAGCCAAGTCAAACCCATATCATGGGGTATACTGCCAAAAGATCGATAACATCCAAGGTAATAAAAATTATATCCTTGGAAAAAAGGTTTACATTCACCTGTCTTAAAAAATCCCAAGAATCTTTAATAACTGTTGTACCCTGGTTTGATAAACTTTTCAGTTTCACATCCACATACTTGGCCAAGGGAGTGGTGACAGAGCCCTCAGAGGACACAATAAGATGCAAGGGTGGGTCATGGGGGTCTTTATGGATCTTGGGTATCCCAAAACTGAAGGAACCCTTGGAAATTGATTATGTAAATAATTAAACGTATCCAAGTCAATGGTACCTTCTAATAATAGGTCATTCAATAAAATATCGATTTTACTATTGGAAATATTAATTTCATTGAGAGACGCTTTTGAATAGTTGTAAACATTATTTAAACATTGTTTCATCTTAGATTCATAAAGAATATAATCCATCACCACAGCACCACCCCCTTTATCCGGTTGCATGATTCTTAAATTTTTGTTGCCCCTCAGTTCGAATAAGAGTTCCTGCTCATTTTTAGATAAATTTGAAGAGACATAGTGAGAACTGATGGTATTGCTAATTTCCTCTCCATTACACGTTCTAAATTCTTTAATTGTGGGTGTAAGGGGATTGAATACACTTTTTCTATAATGAAACATCAGAATGAGTGTTACATGAATTTACTGGCTTAGGGGGATTATTACCAAACATAATGTCTAAGTTTTGTTTTCTAAGGAACATCTTGAGATCCACAATAGCACTAGAAATGTTAGTCTTCCTTAGTGGAATAAATTTGAAGCCCTTTATAAATAATTCAAAGGTTCTATGGTAACATCCAGAATACTATAATTGAAAATCTTGTAATGTTTGTATTCATATACATTCATGTTCTGTTGAATAACATCACCCCCCTGAATAACTACCTGCGATTCAACCTGGGTTGGTAATAGTACTGATTGTAATGTACTGGGGATCGATTCCTTAACCTGTTCGATCTGCGTAGTGGGGGTACATATTCTAAAGGAAAATCCTGATTATTTAATTCTCTCACACTGTGAACAGAAATTTCATCAACATTTGCATTAGATGTTTCATGGTTAGCCACTATCTCACCCCGAAATGACTTGTGGGGCTTTGGTTTGGGGTATGCATTCCCTAATTGGTAAGCTTCCAAATCCCTCTCCAACTTAGAGGCTTTCCTTTTCATATTTTGGAGACAATCCTTTTCAATATTGGTAAAAATGCTAAGGTATATAGACTTTTCTGATTCCACATTGTATAATAAATCACTTGTGATTTTTTTATTAACCTGAATAATTTTGTTAAATAAATGTTCCCTAACCCTGTTATTTTCTGCTATAATAGCTTTAACAATTTCAATTCCACATTTATCAAATATTTCTATTAAATCCTTGTGGAATACTGAATTTTCTTCCACACGGTTAGGGTATTTACACACACGCAGGCCCTTAGGGACAATACCCTTTGTAACACATTCTTGTAAAAAGGTTATATCACAACCCAATCTCTCGTATTTCTCTACATAAAAATATAGAAGATCCAAGTTTTCTTTGTATGTTACAGAAGATGATGAAGGCATATTGGCGTCATTAATACCTTCTTGAATACTGAACTTTTTGCTTAAAAAGGCTTGTAAATCAAAAGAATAACATTTATTACAGTCACCTTGTTTTGAATGAGATCGCCGCTCACGTTGACTTCTAGGTTCCTGATTAGGGAAACAATGTTCAGTATTGATGTCACAAACTTCCGATGCTCCTGTACGAAGGAGACGAGGAAACTCATCAAAATCATTAATATTTGGTATTGGAGTAAGAGCTGCTTGTTCGCCATTGTCCACACTGGTCAAAGCGATAGGAACAGACCGTTCACCATGAAAATTCACTTGCAAACCCGGAAGTGAACTACCGGGTGGTGAAAAAACAGGAACCGCTCCTGTTTTACGTTTAGGCAATGAGGAACCGTTGATACACTCATTTAGTAGCACTGAGATGGATGAACAAACTGGTGTTAGTAGTTCTACGAGTTGGGACAATTGTCCGATAACTTTGCGTAATTCACCTTTCTCTGATACTATGGACTCTTTGCTGATCTCTGCCCCTGAAGTCTCCGCCATCAAAAAGTTACTCAAAACAACGTAGGATGGTAAAGAGTGAAAACACAGTACTGAAAACCACAAACTCACTCTTTGAGACCCAAATAAGGGTATGAGAACCACACAAATGAGAGTTCCAAAGGATAGTTCCAAAAAAATGACAGTTTTCCCAAACAAAACACCAGAATTCCGTTGTAAGACTGAAGTGTTTAATGATAACGCTTCCAAATACATACGTTTTCGAACACCTTCCTCAGAACATACATACACTTACTTTATTGCTGTATTTATACACCACTTGATTGAATAATAGATAATCATTTGAATTAATTAACCCATTAAGCATAATCTGCAAAAGTGTTTTGTTTTTTAAAAAGCATTTGTTAATATTAGAAGGTTAAAATATGAAATAAAACATTGTAAGAAGTAATATAATGAATTAAAAATGTATAAAAATTTTTTAAAATTGATATTATATACTTTATATAACCCATTATTAGAATACATTTATTTATTTAATTTCTGCAAGGTTAAAATTGTGTTTTAAAAAATGATCTTCATCACCATCTGGTGGACAAATATCGAAATCACACTCTCACAATTTGGCTGCTCTCAGTTTCAATACTGGAGCTAGTGATATCATGTCATTCAAACCAGGTTCCCTGACAACATCCAAGACAATTTGCCAGTACAATTCCCTATATTCAAGTTTTGTTTCCCACATGCCACCCCTGATTTCTTTGGGCACTATTTCAATGACAAAAAAATAAAAAATGGAATTCTCACATTTTTGGGAATGTCTATATAAAGCATTATTAATATTTCCCTTCCTCATTTCATAATAGTGCTCATAAATTCTGGATTTCAATTTCCTTTCAGTTTTACCTACATAAAAGGAAAAACAGGAGTGGCATGTGGCAATATATATGACCCCTTGTGTATTACAGTTGGCAAAGGATGTACTTTTAATTGTTTTATTTCTGTCAGATACAAACAAATGTGAACCGGTCTGAATGTATTGACACTGGGAACATGATCCACATTTAAACGTTCCCTTTTTATGGCTAATATTTTTAGTAGTACCTTGTCCTCCAAATTCAAAAATGTTTTTTAAATTAGTGTCTCTCCTATATACAAACTTGATAGGTTTATTCTTCAAATGCTCTAAGTCAGTAATTTCCTGGAACCTTTCCCATTCCCTGCTTAAAACTTTTTTAAGTGGAAATGCATCACCTGTATAATCCATTACATAAGCAGTGGAAAAATTATTATTATCAACGGCCTTTGATGTAACATTGGGGTATATATCCCCTGTTGACATAGATTGGGTAGTATTGATGGATTCATGACACCCAAGAATTGGGGAAAATCTATTCTTCCTACCTTCCATGACTGTTTCATATATTTCATCACATAAAAAGGATGGATATCCTCTTTCCTTAAACATGTCTATGATGTACTTGCTATCTGTTAAAAAATCTACTTCTTCTGAGGTCATCCTACTGGATCTAACAAGTTGTCCTTTTAATATATTTTTCTTTTGTCCAAAAGGATGGCCGCTAGTGAAATGAAGATAAGAATTGGAAAAGGTGGGTTTCCTGTACACCTTAGAAATAAAGTGGTCATCACCCTTCCTTAATAAAACATCCAAATAGCAACATTCATCGTGGTTGATGCTATATGTAAAGTCAAGAAAATTTGTAGTAGATTTTATATACTCAAAAAATTCATGAAACCTTTCTAACGTGTCTGTCCAAAAAATGATAATGTCATCCAAAAAACGTTTGTAGAATACCCAAGAATTACTATATTCACTAGAAGTAATATACTTTTTCTCCCACCATGATAAAACAATGTTGGCGTAGGTGGGTGAACATTTAGCCCCCATGGCCACTCCCTTTTCCTGTTTGTAAAATTCTCCCTGAAAGAACATAAAATTGTGTTTCAGAACAGTCTCCATTAAAACCATAACTGTCCTAAATGTGTCATCACTTAAGTCACCAAAATGTAATATACTTTCCTCAAGCCAAGTCAAACCCATATCATGGGGTATACTGCCAAAAAGATCGATAACATCCAAGGTAATGAAAATTATATCCTTGGAAAAAAGGTTTACATTCACCTGTCTTAAAAAATCCCAAGAATCTTTAATAACTGTTGTACCCTGGTTTGATAAACTTTTCAGTTTCACATCCACATACTTGGCCAAGGGAGTGGTGACAGAGCCCTCAGAGGACACAATAAGATGCAAGGGTGGGTCATGGGGGTCTTTATGGATCTTGGTATCCCAAAACTGAAGGAACCCTTGGAAATTGATTATGTAAATAATTAAACGTATCCAAGTCAATGGTACCTTCTAATAATAGGTCATTCAATAAAATATTGATTTTACTATTGGAAATATTAATTTCATTGAGAGACGCTTTTGAATAGTTGTAAACATTATTTAAACATTGTTTCATCTTAGATTCATAAAGAATATAATCCATCACCACAGCACCACCCCCTTTATCCGGTTGCATGATTCTTAAATTTTTGTTGCCCCTCAGTTCGAATAAGAGTTCCTGCTCATTTTTAGATAAATTTGAAGAGACATAGTGAGAACTGATGGTATTCCTAATTTCCCTCTCCATTACACGTTCTAAATTCTTTAATTGTGGGTGTAAGGGGGGATTGAATACACTCTTTTTCTTTAATGAAACATCAGAATGAGTGTTGCATGAATTTACTGGCTTAGGGGGATTATTACCAAACATAATGTCTAAGTTTTGTTTTCTAAGGAACATCTTGAGATCCACAATAGCACTAGAAATGTTAGTCTTCCTTAGTGGAATAAATTTGAAGCCCTTTATAAATAATTCAAAAGGTTCTGTGGTAACATCCAAAATACTATAATTGAAAATCTTGTAATGTTTATATTCATATAAATTCATGTTCTGTTGAATAACATCACCAATCTGAATAACTACCTGCGATTCAACCTGGGTTGGTAATGGTACTGATTGTAATGTACTGGGGATCGATTCCTCAACCTGTTCGATCTGCGTAGTGGGGGTACATATTCCAAAGGAAAATCCTGATTATTTAGTTCTCTCACACTGTGAACAGAGATGTCATCAACATTAATATTTGCATTAGATGTATCATGGTTAGCCACTATCTCACTCCGATATGACTTGTGGGGCTTAGGTTTTGGGTATGCATTCCCTAATTGGTAAGCTTCCATATCCCTCTCCAACTTAGAAGCTTTCCTTTTCATATTTTGGAGACAATCCTTTTCAATACTAGTAAATATACTAAGGTATACAGACTTTTCTGATTCTACATTGTATAATAAATCACTTGTAATTTTTTTGTTAACATGAATAATTTTGTTGAATAAATGTTCCCTAACCCTATTATTTTCAGCTATAATAGCTTTAACAATTTCAATTCCACATTTATCAAATATTTCTATTAAATCCTTGTGGAATACAGAATTTTCTTCCACACGGTTGGGGTATTTACATACACGCAAGCCTTTAGGGACAATACCCTTAGTAACACATTCTTGTAAAATGTTATATCACAACCCAATCTCTCATATTTCTCAACATAAAAATATAAAAGGTCCAAGTTTTCTTTATATGTTACAGAAGATGATGAAGGCATGTTGGCGTCATTAATACCTTCATTAATACTGAACTTTTGCTTAAAAAAGCTTGCAAGTCAAAAGAATAACATTTATTACAGTCACCTTGTTTTGAATGAGACCGCCACGTTGACTTCTAGGTTCCTGATTAGGAAACAATGTTCAGTATTGATGTCACAAACTTCCGATGCTCCTGTACGAAGGAGGAAACTCATCAAAATCATTAATATTTGGTATAGGAGTAGAAGCTGCTTGTTCACCATTATCCACGCTTGCCAAAGTAATAGGAACAGAACGTTCACCATGAAGATTAACTTGCAAACCCGGAAGTAAACTGCCGGTAGGTGAAGAAACAGGAACCGCTCCTGTTTTGCGTTTTGGCAATGAGGAACCGTTGATACACTCGTTTAATAACACTGAGATGGATGAACAAACTGGTGTTAATAGTTCTACAAGTTGGGACAATTGTCCAATAACTTTACGTAATTCACCTTTCTCTGATACTGTGGACTCTTTGCTGATCTCTGCCCCTGAAGTCTCCGCCATCAAAAAGTTACTCAAAACAACGTAGGATGGTAAAGAGTGAAAACACAGTACTGAAAACCACAAACTCACTCTTTGAGACCCAAATAAGGGTATGAGAACCACACAAATGAGAGTTCCAAAGGATAGTTCCAAAAAAATGACAGTTTTCCCAAACAAAACACCAGAATTCCGTTGTAAGACTGAAGTGTTTAATGATAACGCTTCCAAATACATACGTTTTCGAACACCTTCCTCAGAACATACATACACTTACTTTATTGCTGTATTTATACACCACTTGATTGAATAATAGATAATCATTTGAATTAATTAACCCATTAAGCATAATCTGCAAAAGTGTTTTGTTTTTTAAAAAGCATTTGTTAATATTAGAAGGTTAAAATATGAAATAAAACATTGTAAGAAGTAATATAATGAATTAAAAATGTATAAAAATTTTTTAAAATTGATATTATATACTTTATATAACCCATTATTAGAATACATTTATTTATTTAATTTCTGCAAGGTTAAAATTGTGTTTTAAAAAATGATCTTCATCACCATCTGGTGGACAAATATCGAAATCACACTCTCACAATTTGGCTGCTCTCAGTTTCAATACTGGAGCTAGTGATATCATGTCGTTCAAACCAGGTTCCCTGACAACATCCAAGACAATTTGCCAGTACAATTCCCTATATTCAAGTTTTGTTTCCCACATGCCACCCCTGATTTCTTTGGGCACTATTTCAATGACAAAAAAATTAAAAAATGGAATTCTCACATTTTTGGGAATGTCTATATAAAGCATTATTAATATTTCCCTTCCTCATTTCATAATAGTGCTCATAAATTCTGGATTTCAATTTCCTTTCAGTTTTACCTACATAAAAGGAAAAACAGGAGTGGCATGTGGCAATATATATGACCCCTTGTGTATTACAGTTGGCAAAGGATGTACTTTTAATTGTTTTATTTCTGTCAGATACAAACAAATGTGAACCGGTCTGAATGTATTGACACTGGGAACATGATCCACATTTAAACGTTCCCTTTTTATGGCTAATATTTTTAGTAGTACCTTGTCCTCCAAATTCAAAAATGTTTTTTAAATTAGTGTCTCTCCTATATACAAACTTGATAGGTTTATTCTTCAAATGCTCTAAGTCAGTAATTTCCTGGAACCTTTCCCATTCCCTGCTTAAAACTTTTTTAAGTGGAAATGCATCACCTGTATAATCCATTACATAAGCAGTGGAAAAATTATTATCAACGGCCTTTGATGTAACGTTGGGGTATATATCCCCTGTTGAAATAGATTGGGTAGTATTGGTGGATTCATGACACCCAAGAATTGGGGAAAATCTATTCTTCCTACCTTCCATGACTGTTTCATATATTTCATCACATAAAAAGGATGGATATCCTCTTTCCTTAAACATGTCTATGATGTACTTGCTATCTGTTAAAAAATCTACTTCTTCTGAGGTCATCCTACTGGATCTAACAAGTTGTCCTTTTAATATATTTTTCTTTTGTCCAAAAGGATGGCCGCTAGTGAAATGAAGATAAGAATTGGAAAAGGTGGGTTTCCTGTACACCTTAGAAATAAAGTGGTCATCACCCTTCCTTAATAAAACATCCAAATAGCAACATTCATCGTGGTTGATGCTATATGTAAAGTCAAGAAAATTTGTAGTAGATTTTATATACTCAAAAAATTCATGAAACCTTTCTAACGTGTCTGTCCAAAAAATGATAATGTCATCCAAAAACGTTTGTAGAATACCCAAGAATTACTATATTCACTAGAAGTAATATACTTTTTCTCCCACCATGATAAAACAATGTTGGCGTAGGTGGGTGAACATTTAGCCCCCATGGCCACTCCCTTTTCCTGTTTGTAAAATTCTCCCTGAAAGAACATAAAATTGTGTTTCAGAACAGTCTCCATTAAAACCATAACTGTCCTAAATGTGTCATCACTTAAGTCACCAAAATGTAATATACTTTCCTCAAGCCAAGTCAAACCCATATCATGGGGTATACTGCCAAAAAGATCGATAACATCCAAGGTAATAAAAATTATATCCTTGGAAAAAAGGTTTACATTCACCTGTCTTAAAAAATCCCAAGAATCTTTAATAACTGTTGTACCCTGGTTTGATAAACTTTTCAGTTTCACATCCACATACTTGGCCAAGGGAGTGGTGACAGAGCCCTCAGAGGACACAATAAGATGCAAGGGTGGGTCATGGGGGTCTTTATGGATCTTGGGTATCCCAAAAACTGAAGGAACCCTTGGAAATTGATTATGTAAATAATTAAACGTATCCAAGTCAATGGTACCTTCTAATAATAGGTCATTCAATAAAATATTGATTTTACTATTGGAAATATTAATTTCATTGAGAGACGCTTTTGAATAGTTGTAAACATTATTTAAACATTGTTTCATCTTAGATTCATAAAGAATATAATCCATCACCACAGCACCACTCCCTTTATCCGGTTGCATGATTCTTAAATTTTTGTTGCCCCTCAGTTCGAATAAGAGTTCCTGCTCATTTTTAGATAAATTTGAAGAGACATAGTGAGAACTGATGGTATTCCTAATTTCCCTCTCCATTACACGTTCTAAATTCTTTAATTGTGGGTGTAAGGGGGGATTGAATACACTCTTTTTCTTTAATGAAACATCAGAATGAGTGTTGCATGAATTTACTGGCTTAGGGGGATTATTACCAAACATAATGTCTAAGTTTTGTTTTCTAAGGAACATCTTGAGATCCACAATAGCACTAGAAATGTTAGTCTTCCTTAGTGGAATAAATTTGAAGCCCTTTATAAATAATTCAAAAGGTTCTGTGGTAACATCCAAAATACTATAATTGAAAATCTTGTAATGTTTATATTCATATAAATTCATGTTCTGTTGAATAACATCACCCCCCTGAATAACTACCTGCGATTCAACCTGGGTTGGTAATGGTACTGATTGTAATGTACTGGGGATCGATTCCTCAACCTGTTCGATCTGCGTAGTGGGGGTACATATTCCAAAGGAAAATCCTGATTATTTAGTTCTCTCACACTGTGAACAGAGATGTCATCAACATTAATATTTGCATTAGATGTATCATGGTTAGCCACTATCTCACTCCGATATGACTTGTGGGGCTTAGGTTTTGGGTATGCATTCCCTAATTGGTAAGCTTCCATATCCCTCTCCAACTTAGAAGCTTTCCTTTTCATATTTTGGAGACAATCCTTTTCAATACTAGTAAATATACTAAGGTATACAGACTTTTCTGATTCTACATTGTATAATAAATCACTTGTAATTTTTTTGTTAACATGAATAATTTTGTTGAATAAATGTTCCCTAACCCTATTATTTTCAGCTATAATAGCTTTAACAATTTCAATTCCACATTTATCAAATATTTCTATTAAATCCTTGTGGAATACAGAATTTTCTTCCACACGGTTGGGGTATTTACATACACGCAAGCCTTTAGGGACAATACCCTTAGTAACACATTCTTGTAAAAATGTTATATCACAACCCAATCTCTCATATTTCTCAACATAAAAATATAAAAGGTCCAAGTTTTCTTTATATGTTACAGAAGATGATGAAGGCATGTTGGCGTCATTAATACCTTCATTAATACTGAACTTTTTGCTTAAAAAAGCTTGCAAGTCAAAAGAATAACATTTATTACAGTCACCTTGTTTTGAATGAGACCGCCGCTCACGTTGACTTCTAGGTTCCTGATTAGGGAAACAATGTTCAGTATTGATGTCACAAACTTCCGATGCTCCTGTACGAAGGAGACGAGGAAACTCATCAAAATCATTAATATTTGGTATTGGAGTAAGAGCTGCTTGTTCGCCATTGTCCACACTGGTCAAAGCGATAGGAACAGACCGTTCACCATGAAAATTCACTTGCAAACCCAGAAGTGAACTACCGGGGGGTGAAAAAACAGGAACCGCTCCTGTTTTACGTTTAGGCAATGAGGAACCGTTGATACACTCATTTAGTAGCACTGAGATGGATGAACAAACTGGTGTTAGTAGTTCTACGAGTTGGGACAATTGTCCGATAACTTTGCGTAATTCACCTTTCTCTGATACTATGGACTCTTTGCTGATCTCTGCCCCTGAAGTCTCCGCCATCAAAAAGTTACTCAAAACAACGTAGGATGGTAAAGAGTGAAAACACAGTACTGAAAACCACAAACTCACTCTTTGAGACCCAAATAAGGGTATGAGAACCACACAAATGAGAGTTCCAAAGGATAGTTCCAAAAAAATGACAGTTTTCCCAAACAAAACACCAGAATTCCGTTGTAAGACTGAAGTGTTTAATGATAACGCTTCCAAATACATACGTTTGAACACCTTCCTCAGAACATACATACACTTACTTTATTGCTGTATTTATACACCACTTGATTGAATAATAGATAATCATTTGAATTAATTAACCCATTAAGCATAATCTGCAAAAGTGTTTTGTTTTTTAAAAAGCATTTGTTAATATTAGAAGGTTAAAATATGAAATAAAACATTGTAAGTAATATAATGAATTAAAAATGTATAAAAATTTTTTAAAATTGATATTATATACTTTATATAACCCATTATTAGAATACATTTATTTATTTAATTTCTGCAAGGTTAAAATTGTGTTTTAAAAAATGATCTTCATCACCATCTGGTGGACAAATATCGAAATCACACTCTCACAATTTGGCTGCTCTCAGTTTCAATACTGGAGCTAGTGATATCATGTCATTCAAACCAGGTTCCCTGACAACATCCAAGACAATTTGCCACTACAATTCACCATATTCAAGTTTTGTTTCCCACATGCCACCCCTGATTTCTTTGGGCACTATTTCAATGACAAAAAAATAAAAAATGGAATTCTCACATTTTTGGGAATGTCTATATAAAGCATTATTAATATTTCCCTTCCTCATTTCATAATAGTGCTCATAAATTCTGGATTTCAATTTCCTTTCAGTTTTACCTACATAAAAGGAAAAACAGGAGTGGCATGTGGCAATATATATGACCCCTTGTGTATTACAGTTGGCAAAGGATGTACTTTTAATTGTTTTATTTCTGTCAGATACAAACAAATGTGAACCGGTCTGAATGTATTGACACTGGGAACATGATCCACATTTAAACGTTCCCTTTTATGGCTAATATTTTTAGTAGTACCTTGTCCTCCAAATTCAAAATGTTTTTTAAATTAGTGTCTCTCCTATATACAAACTTGATAGGTTTATTCTTCAAATGCTCTAAGTCAGTAATTTCCTGGAACCTTTCCCATTCCCTGCTTAAAACTTTTTTAAGTGGAAATGCATCACCTGTATAATCCATTACATAAGCAGTGGAAAAATTATTATTATCAACGGCCTTTGATGTAACATTGGGGTATATATCCCCTGTTGACATAGATTGGGTAGTATTGATGGATTCATGACACCCAAGAATTGGGGAAAATCTATTCTTCCTACCTTCCATGACTGTTTCATATATTTCATCACATAAAAAGGATGGATATCTTCTTTCCTTAAACATGTCTATGATGTACTTGCTATCTGTTAAAAATCTACTTCTTCTGAGGTCATCCTACTGGATCTAACAAGTTGTCCTTTTAATATATTTTTCTTTTGTCCAAAAGGATGGCCGCTAGTGAAATGAAGATAAGAATTGGAAAAGGTGTGTTTCCTGTACACCTTAGAAATAAAGTGGTCATCACCCTTCCTTAATAAAACATCCAAATAGCAACATTCATCGTGGTTGATGCTATATGTAAAGTCAAGAAAATTTGTAGTAGATTTTATATACTCAAAAAATTCATGAAACCTTTCTAACGTGTCTGTCCAAAAAATGATAATGTCATCCAAAAAACGTTTGTAGAATACCCAAGAATAACTATATTCACTAGAAGTAATATACTTTTTCTCCCACCATGATAAAACAATGTTGGCGTAGGTGGGTGAACATTTAGCCCCCATGGCCACTCCCTTTTCCTGTTTGTAAAATTCTCCTGAAAGAACATAAAATTGTGTTTCAGAACAGTCTCCATTAAAACCATAACTGTCCTAAATGTGTCATCACTTAAGTCACCAAAATGTAATATACTTTCCTCAAGCCAAGTCAAACCCATATCATGGGGTATACTGCCAAAAAGATCGATAACATCCAAGGTAATAAAAATTATATCCTTGGAAAAAAGGTTTACATTCACCTGTCTTAAAAAATCCCAAGAATCTTTAATAACTGTTGTACCCTGGTTTGATAAACTTTTCAGTTTCACATCCACATACTTGGCCAAGGGAGTGGTGACAGAGCCCTCAGAGGACACAATAAGACGCAAGGGTGGGTCATGGGGGTCTTTATGAATCTTGGGTATCCCAAAAACTGAAGGAACCCTTGGAAATTGATTATGTAAATAATTAAACGTATCCAAGTCAATGGTACCTTCTAATAATAGGTCATTCAATAAAATATTGATTTTACTATTGGAAATATTAATTTCATTGAGAGACGCTTTTGAATAGTTGTAAACATTATTTAAACATTGTTTCATCTTAGATTCATAAAGAATATAATCCATCACCACAGCACCACCCCCTTTATCCGGTTGCATGATTCTTAAATTTTTGTTGCCCCTCAGTTCGAATAAGAGTTCCTGCTCATTTTTAGATAAATTTGAAGAGACATAGTGAGAACTGATGGTATTCCTAATTTCCCTCTCCATTACACGTTCTAAATTCTTTAATTGTGGGTGTAAGGGGGGATTGAATACACTCTTTTTCTTTAATGAAACATCAGAATGAGTGTTGCATGAATTTACTGGCTTAGGGGGATTATTACCAAACATAATGTCTAAGTTTTGTTTTCTAAGGAACATCTTGAGATCCACAATAGCACTAGAAATGTTAGTCTTCCTTAGTGGAATAAATTTGAAGCCCTTTATAAATAATTCAAAAAGTTCTGTGGTAACATCCAAAATACTATAATTGAAAATCTTGTAATGTTTATATTCATATAAATTCATGTTCTGTTGAATAACATCACCCCCCTGAATAACTACCTGCGATTCAACCTGGGTTGGTAATGGTACTGATTGTAATGTACTGGGGATCGATTCCTCAACCTGTTCGATCTGCGTAGTGGGGGTACATATTCCAAAGGAAAATCCTGATTATTTAGTTCTCTCACACTGTGAACAGAGATGTCATCAACATTAATATTTGCATTAGATGTATCATGGTATCTACAACCCCCATAAGCCTGACTAGCCTGGTCTGCAATGGTATGGTTTGCATCCTCATGGCACTCATTAACAAAGACATTGGTAACCTCCGAACATGTGACCCAACCCAGGTCAGCTTGGCTGAGTGCAGTTAATGCCTACTGAACCTATTTGATGTCTTATATACAGTCACCAAGACATTAGATGATGGGGAGATGGTTCACACATACTACCTGGACCTTGCCAAGGCTTTTGACACCATGGTCCACTCAGGTATTATTGATAAACACACCAGCCTGTACATACACCCATACATCACAGGTTGGGTTGCCAATGGGCTTACACACAAAACCCATGTGGTACGACTAGTGGTATCCAGCTCCAACTCTTGACCAGTCATGACTGGTGTCCCACAGGACTCAGTCCTGGGAGCCCTACTGTTTGGCATATATGTCTCAGAGGTACAGGCAAATACAGGTGGACTAAGACAGACCATGGTTGGCAATGACTGTGAACTGGGAGCCATGATTGATAGTCCAGCTGACACAGATATCCCTCAAGGGGCCTCACAGATAACGTCACAGGAGGTCAACGTCATGGCCTCCAGCCAAGTGCTACTTACTGCATGGTCATTCCATTGTGGAATTGGCACCCATGTGTTAACACATAAGAGGCAGCCACTTTAATGCGGATGAGGTAATGGGGTATCTGGGGACTAAGGTAGATAGTGATCTCCCCTTTGACAATCATTTCTCCACAGTAGTTAGGACATCCTTCTATGTAGGCCATCTGATTACTAAAGGATTCCCATCTAGACATACTGGGGTTATAGTGCCCCTTTACTCATCACTCATCAGTCCCATCTTAGGGTATAATAACCCATGTGGGATGTACCTCAGAAGACACTTCCAACAGCTGGGAGGTTCACGAATGTACCTCGCCAAGGGGAATACTGGCCTCCAACATATGGCCTATGCAGCCAGACTGAATAAACTCCTGTTTTACTCAGTGGCATCTCATTTACCCAGAGATAATCTCTGCTGGCCAACACAGCCATGTTGAACTCAGGATTGATGGATATACTCCACCTATGGGAATCCATGTAACGGTGAGCCAGACACTGTAGTGAGCTGAACCATGCCACAACAATAACTGGAAGATGCTGGAGGGACAGCTTCCTGTCACAGACACTCCCCATACTTTGGAAAAACATCCCTAACTACATTATACAGAGCCCCTCACTAACACTCTGCAAGAGAAACCTTGAAGAGTGGATGGGGAACAGTAGATGCACCCAGGGATCCCGCCATTGCCTCTGCTCCACAGAGGGACAGTTAATGAATCAATGGGGTGGCAAAAACTGACACATTTTGGCTGGGCTTATTAATGGCCTCTGGCAGTTGGCCAAGTACCTACCTATGAATCTATGCATACAGTATCTGCATATGCTGATAGCTTAATTTACTGTTCAGGTGTTGACTTACCTTGTGCCAATGGCAGTTATGTGTGCAATAGTTGAGGGCTGCCTATGTTGGATGCACACAGTAGACTGCCTATACATGACAATTTACAGGTAGTCCTGTGTGTGTGCCATCCATTTTTACTGTTTGTGCAGGTGGAGAAAGGGGTCAGTCCCTAGGTGCCTACACTGTTAGTGTCTGTGCTATACGTTCCCTCTTTGCCAAGGCATGGGCATACTGGGCACGCCTCCATCTGCCTACTGGGGCTGGCTCAGGGTGTTCGTTGTCTGAGTACCTCTGTGCCTGTGGGGGCCTTGGCGATGGTGGTGGGCTGTGAGGGCCTTCACCATTCTGTCATTGCTGCAGCAGTTTCTGCAGGACCATATTATGTAGCATGGCATGCACTATGAAGATGTGGGCACATGTGCCTGGAGAGCACTGCAAGACTCTACCAGATATGTCCAAGCAACGGAACCGTGATTTCAGCATCACAAACACATGCTCTGTGATGATTCTGGTTTGTGTGTGTGCCTCATTATGGGTGTGTGTGCATTTCTGATGGGAGTCATCATCCACAGATCCAGTGCATAGCCAGCATCCCCCACCAGGTGACCATTTGGGATGTTCCCCCTGACAAATAACTGATACAGCTGTGAGGCATGCCAGATGTGGGAGTCGTGATAGCTTCCAGGGCTGCCAGCACACACATCCATGATAATGCCCTGGGCATTGCACATGACCTGGTAGTTGATGGAGGGGTATCACTTGTGGTTTATGTAGCACCTACCCTGCTAACCAGGTGGTGACTTGATGTGCATGTGCATAAAGTCTATTGCACCCGGTACCTTCGGGTATTCTGCCACACGGTGGAAGAGAGGCATATTGCTGGCCAAATCCTCCTGCGTTCAGGGGAAGTATATGTGCTCATTGGCATGTGGTAACATGGCATCCAGGAACTGGTTCATAGGTTCATAGGTTTATACTAGGCTATCTGCCCTAAGGCATTTATAAGCCTAGCCCAAAGTTATGTGGCTTACGCCACCCCTTATGTTAGAAATAATGTGCCCATTAGTTTGTTGTGCCTCTGTCCAGCAGTGACACAGAGATGATTCCCGGGGTAAACCTATGATCTCCCATCCACCGGTCAAGATTTCTCTTGAACAGAGCCAGTGAGGTGCTCTGCCTCACATGGACCGGGATTTTATTCCACAGCATGGGGAGTCTCTGGGTGATAAATCTATCCCTCCAGCATGTCCTATTTATATCCGTGCTAAGGTTTAAGTCACTTGCTCTAGTGGTTCTGGTGGATTTGGATTTTTTGAGGTGGAGCATGTCCATTAATTCCGGGTTGGTCATGGCCTTGTATGTCAGGCACAGGTCACCTATGAGCAGACGGTATATAACTGAATAGAGTTGGAGTTTCTTCAGTCTGGCAGTATATGACAGGTTTTGGAGTCCTTTTATCCTTTTGGTGAGGAACTTTTGGGGTCTCTCCAATTGCTGCAGGTGTCGGGTGAGATACATCCCGAATGGGGCATTGTACTCGATCATTGGTCTGATAAGTGAAGAGTACAGGGGAACAATGACCTCACTTGATCTGGATGTGAATCCCTTCATGATCAGATGGGCAATGTAGAAGGTCTTTCGAACCACTTTAGCAATGTGAGTGTCAAACGAGAGGCCACTGTCAACCTGGGTACCCAGGTCCCTGATAACCTCTTCTGTGCTTAGTGGGTTGCCATCTATATGGTAGCTTGGGGTTACCTTGTTTTTCCCGAAGGGTATGACTATACACTTTTTTGCGTTTAACTTCAGGTCATGGCTCTGGCACCAGCTATCAGTTTCCGTGAGACCCCTCTGAAGGATGTCTGTGTCCGATGCACTATCCACTATGGCACCCAGTTTGCAGTCATCCGCAAACTTTGTCAGCCATAGTCCTCCTATGTCTGCCTGTACTTCTGAGAAGTAGATGCCGAACAATAGGGGGCCAAGGACTGAGCCCTGTGGGACACCACTTGTAACTGGCTTGGAGTCTGACATGGCTCCAGCAAGTCTAACCCTGTGGGTTCTGTCCTTTAGCCAGTTTGCAACCCATCTTGTGACATATGGGTTTACATTTAAGCTGGTAAGTTTCTCTATGATACCCGAGTGGGTTATTGTGTCGAAAGCTTTTGCAAGGTCAAGGTAGGCTGTATGGACTGCCTTTCCCTCATCAATGGCCTTGGTAACTGTTTCGAAGAAGTCGACCAAGTTCAAAAGGCAAGATCTGCCCTTGACAAAGCCAAACTGGGTTGGGTCCAAGGTCTGCAAGTCCCCTATGTCCTTGTTTATGAGTTCCATTATGATCCTCTCCATAGCTTTGCAGACCAGGCTTGTTAAGCTTATGGGGCGGTAATTACCAGGGTCTGTAGAGGCACCGCCTTTGTGGAGTGGGACCACAGTTGCCGTACGCCACTCCTTGGGCACATGTCCTGTGGTAAGGCTAAGATTAAACAGCTGTCTTATGTGCGGGTTTAGTTCTTCATTGAGTTTATGTAGCACACAGCCGGGGACACCATCTGGTCCCATTGATGCTGTGTTTTTAGCTTTAGAGAGAGCAGCTTTCACCTGCGCATTTGAGATGTCTGGGAGGCTACACTCTGTTGGGATAGTTATCTCCCCTTTTGGGGGGGAGAGGGGGGTGAAGTTTGCGCTGAACCTGTCTGCCAGTATGTTGGCAATGTCTGTGGGTTCAGTGATTTTTGTATCATTTTGGAATAATTCTGAGCATATCTGGGAGTTTCCACCCAGGTTTCTGACATAGCTGAAGAAGGCCTTATGATTGTCTTTTGAATCTATGGCAATTTTTTTCTCAAAGTTGGCCTTGGATGATTTTATGAGGGATCGTAATTTCTTGCTAGTACTGATCAAAGATGCCTTCCCTTTGTGGGATTTTGCTCTATCATGTAATAGCTTTCTCCTCTTATTGTAAAGTTTGTTTATGGCTGGGGTCCACCAGACTGGACGTTTGCCCTTGGTGGAAAGAGTCTTGGTTTTATTTGGGATTGCCTGATCCATGCAGTCCTGAAGGTGTTCATAGAAGGCATTTGTAAGGGCTTCCGCAGATTGGGTTGTGGTTTCCATTGGCTCGGGGGCCTTGAAGGATACCACACCTGTCTTGAGTAGTGTGAAGTTTGCTTTAGAGAAGTTCTTCACTGTGGTCTTTTTTGTTTGGGGTGGGGGTGGGATGTGGATTTCTAGTGAGATTAGTTTATGACCTGATCTCGCCAAAGAGGGATATACTTCCAGTGTGGAGCATTTTGTCCCCATGTTTGTGATGATGAGATCTAGTATATTTTCTTCTCTTGTGGGGATGGTGACTAGTTGTTCCATGGCATTTGAATTTATGAACTCCAGGAACCTTTGGGCTAGAAAGTTGGGGCTTGAGTAATGTTCCCAGTCTTTATTCGGGTAGTTGAAATCACCCAATATGATGGTGTTTGGTGATACATTTATACCCTCCAGTGTCTTCAGGAAGGCTGTGTGGGTTTCCTGAGTTTGAGAGGGTGGCCTGTAGCATGCTACAAATTGTAGAGCAGTTTTGCCTATGGTTAATTGCACCTGGATGGTTTCCGATGCTTCGTGCATAGAAACCAACCTGGAGGTGTGGGTATCCTTGATGAATATGGATACACCCCCTCCTTTTGTGGTATGGTCCGGGTTTTGGGGCCAGAACGCATGATATGAGGTAAAACCTGATAGTGCCGGGGTGCTCTCAGGAGCCTTGAACCAGGTTTCAGTCACAGCACAGACATCGATGTTCTCCATACTGAGAAGGGCCTCGAGTGTGTGCATTTTGAGATTTAGACTTCTGGCATTGAGCAGCATTACCCTTAGTTTCTTCCCATTTTTGTTTTCTAGGGTGGTAGGTTTAGAATTTGAGCCTTGCCTAAAAAAGGCACTATAGGGGTGGCAAGAGCCTTAGCCAATATCCGGAATCCCAGGGGTGACAGGTGCAAGCCATCCCTTGCAGTAGCGTGGCTTGTCAAGCATGTCATCCCAAGCAGACAGACACTGGATCCCCTTTGAATGACACCAGAAATTAAGCCAATTGTTAAAGCCGATCTTCTTGTCACTATATTGTGGCATCATTCGTGGTGAAGGAAGGATACTGCTCAGGGTCAGGGTCATACCTGCCTGGGCTACATAATCAGAGAGCTCCTCTATGTCTCTTTTCATGTAGTCCAGGGAGGTACGTCTCAGGTCGTTCACACCAGCATGGGCAATGACTGTGTCATACTTGTACTTGCCATGGAGTGACCTGAGTGCTTGTGTTATGTGGCGGATTCTAGCGCCCGATAGGCAGCTTACCATGACCTTCTCCTTGTTCAGCCTGGTGAGTGGGACGTCAGTGTGTCTGACTATGGAGTCACCTATGACAAGTATGTTTGGTGTTGTATTTGGCCTTCAGGGCAGTGACTGCTTTGCACACTGATTTTGTTTTTTATGTGTTGTTTGTGTGGTGTCTTGAGTTTGCAGTTGCTTGGGTGTCTGCTTTGGAGGCCTTTGCTGTTTAGGTAAATTTTTACTCAGAGCCTCCGAGTATGTCTTAGTGTGTTTATGTGTTTGATTCAGTGGTGTGGTTGAGTTATGTGAGACTTGTATTGTGGTGTGTGTAGTTGCCTTCTCCTCCTGCCTGGACTTGCCAGTCCTGAGTTGAGAGAGCTCAGCCTCCAGTTTGGCTAAATAGCTGCCTCTCTCGCAAGTGTTAGTGTTATGTGCGAGGAGGAGAGGGTTGTCCGTGTACATGAGGCAATTGTAACATTGCCTCAGAATTCCCAGATTCACCAACTGGGCAGGAGAGGACGCCAGCATCTGACCCTTCGACATGCTAGAAAGAATTATGAGTTGGTATGAGACAGAAAAGTAGAGGGCTTAGCAGGGAAGTGGGCACTCCTGGCGGGTTTTGCAAGTGATGGATTTGTATAATATAGGAGTGCTTGACCTGCAAAGAAAATGCTTATAAGACAAGGGATATGCTTTTAAGACAAGTGCTGAGCTTTTTGAGAAGAAAAAGCAATTAGGAACAAGTGCTGTACTTTTTAGTGAAGGTGTAAACTGTTTAGGTTCCTAACAGAGCAGTTCTAAGGGAAAAATTGAAGAACAGACTTTATGGAGCCAGGAAAATGTTTAACCTTGTTAAACCGGCGCTGCCCGATGCTGCTCTAGTGGCAACTCCACGCTAAATCACGCTAAAGCACGTTAAGGCGTGCTTGATAGCAGGGGCTGGAAAGAAGCAGGAATAGACCCAAAACAGACAATAAAACTACAGTTTCAAGTCAGTAACCACTCCTACGGGGGGCAGGGAAGGCTGCTCAATGTTATTCACTGCCACTGATCAACAGAGAGACTTTCCTTTAGCCCAAGCAAAAATGGCCTCACAGAAACTTACAAACAGTTCAGGAAACAGCAAGCCTGTAACTGAACTTTTTTAAATCTCAGAAAAGTGGGAAAAAAGCAAGATTTTTTTTTTGTTTTTGTTTTTTCAGAGATAGCAGAGGTTCAAAGGTAATATCAAGTTATAACAGCGCAATAAATGACCCCACACAAGAGTGCTAGGTCAAGGACAGATGTAGTACCCTGGATGCTGATGCCTGTGAGATCCCCATGATATCCCCAGTTGATCATTGAAAGGTACCTGTAGCTAGTATTCTCAGGCTTACACATACCTTTGCATCCACTGGGATGGGTTCCCCTCTGTTTTTTCTGGCTCTGAGGCATGGCCAGCACAGCTCCACAAGTTGCTGTAGGATGTCCTTGTCCACCCTGTAATGCTCTACTATCTCCAGATCATGTAGCCCCTGGTAGGTTACCCTGGGTCTGAACACTCTCCTCCTCCTCTGGTGCCTGAGGTGGTCATGTGCATCATCCTCCACACCACCTTCAGTCTCCAACATATGCTGGTGGATCAAAGCTATGGCAGCTCCTAACATGTACATAATAAAAGTTCCCTGTCTATATACACCACTGGTGCAGAGTATATGGGAATACACAAATGTGTGTGAGGTGCTTTCACACTTTATAGTATTGTGCTATGGATGCTGCTGATGTCAGTGGGTGTGTATGAGCTATTTCAGCTGCAGCGTGTCTTAATTATGGGTTTTGCAATGAATATTGCAAGTGTGGGATCTTTACTGTGTAGATCTACTTGCCTGCCTTGATTAATCTGTTGCCCTTTAATTCACTTTTAGACCTGGATCCCCTCCCATTTTTAGGCATGCATCCACCTGCCGTCTTTCTTGTTTTGTACTTTCCCTACCCAGTCATGGCAAAATGTGCTTTGTAGCTGATATACTGCAAATCGGCTTTGTTCTGCTTTGACACTTTACTGTTTTCTTTGCAGTACAGCCCCTCCCCTTTCCTGTTCTGCAGGTAGCTGCTTGCAGCCTTGTTAGCTGTTGTCAGTGGCCCACTGTAGGTTCCTAGGTGTTAATTAGTCATTTGTACTCCAATTTCACTGCTGCGGCATTTCCTTAATTCTTTCCTATATATTTCCTGTTTCAGCTGCAGTGCGCTCCGTGACTACCCATTTACCAGGTTTACGTGCATTTTCATCTCCTTTCACATGCATACTCGGTTACCTTGTGTACTCTCAGCTAAGCATATCTATGGCCAATTCGACATACCCCTATCCTGCAGCTTTGCCTAGCCAGGACCAAACCAGTTTGCAATGCTCCAATGTGCTTACAGCAATGGCGACACACCCCTCTCTTGATGTCATCTTTATCTCAAGGGCACACCTCGGGGTTATAATGCTACGGGTGATAATGCTACGCTGTGAGGTGCATCCTTACACCAGCGGGGAATCTGCGATTCACTATTATTCCTCTTATTTGCATGGCATTGCCTACTAATTCCTAGCTACTGGGCATAACACTGTCACTGCCCCTTAGCAACCCTTGCGCTATAGTATGGTGTAGTATGCCTGCCATTGACTATTATGGGGAACTCATGATATGTGTTTCATTGCAGTTTTATTCTATATTTTTATATATTCCTTGCGATCCCTTTTGCGCACCGCTGCCCTGCGCTTCCATGTCGCGATAGTGCGACTATATATATTAAATGTTAATTTTATATTTTGCACATGTTTTTATGCCAATGGCTATATATTTAGCCATTGGCATATATTAACAATATAATACATGTGTTTGGTCAGCTGTTATGGCTCCGATTTTATATTTGCAAAAATGTAAACCGTTTTCTTCTGTTTGCATTTCTGCATGCTTACACTATGCCTGCACCACATCCTGAATCACTACATACCTTTATTTGCATGCTACACTGCTGCACATGGGGTAATTAGCATACAAGGCTCGGAAGTTGTGCAGGCGTAGTGTATGCAGGTAGTGCACGTGGAAACAGCTCATACCTGAATCGCTCGGCGTCCATATTTTGTGTTAGAGCGCTGATGTTATGACTGCACTTAGCGCAAGCTTCATGAATCCCGGGGAATGTGATTGAACTGTTTTGTTCAAAAAAGTACAATAGATGCATTGTGTTAGAAACAGTTAATGAAGTGTGTCAGAATGGCAAGATGTATACGTTTCTATATTATTGCATAATGCCAGTGTTAATGTTGCTTTCAGGTATTACCATGGCAACATATGAGTAAGCCTGTAATCACAGCTTAGTCACAGAATTTTCTGGTGATTCTAATGCAATCTAATCTTTAATATATGACAAGTGAAAAAATGTCATTGCTTAATTAAGATGTCATTAAACTCTTGGAGATAGACCTTTTTTATCAAACAAGAAGACATATATTTTGTTATTTCTTTTACAAAAAGTGAATGATAGTCTTACATCAATTAATAGACGCATGGGACTTTTAAATGGAATATGTGTTCATATTCCCATTTTAGACCTTGTGCAGTTAAATGTATCTAGTTCTAATAGAAGTATACTTGCAACAGCTATGGCATTGTTTATATAACATTATGGCCAATCTGAGACTGAGTTTATGTTGGTAAAACAATGCAGAAACTGTTATAGCAATTTATGAATGTATGCATGCTATTAGAAAAATCAATATGCTCTACAAGCTCAACCGTATTTGCTCCATTTCATAAAATGTGTATCATCACTTCTGTCAAAATGGGAATATGAGGATGGAATTTTAACAGTCTCCCTGTAGACAGTGAGTTACAGGGCAAATTTTTTACCAACTTTGGATGAACATCTCAGTATAATGAGTTTATTGAAACTCAGGGTCTGAATGAATAGTGTTCTTTTTAAAACAAATTAAACAAGCCCTTGAATTACAAAACACACACACACACACACACACACACACACACACACACACACACACACACACATACACATTTTTCAAACAAAATATATATACATAACGATATGTGGTGAGTGTGTGTGTGTGTATGTGTGCGTGCACGGGCAGGCATGCACGCGTACATGCGTTTCTGTGTGCCTGTGTCTGCTTGTGTTTGCATATGTGTGCGTGTTTTAAACATTGTAGCATGGCTTTTCAGGTAAGGAGTATCATAATTCATTATACAGCGAGTCATATTTTAGTGGAATTTTCGTAAATGGGAACTTTATATGTCATGTTATGAAGAAGTCTGTTATAAATTTTAAGGCAAAAACACTCATCTTTGTTTCTAAAATGTTTACCTTGTTGTAAGTGTTTCTTCTTGTTTATTTCTGTTGCCACTGTATACTGGATAATGGTGATTTTCTTCTTTTTTATTTATCTTTGTGTACAAATGATAAGAACCCCCATAGTCAGTAGTTTTTCATTTCTAACAGATTCATTGTTGCAGGAATATAAGGGCTTCTACACAGGTGGTTAAGATGAAATTTCTCAAGAATCAGTTTAGTGCAGAAAACACCACTGAAAAGCACAATGTTGAACATTGTCATCCAAAGGAAATGATTGCCCATGCAAATTCTAATTGTGCACTGGCAATGGTTATTTCTTTTGGGGTATTTATCCCTTCTTTGAGTTAGTGCAACCATGGAATTGGTGCAAGTAATTTTGCGGTATGAGGGGGAGTGCCCTCTACAAAAAATTTTGAAAGTTAATTTTTTCACTCTTCTGTGTTTAGGGTATTGTTTTTCAGTGTATAGGATTATTGGCATTGTGGAAGCTGACAATTCAAAGTAGAACCAGTTATAAGGACAAAGGCAGCTGAAAACAGGGAAACAAAAAGCAGATAAACAGAGATTAATATGAGTTTAATAATGATAACTTAATATGCTGAGGTTTGATGAAAGAAAGAAGAATGTAAATACTACAAAGGAGTATATGTGTGTGTGTGTGTGTGTGTGTGTGTGTGTGTGTGTGTGTGTGTGTGTGTGTGTGTGTGTGTGTGAGTGTGTGTGTGTGTGTGTGTGTGTGGGTGTGGGTGTATAAAAAAAACAAAAAACAAATATATATATATATATATATATATATATATATATATATAGATATATATGTCTATGTCAAATAAATGAACACTTGAAATGTCGATCGTCATATGGTCGAGACCATATGATCGACATTTCAAGTGTTTGAAGGTTGACTTTAACAGTGCCGTACAGTGCACAATGGGAGAATTTCCTTTTTCTGCACTGAAGTGCAGTCTCGGAGTTAGTTTATTTAAGTAGGGGGTTGTGGGGGGCTGCAGGGTGGCTTGCCCCCATGCTCACACTGTTAAAGTATGTTTTTTTTTTTTTTATATATTCAAACTTTCAAATATCGACCATATGGTCTCGAACATATGGTATTCAACATTTTGAAAGTTTGAATATATAACATAGACCCATATATATATATATATATATATATATATATATATATATATATATATATATATATATATATATATATATATATATATATATATATATATACCACCATTTAAAAAAGAAAGGGGCTAATTCAAAGTTCAAAAGTGAACAGTTCAGGGAAGAGCAAACGTATCTTTTTTGTCCCAGAAATGTTGGTAAAAGACTGAAGCAACCTTACTGAAAAAAAAAAAACGTACAGTCAGAAATGAGAAACTGTAGCAATAATAGAAACTGCTAGAATATATGACACAAATGTAAGACAATACTTTTTTTGAAGTAGGATATGCAGCTTATAAAGTAGGTACAAATATAAGCTGTTAGATGATACTAATCTACCAGCACAGTCAATGTTTCAGTATCTCCTAGCATCATTCTTACTGTACCACATAGCTTCTACATACTTCCTGTTCTCCCACTAAGTTGTATGACAAAAGCAGTACTTCTACTTGTAGTACAAATCGTGCAGTCCTACAAACTGCTAATCCTATCCTGCAATTTGGCACCGAAGAACCTAAGCCTACACATGTGGTTTATTTGCATTAATGAGGCAGATAACAATACAACTCTTTTACAGGTACCCAGTGTATTTATTTGTTTCATACAATTCCTTTTTTACAGTTTTATGGGCTTTCAAGAACTCTTGACTGTTAACTAGCTTAATATGAAAACTCTTTGCTTAGACAATTCAAGAGTGTATTTATAATGTTTCTTCTGGAAATTGCAACTAATAACCACATGAACAGAACCTTTATATGCCTGATGTATCTCCAATGGGTTTATATCAGTTTGTCAATTCATTACATTGTCAAAATTCATATGATCAAGATCACATGATCAACAATGTAAAATATTACAAGCCAACTGATAAGCAGAAATGGAGCTGCACGGAGGTTATGGTACAGTGGGGATTTGGGAATGTGCCCTTTTCCCCACTGTAGTGTGATCTCGGAGTTAGCATATAAAATTAGGATGGGGTGTGAGGACACAGGGGGCTTGCCCCCTTCTTACATGCTGTTTCTGATTTTTACTTGTTGTTTGAGACTTTATATTGTCATTGATGTGGTCTTAACCATATGCATTTCAGGTATCTATATTATGTCAGGGAAACGGCATTACAGCGAATGCCGTTTTGCCAGCATGTATAGACTGAAATCTTAAAAGAGCGAAAACCCAGTTCACTGATTTTTTTCCCATGGAAAAAAAATCAGTGAACCAACAAAACAATACATACCACTTAACACTTTACAAAGTGGGGGCTTTGCCCCCCACCCCCAATGTGGGGGGGCTGTGCCCCTCACCCCCCAACTAAATATACCCACTCCGGGTTCACACTATAGTTGGATAAAGGGCAATGTCACAGCTCAGGCCAAGCGATTTCTTTCCCTGGGAACGAAATCGCTGACCGGAGCTTTCGATCTTTTCTGATTTCGGTCTATATGTGTCGGTGAAATGACATTCGCTGTAATACCGTTTCTTTGACATGATATAGATTCGCATTTCAGCATTGTAAAATCCCACAATCTGATATAAATCTATCTTCAACAGAGTGTGTTATGACATCTACAATGGCATAGATTACAGTGCTGTATCACATAAATTCAGATCTAAATTTAGGAAAAGGCATGATGGAATAAATTGAAATGACAGTTTTGGTCACAGATTCACAAATATAAACCATTAAAATACATGCTTTATTATAACTAGTTAGTTAATAAAATGAATACTGAATGCTGTGCTGACTAATTTTATAAAAATAAAATTGAATTCAATCTAAAATCAGTAAAAATGTTTTTGCTTGATACATTTTATATACCACAAAATATTAACTTATATATATATATATATATATATATATATATATATATATATATATATATATATATATATATATATATATATATATATATATACATATATATATATATATATATATATGTAGATATATATAGCTCAAGGCTGTAATTCTGTTTCCACATTATGGATTCATCTAAGGCCCCCTCACACATACTTCTGTTACAATTTAAAAAGTTGCTATAGCCACAGAACAGGTGGAAAACATACCTATGAACTATGAACACATATTTATACACAGCTGGTTGCCTCTTTTTATCTTTATGATATACAGTAATTTAGATCTTTTTTGATAAACTAACAAAATACATTTTTGTATTATTAAGACACTCAGCAACTTACAGACGTAAAATGTCCTGGCTCGAGTTAGAAATAACCAGCTTTCCTTAATATGATTGTTATGGTCTGTGTAATAAATGTGGAATCTATTTTCTGAAGGTTATAGCTAAAGATGGTCAAAGGTCCTACATAGCCTGTATATGGCATAGCGACCTCTGCAATTTGCAAGCTTCTTTAACATATGCCTGCCGTCCTTCCTAGAATGTTCATAATCCATGATGCAAAGATTTGGTTACAGGTTTTGCTCATAAGTGACATTATTTATTTTATTTTATTTATTTGCATTTTGTTGACCAGTTTAGTCATCTTATGATAATGATCTCTTTTCATGGAGAATGAGTTGGTATTTATACTGAGTAGGGGAACTGTGGCTGAGCCACTGAGACTGCCCCCTTTTTTCAATAAGTTATGATGAATCTTCTACATCCACCTCAGCTACCACCAGCTAAGGCAGAACGGACATTAGTTTAATGACTCCTCAGAAGGACAACATGGTCAGAAGTACAGCACCCCTCCTTTATTTTGCTGCACTGCAGTGTCAGTATTGGAAAATTAATCCAGCTACCTGGTCTTAGAATAAAACCCACATCCTTCTGCATGAAAGGTGAACGTGATACTAGTTTTGCTATTGAGATGACTGTGAATGCATTTTCACAATGAATTTTCAATGGCAGGTGTACTTCTAGTTTGGACCCTAAGCAATCAATTAAGAATAAGTCATTTTTTCAAGCTAACATACTGTCAGCTTTGCTGTTATATCCCTGGTACAATGAAAAGAAGGAAGCTTCTGTAGGCACCCGATCCCCCGGATTTACTAATCTTCCATGCAGGACTAGCTTAGTCCTGCATGGAAGTGGCCGTTTAGGAGCAGGATGGCAGCGCGTCATGCATATTAATGAAGGCGCGCTGCTTGAGCTCTAAATCCTACACAGAGTGTGTAAGAGTGCAGGGGGTGTGTCTGAGAGCAGAGCTTTCAGGATATACACACCCCACAATGAAGAACAGCAGAAAGGCCAAAAGAATGAGTGAGACCGCTCATAGGTGTCCGCATACCCCCAGCAACATCCCCCCACGTGTACAACAGCAATAGTAAATACAAAGAAAATAAACATACCAATTTTTTAATGAATTTGATTAAAGCTAACTGTAGGTGCACGGGTTTCCCCATCGCTTAGCGACAATTAATTCAGCTTAAATGGCTGAAGAGGATAACAAGGAAGATATATGCAAATGAAGCAGTATAGCAATAGTGTAGTGGGCAGAGCATTTCCCTTATGAACAGGCATTCCTGGTTCAAGTCCCATTCCAGTACATTCCATTTTCTATGTTAAATCATGTTATGACCAATATTTTAGTTGCATAACCTACATATATTTGTGAACTGGAGTATTGCATTAAATGCAGATGTGAGGTGTCAGTGTCATAATGTTGCAAAGTCCACAGATAATCAGATGTGCCCCATACAGTATATGTACACAGGAATCATAGATACAAATGGAAGGTAAAATGTGTAATGACTGATAACTCCATACAGCTTCCAAATCCCCCACCTTCCCAAGAACCATTACTGTCTAAATCAGTGCATTTGTAAGTGGGAGTAAGCAAGTGTAAGCACTATTAAGCCCATTTGTGTGGGGGTAAGCAATGTGCACACAGGTTAAGCAATATTGAAGCCAACTCTCTGTAAACATATTTAACCAGAGGTTAGCATTGCTTACCCTCACGCAAACCTGCTTACAACTGCTTAACAGTGCCTTAATCACTCTGTATCCAACAGCCCTTGTTTTGCCAGCCTTGCAAATCTTGAATCCAGGACCCTGTACACTAGAGTCACAGTAGTTAACCACCAAGCCATCACAGTGCATAAGAATGAGGTATCACCAAACAAATCCTCACTATAGTAAAATCAAACTGTACATGTGAAAGGAATCAGTATACAGTCAAATGTTCTATAACCCTCTACATAACAGAAATATGTGAACTGGAGTACTGAAGTACGCCCAGATGTGAGGTGCAAATGTAATAGAGTGTTGAAGTCCACCACTAAGCACAAGGACCACATACAGTGTACGTACACATGAATCATGGATACCAAACATAAATATAAGATGTAATGAATAATAAATCAATGCCAAAAAGCAAATATAATGCAAAGTCAAATTTAAGCAATGCTAAGCATTGCACAGGCCAACTTAGGAGGTGTAAGCAATGTATAGGCCAGCTAACTCAATGTGCCCAGTGGTATACCCCTTTAAACAATGCCAGCCTTAGGTAAGCAGGTTTGCCCATAGCTTAGCCTTTTCAAAACTGGCCAATCACTGCAAAGTGTGGGAATTCGGCCCTACTTAAACCCAACAAGAAGAAATACATCTCATAACTGGTTGCAGCTTCCCCTTCTGGCACCATGGCCGAAGGGGGAGAGGGAGTGCACTTCTAGGTGCGGCACTGGGGCTTCCAGGAGTCCAGAGTCATGACAGGACTCCTTGTCAAAGACCATGAGCAGAGACTGCTGCAGGGCCAGTACCAGGTTCCAATATAAGCCGGAAGCCTGGGACCATTTCACCCGTGACCTCACCAGTGCCACTGGCATATCCCAAACTGGTGAGCAGGTCAGTCATCACTATGCCAACCTGAAGTGACATAAGGGGAACCTCTTGGAGCAGTGGATCCAAGAGGCTAGGATAGCAGGGGCTGTCCCAGCTGTGTTTATCATTCCACTATGTGTGTAATAATTGCCAGCTTATGTATATTATGAATAGGTATGGCTAAATATTTCTCTTATGTACTTCACAGGGGCAAGTGAGCGGGCAGTGAACTAGGAAACCCATGGCTGCCACCTGGAGAGGTTGCGATGTGAGGCAGGTCAGTAATACTCCTGAATGTACTGTCACAGGCAATAAATCTAAAAGCATTAGTAAGGTAATTGCCAGTATAAAACCTGTATTCTTTAAGGCAAGTACAGCATATACTGGGGAATATGGCAGGAAGAGTCTCATATAGTTTGTATGTAAATAAAATCAAATTGCCTGACAGTAAAGGTCTAACTGCTGGACTGCATGTGTATACTCTGATATTATATGGTAATGTAGATTTGCAATCACTTAATACTACGGTTCTATTAAGCACTGTTACCCACACTGTACAGCATAAGTAAAATGTGTAGAAATGTCTGTTTATGACTGGTGCAATCCCCAGAGGTCATTTAGTACAGGTGAGAGACACATAGACAGAAAAATAGTGAAAAGTCTGACAACAAAATCCAAATAGCACACACAACTGAGATGTGAACTGTCGTATTTTTAGCACACATGGCCATGGTTCAAATCCTGGCAGTGGTAGTAGTCTGCATACAGAATCATACCACACAAACTGTACAGATATGTCCAGAATGTCCAGTAAAGTGGCCCATATCTGCTGCCTGTTACCCTGTCCTCCTGGGAAATCAATGGGATGACCCCAGATGTATAGGCAGCAAACAGGAAATACAACTGATTGACACACATCTATGAGAACAAAGCTGGCACACTAGCAACTCCCCAAATTTCTATGAGAGTAATAAGCCACGTATTTCCCATTTACACCCCCATGTTGTCAAGCTGTGACCAGAGTGTGTACAGTAACCGAGTGAGATGTATGTACATAATAATAATGTGGAATCAGGTACTGTGTGTGGCAACATTCAGGTAGAGCTAACAGGCATTGCTCCCACAGATCTGTCAGATACGAACACTGTGCCCAGAAATGAAAGATTGATACCCTGCACTGGTACTGTTTACTTTGGTATTGTATGGCATTGTGACTGATGCAGTTGCTCTGAATAATAAGGTATTACTCATCGTTGTCACCCACACTGTCCTACAAAATATAACTGTCTATGAAATCCTGTATAAGAGTGTTGTAATACAAGGTCAGAATATAAAACCACAGGAGAATTATAAGACAGACAGCAGATATGAGATATACAGCAATATCTATATAGCACACACAACTGTGATGGACAGTGTTTAAGTTGTAGCAGACACAACCATGGTCTGAATCCTGGGAGTGGAAGTAGGCTGCATACAGAATCATACCCCACAACTGTATAGATAAGACCAGAATGTCCAGTATATGGGCCCATATCTGCTGCCTGTCACCCTGTCCCCCTGGGAAGTCAGTGAGATGATCCCAGATGTTTAGGCACCAAACAGGGAATACAGCTGATTGTCACACATCTATGAGAACAACCCTGTCACTCTAGCAACTCCCGAAACTGTTATAAGAGGAATAAGTCAAGTATGTCCTATCTACACCCCCATGTTGTCAAGCTGTGACCAGAGTGTGTACAGTAACAGAGTGAGATGTATGTGCATAATACTAATGTGTAATCTGGAACTTTGTGTGGCAACATTCAGGTAGTGCTAACAAACATTGCTGTCACAGGTACGTTGGATATGAACACTGTGCCAAGAAATAAAAAGCTCGATACCCAGTACTGGTACTGTTTACTCTGGTATTGTATGGAATTGTGAGTGTTGCAGTTGCTCTGAATAATAAGGTACCGCTGATCACTGTCGCCCAGACAGTGCTACATAATATAACTGTGTAGGAAAGCCTGTATCAGAGTGTTGTAAGTCACTAAAGGTTGAAGAGTGCAATAGTCTAGATATGTCCCGGTTCACCTGCATGTTGTCAAGACATGGCCAGAGTCTGTGCAGAAAGAAATGGACAGGTATGTGCACAACATCAACCTGGAATCTGGGAGTATGTGTAAAAACAGTGTCGGCCTGGCTCTCTGACTCAGCCCCAAGCACAGCCACCTTTGGGGCCATGAAGGTGCAGTAGTGACTGCCCATGGGTGGGGATCTCAGTCCAACTGTTTCCACTAGGGGACTCATGGGCTTCCGATTTCTCAACACCCCTACCCATCAAGGTGGTACCCTCCACATGTGTCATATACTGTCTCTGTATGCATCTTGTTTGTCTTGTCTGTTAACCTACACAGCCTACCTTCTCAAATATACATACAATCCCTTCCCAGCATCCCACTCTCACCTGAAAAAAAAAAGGGCAATCTGTTCCAAAAAAAATCTTGCTCCATACATAGCTGTCCATTTTGCACATGTGTTCACTGGACACATGTAATCTGGTCTAATTGGCATCACAACATATTATTGTTGTCCTCACCCATCTGTCAGGGGTTTGAGTGTCCAAATCTATCTCCAAAGTCAGTGTATATGCACAGCTGTTGCTGTAGAAGAAATGGGCAGCTATGGACCTTCCGTACACCCTTCCTGCACATCCCTAGCTATTTTCCATACTGTCTTCCCTCTTTGTCCTCCTTTTTCACCACTCTCCTATCAAACCTTTTTTCTTTTCTTTTAAAGAAATTAGCACAGGGGTAAGTGGGAGCAAGCATTTTAAGGAGCAATAAGCGGGTTTAAGCCTATTTGCACAGGGGTAAACAATGCCTACACAGGTTAAGCAATTTAGAAGCTGAGTGTAAGAAACTGTAACCGGAAGTTAGCAGTGCTTACCTCTGCACACACCTGCACAAACCCGTTTACAACTGCTTAAAAGTGCCTTAATCACTCTGTATCCAGTGGCCCTTGTTTTGCCCAGCAACAAAATAAAAGCCTCTGCAAAGGTCAAACCCATGACCCTGCACACCATAGACAAAGTGATTTACCACTGTGCCATGTCAGATGTACATAACCTTGATGTTTTCACAAACATATCATCTAGCCAGTCATTCATCAATAGAAATGTATTTAAACATGTAGCTGCATGTGTATGTACATATATTAATATCTAAATAGATATATACATATTTATATACAAATATATATATATATATATATATATATATATATATATATATATATAAACATACATACATATGCATACATCTATAAATATATATGTCTACATCTATAAGTCTCTCTCTCTCTATGAAAGCAGACATTTATATATCTATACAGGTATATACAGACATAAATCTGTAGATAAAAATGGAAACATAACAAAAACATATATGTCCACATGCACCGTTAATTGGGTTGAGGGGGCCTAAACAACATACGTCTTGTACGAATAGGTATTCCACCCCACCCCACCCCCACAGCCAAACACATCTGCCCTGCAATACACTACCAATTGTTGCAGATCCCATAACCAGGACCTGACTGGGCACAAGATGTTAACAGTACTCCATCTCACCTGTATGATGTCAGGCCGGTATCAGTAACATATCATGCAGTACAGTCTGGCTACCATAGGGAATGTACAATGTGGAAGCAATCAACATCCCTAGGATACATATACACAGACACATATATGCAGATACAGATATAAATATATATATATATATATATATATATATATATATATATATATATATATAGATAGATAGATAGATAGATATCTAACTACACATACACACACACAAAGATATGTATAGGAAGATGCATATGTAGAAGGTGCATACACTACAGAACAGCCACTATGCCCACAGTTACCACCTTACCAAATGGACACTGTATGAGCCACACATAAAAATGACAATTGTTTCCTGCAACATATACCCACAGACAGGTCAATGGATTTAACACCACACACAGGTTTGCATAAATGGGAAAGCTTTATTTGTGTACTATTACAGTTGTATATGCCATGTCATATAGCTGTTTAGATACTGCCATCCATATAAACAGAGTAATGTAAATGTGAAGCAGTTATACTAATACAGTAGTCAAGAAAGGTTTACATATATTGCTGTCCAGGCTGAGGCCTTCAAGTAGTACAATAGTAAAGACAGACTGGGCCACAATATACCAAACAATCAACAGTAAGTAATGCAGATGTATAATCCAGCAGCCTCTACCTACAATCTGTACACAATCCCTGGGGGGTAAAGACCTCAGTTGACACAATGGGATGTACTGTTACATAACAAGGCATAACTGACACCATCACAATCACACTGACAAACAGAACAGTCTGTATGGCAGGAGGCAGTAGGTCTGCATTTACCCAAAGTGAATTGTATGGTAATGTACATCCAGATACCTTAAGGCAGCATACCCCTGATACCCCCACATGTTATAACAGCCTAGGTTAGTTATGGTGCACCCCCCAGACTCAATAATACAGGGCCATATACAGTTACATACACTGGCCTCTGGAGTGAATAAGGACACACATGTATTGTGTAGGTGAAGCCCACACATATATGGACCCAACCCCACAGTATGTGTGAAGGACACAACAGCAGTGGACTGATGGTAGGAATGGCAGCATGACATACTAACAACCCAATACATAAGAACCCCTGAGAGCATGTCATATGTACAAAGCCTGCTATGTAGGTGGAGCACAGAAGATGGAACACATGCCCATATGTGTAAAACTGTTGTCATACACTAAGCAAGTTGCTGGTGTTACAGGATAGTCTGCAACATACTCTTAGTCAGGAATATCAAGTTAGAAACAGAAATGGATGTAACCATGTACTGATAGCATTCAACACACACACTGCCAGTGATATATCTGGCACAAGACCTATGTGGTGGACAGACAAAACATACTAGGCACATCTCTGGCCATCAAGAAGATAGGCCCACAGTTGAGAGCTATGCAGACAGACTGCATTCCATGCTAAACTAGTATGTACACACATACCCTGTAACACTGGTGCTATACAATGCATACAACAACACTACTCACACTCTGTCTGTAGTTCTGGAACTTCCTACAAATATGTATCTGGCCTGAGTGTGGAGGTTCTCCTGTAAGAGGTATTGCTAGCTGCTGTCTGTAACACTGCTGCCCACACACAGGAAGGATGCCCATCATACAGGAAAGGGACCACACCTGCAAGATGAAGGGATTTATAGTAATTGTTTTCCATGACAGTGATAATTGGAAGTGCTACACAGCATGCTTCATGCAGGTAGGAAGTGAAGAGAGAGAGAGAGAAAGAGAATATAAGGCACTGAAAAAAAAAAGAAAACCATCCAGAAGTGTCTGCATCCCCAGAACAGGTATGTGAATTATACAAATGTGTAATTGACCTTAGTACTTGGTCTATAATAATGGGATAGATGATGTGGAATGATTTATATGTGCCTTCAGGTGTTGTTGTTGTAATGATGTTCAACTGAACAACTGCTAAGGAAAATAGAGTCCATCCCTGTGGGTAGTGGGCCATACCCGTCAACTGTGCAGAGCAGCACTGACTGATAAGATATAAGCCATCATAGTGTTTGTTGTGTAATGGGAAGTATGTCTATTATGTGGCCAATAGCTGGTAGTAGAAGTTATGCCATTATGATGGCATGGGTTCCACAACCTACATCTTGCAGGATACTCAGGTTAACCTATATTGTAGAATGCAGGAATGCCATAGGTGTGTAATAGGGTTACCTGCAATCTGGCCCTACATATACCCTCCTAATGTCAGGTTGTGTCCATATATGGCACCTGTCTGTGTTGTAGCGAGGCAGAACAGTGCAGCTGTGCAGGAAGGTGTTGTGAGATTGTGGAGCTGATGTCTGAATGTACCCCACATATAGGTATGCATATGTGTACATATCTATCTACATATATATATATATATATATATATATATATATATATATAGGGATCTAGGACTGTTGAACGAAAGTTCAACAGTCCGAATCCGCTATCACCGAACACACTTTAGCGAAAGCGCTTTTCACAGAAAAAGTGCCTTCTATAAAGTGTGTTAAAAAAAAAAAAAAACAGTAAATTAATGTTTATGCAGGGGGCAAGCCCCCTGCATCCCCCATGTGGGGGGCTGTGCCCCCCACACACCCCTACTTTAATATTCTCACTCCGAGATCGTGCTACATTAAAGATAAGGGAAGTTTTCCCTTATCCACAACATAGTATGGTCTCTGCAACAGTCACTCCCCCACAACTCCCTCTAGCTGCAGGCATACTTCTGCGAAAGTGCTTCTTCGGTGAAAAGCACTTTCACATAAGTATGCCTGCCAATTTTTGTTTCGGTTAAAAATTCCTTCGGGGATCAGTACGGATCCCATATACATACATACGTATATATATATATATATATATATATATATATATATATATATATACACACACACACATATATGTCCACAAATATGCAGATATTCATGTGTAGACACATATATGAGCACATATATACATCACATATATCTACACATATATAGATATATGCCTATATGCACATGTCTACATATATACAAACACACACACACAAACATATTACTACCACAGTGCTGCATGCTATGTGTGAGGAAACAGCACACATAGCAATACACACAGATATCTACAGCTTTCAGTGTGTGCAACATGGATGGGTATGCCACATGTGAACCCCTTGTTGGGACCACATTACCCTTGTCTGTGAAGTATGGAATGGGAATATGGCAATGTATGGCAGGTATAGTTGTGGAGGTGGTCAGGGTTGGTAGATATGGTCAGGGTTGGTAGATATAGAGGATAGACTATAGGGGTGATATGTGACACATTTGGTGGGTAAACACCCTGGATGGTGTGTGTGGTCTGTGATGTGGATGCCCCATGGGCCCCAGTATGGACATAATGGGAACAAGCCTCCCACCTACTGCTACTCACAACAGCAGTCCACATCCTGAAGGTGCCTGGCCTAGAGGCGGAACAGGAGGAGCATGTGGGCCCTATGAATGTGTACTGGATGCCTCAAGGTGATGTAACATATCCCACATGTGTCTATGGAGCCCGTTATGGAACAGACCTTGGACCTGATCTTGGGGGACAGGAACTTGTCTGTATGTGCCCCCAGGGGGGTCAACATCCACTGGGTTGGTTCCACCTGACGGTATTGCTGGACCAGTACATGAGGAGGCCCCAGGGTGGGACACACATGCGATGTGGCCTGGTAATATGGGCAGATGAGTTTGGAGAGGTGGTTCTGCTGGCCAATAGTACATATACATGCTATTGTGTCACTGTTATAGAACATATGTTGGTAGTAATAGTCTACACAATCCCAGAACATGTCCAACAGCATGCATAGATAACAGGAATAACACAGTATGTCAGATGTGCAGCACACACATAGCAAGCATACCACAGGCATATATGAAACCATTGTGGCCTGACAATGGCATACAGGTGAATAGTCTATAACAGCCCAGCAATGATAGTGTCCACACAGGGAACATGGCTACAAACACATTGCACAAAGCGTGGTACAGTACAGTATCTGCCCCACTGGTAGGTATGCTGTAGCCATACCTATTGAGTTGTGTGTACAGTTTGTTGTCACTGATATGGTGGGGGGGTAACAGTAATGTGTATTAAGAAATGTGGTAACCTTGCTGCATGACTTGCTCACACCTGTGTCCATCTTTATGTCTTTCAAGCACAATGTCTCATGGAAGGCTGCCAGCCTACACAACACCGGAAAATGAAATCTTGCTGAATGGGCTCATACAGCACTATGCAACCTTGTTTTGCCAGGCTGCCTACAATAAGCAGGAGCAGACCGCCCTGTTGATTGACCTAGTCCACATGGTCAGTGATTTTGGATTGCACAACCGCAGTTATGAGCAGGTCCAGCATCATTATTCTGACCTGCTTTGCAATGCCCGTCAGACTGCTGCTGCAGTCTGGGGGAATCACCTCAACACAGGGGGGGCCATGCCTTCCATCCCCCTCTGACATGTGGAAGAGCTCCTGGCCAGCCTCATGGCACCTGCCCATCCGGCCAGCCATCAACTACTGGACACCTTTGGTGGGTGCCACCCACACACCGGCCAAGGATTGTGCAGGTAAGGCCACAGGGCACATCTGTAGACCACTATTGCATATACATCCACATCAGTACAGGTAGGTCATGCAGATCTGACATGTCACAGATATATTTTGCTGCATAGTAGTGATAAACAGATGTCCATATGTGGTAGTATTGTGAAAATGTACCGTTGATGTATTTTAATACTGCACCCATCCTGTAGCAATGCCAATGTTGTGGCCACTGACTTTGCATCTCTCACCCTCTTATGTAGGTCCCTCTGGGATCCCATCAAGGCAGCAGACTGTAGCTAGAGAGTATGGTTTATGTAGATGCTTTCCAATGCACCGGGCATGTAATGGCAATGGTATATTCCATGCACAGATCTAACACACCAACCCAGAATGCATGCTATACATGTGCACGTATTGTTGCTGTGAAATCCACAGCATCACAGGGGTGACCATGATGGGGTACTGGAAGGGTATGTCAGACACCTGCATGATAACTAACATCTTGTCATTGCAGAATGTGTCCACAGGGAGAAACATAATGGTGCGAGACATGGCCTATAGTAGGGACATGTTTGGAACAACAACCATATACAGTGCAACACCAGTGTATATACCTGTAGGACAATGGAAACTGCTGCAGAGAAACACTATGGCATAAGGCATTACAGTGGTCCACATTATCAGCTGGGACTAGGCTGTAACATGTGGTGTTCAGTGTATGGGACACTGCAAAGTGACACACATGTGTAGAGCTTACAGGAGGGGGAGGGGTATCAGCATAACACACCAGTGCACTGCAGCAGGGATCCTAAGGATGCTAAGAATGGCTGCATCTGCACATAGTCAGGTTCAGGACCTGTGGCAGCCATAACCCTACCCTCACAGCAATAGTGATGGCAGTGTGTGAACATCAAGGGATGTGCACATGAGTAGACTTTGCAATCATGCAGAATAGGGGGACATGTGTAGGGCAGATGGAACATACACTGGCAAATGCAGATGGCCCACACTGGTATACCTCTGCCAGGAGTAGTGACTGCTGTAGTACATACAACAAGAGGTGTGACAAACCGTCATGATAAGGCTGTGCACACATATGCCCACATGGTGTGTATGGATCGTGGTCAGCATCCGCACAGCTAACACATTCCGTAGACACTGCATGTGAAAGTATAGGACATATGTCCCATATTGGGCTAATGTACTGTCAAGATATGCAGCCTTGTGGTCCCATGGCAGATCAGGGATCATGCGTCATATCAATAAGGGTGTGTACACCCCCCATAGCCATGGTATGCTCTGACGGTTTTCAGTGTAAGAGTATTGGATTGGTCATACCTTGTCCACTTATGTTGAGAGCTGTGAATCAGACATCAGGCATTCACACATTACATCTGTCCACATATCATCCCAGATATGTGTTGCTGGAAAACATAGGGGCTGTGAGCATTAAAGCTGACATAACCAACACAGTAGTACACATTCAGCAATGGACTGCACACCTGTGAGGTGTGGTGCAGAGTACATGGCAGGGTGCATAACAGGTGCACAGCAATACTGTGTACATGGGTGCAGTGGTATCCAGGGGAAGGGGCTTCACCTAGTGACACAGCACATGCATCACAAACATGTATGCTGTTGCTAGCATGGATTGACTATAGCTGCACTGCCTGCTGTTGGGTACCATATATTATGGATGTTGACAGTGGGGTAATAGGATGACAGTGTCTTCTATCATTGTGCAACCTCACCTGTATGTATGTGTGTGTGTGTGTGTGTGTGTGTGTGTGTGTGTGTGTGTGTGTGTGTGTGTGTGTGTGTGTGTGAGTGAGCGTGCGCACGCACGTGCGCACATCCTGGTGGGTAGTTAGTTTGTTTGTAGGGTCACTCTGGTAAAGTGGAGGGAGGTTGATGCATGTAGGATCTGTGTGTGCATGTGTGTGTGTTTGTGTGGCTGGCCATGTATGCACATGTGTGATTGTGGGGTGTTCATACAGCAGTACCTCCCTCTGGGATCATGCAGTACATGGACATGGACTGTCACATTATGCGCCAAGAATGCTTGTCATTTGTGTAATCACAGAATGGCTGATAGTATAATATGGTCTGTAGCATGAAACAGGCATTGAGAGGGGAGGAAGACACCAGGTACACCCTTAATATCGCATTCTGCAGAGAGGTCACCTAAAACTCACATATGCAGCACTACAGATGCATTGGGGAAGTGCTAGTCAACATCAGGGAGTGTATCCAAATATTACAGTTGTCACATGATAGGCTGATTGAGCAGCACATCTGTCAGGTACTGAGCATTACATACACATGACTCACCAGTGCGTGACATTATGGATATATCATAGTTGCCCACACATATAGGGGCCATGCTCCTGATGTCTGAACATACACAGGGTGAACACCGAATGACAGCAGTGAGGCCATCTAAAACCACTACTCACAGGTCAGGCAAGTAATGCAAGTAATGCAGTAACAGGTCTTGGTCTGCAGCTGTCCATAAACACCTGTGTAGGGCAGCCACATTGCAGAACTTTGTGCATGCATTCCCACTCACTATACAAACACACCTAGGGCAACCCCATACCTACACACACCACATCACCATGCCCAGCTCACCTCAGTACACTCCTCACCCACACACATGGTGTCAAATGTATGGCCCATCTTCAGCCTCTGGCAAACCAACCTGTGCATATGATGATACCTGTGCCACATCCCTGTCATCCATACCATCAATGCAAGGACAGACTAATATAGTTTTGATGCACACAGTGACTGTACTACAATGTACCACAGTACTACAGCGTAACATGTAAGGAGTGAAGTGTAGTGCATATATATCAGGTAGTGTAGCCGTCCAGCAATGATGCATTATAGCTGTTAGTAACACTGGTTGACTGTGGTCTCTATAATGTTATCCAGCTGTGTTGTAGGTATACATGTGTCAGCATGAGGATGGTCTGCAGTCATATTCCACAATGGGGTATGGCACTGTGGTGACACCATGGTTGTGACATATCTGGGGAATACAGTTGAACACATGTCACAGGCTAGTATAACGGTTAGTGCCTGCACCACATGGACAGGTGACCTGCTGAGGTGTGTATACCCTGCAACCTGATGTAGACCCATCCACATACACGCACACTGTTACTTGGCAACACTGGGACTAGACCTCTACCTAGGTATGTACTGATACTGAAGTGTGTGGCTTACATTGCACACACCACGCAGCATTTAGGGAGAGGTGTGTCCAAGGTTACATGTTACATGCAGAACATCCCCAGACATGTACAGTATGCTAATGGGGGATGTAATGGGTGTATATGGACAACACGTAGTATGACATACCTACATATACACATTAACAGACACATAACAGGCAGACACACATCTGGGAGACCAGGGCCTATCGCTGATAACTAACTTGACTGTGTGTCCAATGTGTTACTGGTAGGTTGCACACAGCACATGCATAACTGGCCGGGATTCTGGTATCAGTTACCTATATGGTTGATGGTGACAGTGGTAACTATAACATGGTACATGGGGCATATACCAGGTGTACTGTGGTGTAATGACAGTGTACACAGCACCAACATCCCCCAGTAGATATTGTACTCCCTGAAACCCATGATGACACTCTGCCATACCCACCATCACACATTGGCCACAACTGCAATACAACCCATAGTATACCTGAACAGTGGTACTACAGAGATATGCATCTAATGCACATGACACATGCATACTAGGGTGTTGCACTGTCATGCCACACCTATGGGCAGCAACAACACTATCTGTAGTACTGTGTGGCAATGGGTATTGTAATAGGAGTATGTGGCCTCGGAATGCTGTACCCTACAGATATACGGACATGCACACATACACACACTTGCCAGAACACAATGGGTATCCCATGCCTATCAACTCATTTGTACAACACTGTTTTGCTGGTTCTGCAAGGCTCATGTAGCCGGTATGGAGAGGAGCTTAACAGGGTACATGTAATGTCCCATACAGAAGCAGCCACAACTGACTATGTCAATGGGTGTTGCAGTGATTGTGAAGCCCCTCATGGAATTCCCAGATACAGGTGTGCTAACACACAGACACTGCTATACTTAGTCATGCACATGTACACGTGTCAGTACAGGGGTGCATTGCTGCAGGTGGTCATAGCTGTGTACCTAGCTATTGTCCAAGGAGAGATGGGTTGTGTAGGGGTTGTGTGTACACTGGTATCCTGCCACCTGCCATGTGGCAGCAGGCAGTCTATCAACAGACATTACTGTGGTAGCCCTCAGGGTGAGAATGACATGCATTAGCCAATCCTCCAGGTGCCTCCTATACATGGCCACTGAGGTGATCAAGTTGACATGCATGCAACATTTATAACAACACATGTTTGGTGTCTGTGATGGAGACCTGTACCCAAGCATGTTCTGTTGACTGTGGTAGTGTAGTGGAAGTATGCGTGGCATGTGCTGCATACAGGGTGTCATCTCCTATATGTGCCAGTTCTTACACAGCTGGGCAGACATGTCAGTGTCAATCAAGCTTAGGTTGCCTGTACATATTCCAGCTGGATACCTGCCATCTGCACATCTGTACAGGGACTGACAGTCATCAGCTTGGCATGTAGCTATGCAGTAGGATGAGTGTGTTGACAGATAGACATTTGAAAAAAATTGTATGCCATAACTACATGTCAGAAGCCCTCACTAACATGTGCTGTACAGGCGGTAGTCTACATTCCACATGTCAGATCATTACCCAGTAGGGGTTATATACTGTGACACAGCACATACACCAGGAATACAACAGGGAGGCCTTAGAGTCCAGCTATGCCTGCAGGTGTGCCTGTTGTCAGTACTACATTTAGCACTCTACCTTTGCCGGGCAAGCACTGTCAACAGTAGTACCGCCATACTACATTACATGCCAGTGAGACAGCATGTACCCTGGGCTACTACACCTGTATGTAACATACTCACACAGATGGCAACTGTACAGGCCTCATATACGTCTGTGTCCCACACATGACACTCACACCTCTTGCTACTGTAATGACAGCACATAGGTGCATGTATTGTACATGGCATTGCATACAATTATTACAGATGTCATTGCCCTGTTATGTTATCAGATTGGGTGGTGTGAACTGGTTACCAGGGCTAAGTCATGCTTAGCAAGTATCAACATTGCTGCAATATAACAACTGAGCTGATTTGCACACTGGTAAGCAAAGCCTACACTGTGTAAGTGCCCATATGTTTACCCATAGCTTAACACTGCTTTGATTTGTGCAAACCCATGCAAACCCACTTAAAGCTGCTCAAAATGGCTTTAACCACTCTGTATCCGAAAGCCCGTGTTCTGCCCAGCAACAAACTAAACAGCTCTTGAACCCAGGACCCTGTACACTATAGTCATAGGTTCATAGGTAGGTACTAGGCCATCAGCCCTGGGGCCTATACAAGCCCAGCCAAAAAGGTACCCTGGCTTTTGCCACCCAAGAAAATTATTTTCCTGTGCCACTGTCGAGCAGAGCCACAGAGGTGATCCATGGGGTGAATTTCCTATTTCCCATCCAATCATCAAGACTTTTCTTGAAGAGTGCTAATGAGGAGCTTTGTTTGGTATAGATAGGTAGTTTATTCCAGAGTATGGGAAGTCTCTAGGACAGGAATCTATCCCTCCGGCATGTTCTGTTTAATGTGGTGACAAGGTTTAGGTCCCTAGAGCATGTAGCTCAGAGGGATTGGGATTTCTTTAAGTGGAGCATGTCCAACAGCTCTGGGTTTGACATAGCTTTGTATGTTAGGCAGAGATCACCTCTGAGTAGGCGATATGTGATGGAGTAAAGCTGAAGTTTTTTGAGATGGTCTGCATAGGGCATCTGTTTGAGGCCAGTAATCTTCTTTGTGAGGTATTTCTGTGGCCTTTCCAGTTGTTGTAGATGTCTTGTGAGGTACATACCAAAAGGGGCATTGTACTCTATAATGGGTCTAATGAGTGAGGAGTAGAGGGGAACAATGACCTCTTTTTTTCTGGATGAAAAACTTTTTGTGATGAGATGTGCCACATAGAAGGATTTCCTGACTACTGTGGCGATGTGATTATCAACGGAGAGACTACTGTCCACCTGTGTCCCAAGATCTCTTATCACACTTTCAGTGTTAAGTATACTACCGCCTATGTTGTAGTTCATGGGTACCGAGTTTTTACCAAAGGGAATGACAATGCACATTTTGGCATTGAGCTTGAGGCCATGGCTTTGACACCAGGCATCTGTCTCAGTGAGGCCCTTTTGTAGGATGTCCACATCGTTAGGAGTTTCGATTATGGCTCCTAGTTTGCAGTCATCTGCGAACTTTGTTAGCCAAAGACCTTCTGTGTTAGCCTGTACTTCAGAGAAGTAGATACCAAACAGGAGAGGACCCAGGACCGAACCCTGTGGTACTCCACTTGTCACTAGCCTGAAGTCACAACACTTAACCACTATGCCATGACTACTGTGAAGACAGCTGGTGTTTTACCAATATATCTGTCAATACACATATTGAGTAGTATTAAACAATTGCCTTTACTTCCACAATTTACTACAGTACTTGTTATTACTATGACTGTTGCATCACATATGTTTTATCATAATGTACACATAGCAGATACATATGGTGAGATACATCTGGGAGGGTATAACAACTGTGAGGTTTACACATGACAGGAATATGGATATATACATAAAATAGGTTGATGTATATATATATATATATATATATACACACATATATATATATATATATATATATATATATATATATATATATATATATGTGTGTGTGTGTGTATGTACATCCTATGTGTACAGATATGCCTATGTATGTGGATATATATGTAGATATCTATAACTATATATGCATACATATCTCTTGTGATACACCTATCACTGTAAATATATATGTAGATATCCATATGTTTATGTGCATATTTATCTCTCTCTGTATATGTGTAGACATATATTGCTCTGTATATGTATACAGCTGAGTGTTTATGTGTGTGTGTGTGTGTGTGTGTGTGTGTGTGTGTGTGTGTGTGTGTATATATATATATATATATATATATATATATATATATATATATATATATATATACATATACATATCCATCTATGTATGTCTATATGTATATGTGTATATATCTTATAGATATATGGATAATTATATATACATATATGTTCATCATATGTCCTGAACAGCCCTACCTCAGCCCCAGTAGTCCCAACCTCTTAATGCAAGGGGATGTCAGGTATGTATTGCAGGTATATTTGTAGACTATTGCTACTGTAATAGGGATTGTCTTCACAGACATGTTGTGTGTGGGAGGTCACATCTGTTTTAACATGTGTGCCATTGGCTACTGACAGACATCATAAGGACATCATAGTACAGTACCATTGCTAGCACAGTAATGATCCTGTGGACTACAGCAGAGATATGGCCAATATATGTGGACAGTCTGTCACAGTCTGGTCAGTCCAGAGGTATAGACAGAACAGCTTAGTGCAAGACATGTGGACCAAGCCTGACAATGTGGATGTTAACAGCCATGTAGATGGGTATATCACATAAATAGTGGTATACATCTGCCCTCATAGGTTATGCATTTAAACACCCCTGTCTGTCTTGACTCATAATAACCACTGGTACAGAGGTGCCATGGCCACATACTTCCCACTAGTTAGCGATATACATCTGTACAGCATCCCACTGCTTCGTCTGACATACATGACTGTTATGGTGGCCCAAGAGCAGTACATCTGGCAAGTATCTGGACATAACATCTCACTGAGTAAGTACACTAAGCTGCTAGGCATGTAACAAAGCACTGCACAGGCTACAGGCAGACTGCCACAACACTAACCTACATTTCCTATGGGGGAATACATATGTACCTGCATATATAGCAGGCTCTACATGCATGTCACAGCACAGAGTACCAGATACCTGTGTGAAAGTGCATAACCACAACCAATGTGAACACAGCCACAGCCACATATGGTAAGCTAGCGTAACATTACAATATACAGACTATCTGATCAACACCATCCTCATATGTGCCACTCACACATTAACCTTACATATATTGGGCCACTACACAGTGTGGTCCGATGCCGGTCTGTGGTATGGGACATGTGTGTGTTTGGCCCTACAAACATGTAAGCCAATAGGGTAACATACAGTGGAGCAGCATGTAACATCAAATAAAACAGGACCAAGATCAATGACATCTATCACAGTCTGTACACAGGCCAAGGTACATATTCACAATACACACACTGTCGAAAATCACCATAAGTACACAGACCTCAGTACTGTACACACAACCACAGAATGCCCAGGTTATGTCCTCAAATATAACCCCTACTATACATAACATGTTTAGCAGTCTGATATCTCACTGGCTTGTAATCAGATATGATGTCAATAAATATGGTGTACAGAACATATGCACCTCTTACTGCATGACATATGTACAAAGGTTGACAGAGTTGTGGCTGGAGGCACAAACACAGGGCCACTATTGACATGTTGCTGTGATAACCTCATACATTTACTGTCGTAACAGGGTTTGTTGCAACATATGTCCTATGAGGGATATGAAGTCAGTAACTCTCATGGCTGTCACCATGTACTGACTGCAATCCTCACACTATGCTTCTGCAGTTCACAGATAGGTGCTCTGTGAGTAACACAAGAAACAAAAGGCATCACACACTGCCTAGTCTGCAGATGACCCTACAGATGGGGGTTTCCTCATAAACATAGCACTGACATGACAGGTATTAAAACATGTAAGACAGCCATAGCCACACACACCCTGTTAAACCAGCATTACTCCAAATGCAGTATAGCAGCACTTACATTCTATAGTCATATCAGGCACATCCCCTTCCTGTGTGTTGGCCTGTTTCCACAGTGTATGTTGTTAGAGGTAAATCTCTAATCCATCTGTGATGCTGTTTGCCAAATAACCAATCTAGGTCCTGCTTACAGTGAATGAAAAGGCCCAACACCAACATGATGTTCCTAGATATTGAAGTGTGTTTGCATGCAATTGGCTATGGGAATGTTACCACAGCTGTTCCACATGCAATCAGCTAGAGGAGGGCTGCAATTCATGCAGAGGCCATCAGCTGATCATGACCATCACTTACAATACACATTTTGCTGCATAAACAAAGCAGGTGCAAGTCTCCAAATCCACCAGACAGGGAGTGAGAGAGGCAGACAGAGGCAAAGATAGGTCAGGGAGGGGTGGGAGAGTAAAACATAAGCATGTTTGTGTAACACACCTACCAGTACAGGGTATCAAACCCCTGACTGACTATGTATTGCTATCACATGTCTGCGCAGTTACTGGATGCACCACATAGGTTACATGTTGAAGAGCCCTCCAAAAGTATATGTGATGGTAAGTGACATCTGCAACAGTGAAATGGTAGCTATATGGTAGATGTAGTACACGTGCCTGTCTGCATGAACAGGTGTCAGCGTCAACACAGCCACACTATGTCAGGGGACCACAAACATTGACACACTTGGCAGGGTCAGGAATACAACTCCTCACTAGTTAGATTGCCACAATTCAGTACTGTGCAGGTATCACATGCACCACAGGGTTTATCATGAGGTTATATAGGCAAAGGGTATGTGGAGGTGTCTGACATCAGACAGCATGCTTCAGTGTGCCAATGGGGGTTGTGGTGAGTGTGAATATGGTCATAGGCATCATACACCACAAACACAGACACAGGGTGCCAGTACTGACATGCATGGGTGCACTGCTTCATGGGTGTGTAGTGGTCGACTGTGCCAGATGGCTATAGAAGTATACAAGGCTAGGTGATGGGTATATCTTGGCATCAGGCCACATGACAATGGTCTGCAGTGTGGCTCAGGGGTGTAGTGTCTGGATTGGCCCACACAGGTGGGTATTGTATCCACCATCCAGTCACCTGGGTAACTATTTTGTGTGGCCATTGTTGTGCATTGCAATGTATGTGTTCCTTAGTCCATGACATGGATGGTGTCTGGGATGTGCACACATACCACATGCATGTACAGTGACATGTGTAACTGTACCTGGGGTGTCTGGCGCATGTTGTCTACATAGACTGTTATCATCAGATCTGCCAGTCCTGGCCTCATGTGGTGGGAACTGGTAATGGACAGCAGGTTGAACCTGCACCTACATTGATCGCTTGATACAGGTATTCCCTGGTGTCAGTGGCATCTGCCCATACAGGGCATGTGTTTAAGGCATAGTATGTCCTTTGTGGGTCACATTTAATGGCACCACAGGTGTTGCATGTGTCCAGTGGGGAACATGTGGAAGGTGCACTGTCTGCATATACGTGCCTATTGGACTGATAGACAAGGTGTCATGCCCTCTGTAGCCCACTGCATTTACACCATGGTTACTATCAGTGGGAAATATGCAGGGTACTACCAACATAGCGGTTGTCACCTAGGCAAGTGTGTGTGTGTGTGTGTGTGTGTGTGTGTGTGTGTGTGTGTGTGTGTGTGTGTGTGTGCATGAGACATGGGTTGAGAGTGTTCTCTGGATAATACAAGGGTTGCTAACTTTGTTCGCCAGGCCTTGATGTCACATGTAGGGGTATGGATTTGCACCCCAGCCTCTCAGCTATTTCACATCTGTTTTCCCTGTAAGGTGGACAATGTGACATATACTATGGCCACCATATAAGAAATTTGCAAAACCTGCTCCACAATGAGTCCAGTTGTTACACAGTCACAGCCTTCCACACAGGATATGAACAACAAATACACACACACACACACGCACCTGCCATGTCTGGGATTAGAATTCCTATCTAATTAGTTTAGTGCACTGCAGCACTACTCGGTTATAGGACACGCCACAGAGATTAGTGGCATACTTCTTCCCCAAAGGTGTATTTCACAGTGAATGACATCAGCAGGCTTCCCAAAGTATGGTATTTGAATTGTAGTGAGTGTGACTAGCCTGAAAGGCATTGTTCCCTACACAGACATAGAAACACACACACATAAGCATCCCCACCTGCCATGTGTTGTAACAGAATCCCTACCAGAGTTTTATATCATACTACAGCATTGCACTGTTACAGGACATGCCACAGGGATTACTGCAGTATTCCTTCCCCAAAGGTGTATTTCACAGTGAATGACATCAGCAGCCTTGCCAAAGTAGGGCATTTGAATTGTAGTGAGTGTGGCTGGCCTAAAATGCATTGTTCCCTACACAGACTGGGACACACATAAACACTCACAGTTACCATGTCTGGGATTAGAACTCCTATCTAACTAGTTTATCACACTACAGCACTACAGGATGCGCCACAGAGATTACTGGCTTACACCTTCCCCAAAGGTGTATTTCACAGTGAATGACATAAGCAGTCTTGCCAAAGAAGGGCATCTGAATTGCAGTGAGTGTGACTAGCCTAAATTGCATTGCTCCCTACACAGACATAGAAACACACACACAAACATCCATACCTGTCATGTGTGGGAATGGAACCCCTACCAGAGTTCTATATCAAACTACAGCATTATGTTGTTATAGGACACACCACAGGGATTACTGGAGTATTCTTTTCCCAAAGGTGTATTTCACAGTGAATGACACCAGCAGCCTTGCCAAATTTGGACATTTGAATTGTAATGAGTGTGAGTAGCCTAAAAAGCAGACCTCCATACACAGACAGAGACACACAAAGTTGCCATGTCTGGGATTAGAACTTCTACTTAACTAGTTTATCATGCTACAGCAGTACACAGTTATAGGACACACCATGAAGATTAGTGGACTACACTACTCCCAAAGGTGTATTTCACAGTGAATGACATCAGCAGCCTTGCCAAAGTAAGACATTTGAATTGTAGTGAGTGTGACTAGCCTAAAATGCATTGTTCTCTACACAGACAGGGACACACACAAACACACACATTTGCCATGTGTGGGGGTTAGAACTCCTACCTAACTAGTTTATCACACACAGCAATACACAGTTATAAGTTGCACCATGGAGATTACTGGGCTACAGTTTTCCCAAAGGTGTATTTAAAAGTGGATGACCCCAGCAGGCTTGTCATAATAGGGCTAAGGGGAGGGCAGTGTGTGTGCATGGGCCATAACACATTCATCTAGAGGTTGACACACCACATGCAGGCACATGCAAGGGTATATTTTGCAGGTACATGTATACAGCTGCTAGACGACTACTTCCTTATATAGTCATGTTGCACAGCTAGCACTTGCACCACATAGTCTGTAATGCTGACAGATACCAGTGGCTATTATCTACAGTGAGTGACATTTACACCTCATGTGGTTGTAGCCATTTGACTGTGTGCTGGGTGGTACAGGCCTCATGATGGATGGCTCCTTGTCACAGTCACTCTCTTCCACACATCTGTGTATATCTACATTTTGCTTATCATAGTGTGTTGTCCTTGGATATATGTCTGTATTCCTATCCACTGTGTGTGCAAAGCATGACTGGCGCATACTGAGGAGTGTATGCACTAACATCTGCAACTGCCAAATATGTATGGTCCACTGTTGTTTGCAGACATGGGCTTCATTTGTTTGTTTGTGAGCATGCCCAGTATGACCTTTCCATATGTTGTCTGACATTGCCTTCATTTCTCTGTGTGTGAGCATGCCCAGTATGCCCTTCTGTATTGAATGTGTGGATCAATTCCAGATAGTTTGTACTCCATTGCAAACCTTTGTGTTGTATACCTACAGGTAGCAAACTGTTTCTGCAGGGTATTTGTCAATCAGTTGGCAATATCGGGACAAACTGTGCAGGGGATAGTGTGTACTGTAGGTGATTGTGTCTGTGCTGCTTCAGTTACATGGTACTGCTGTTAGCAGAGATATTCAGACATGTGTACTGTTATACACTGTGATGTTTTCTGTCCTCATGTACTGTCAGGTGGAAATTCTTGCTCAGAGTGATGTCTTGGGGGGGTTGACTGCAGCTGTGTCCGGTATTGTGGCCAGATGCCTACATATTCATGGTAATTTATACCATTCTGGAGGGGGAGCTGCAGACACTTGCTGCTGGGTCTGTGTATCCGGTTCAGCACCTTGGTACAGTATTGGCAGAAGATCCCATACATGTACATCCATCGACATGACAGTATATGGTGTTATCTTGCTGTGACAATACCTCACAGCTCTACAGATTCTCACAGGTTACCCAGAGGCAGGGGCCATGAGTCAGGACATTACCCCTATTGTGGTGTATGGGCAATTATGTAGCCAGCCATTTATGTGTTTGCAGCCAGAGATAGTGTGTGCACACAGCTTTGTGTCAGACTTTGCACATTCCATGCTGCCCATGCTCCCACCCCGCCCCCCTCTGTTATTCTATCCTCTTCCATACATTATGCATACATTCTCTGATACTTTCCCTAAGGTTATCACCCCATAACAGCTGTGTTTTGGTGTTGGTCCACAGTTCATGCAGTGGGACATGGTGGACATGTTACTGTGGTTTGTCCACATGGCCTTACATATGGCTTATGTGGAGTTATGTTGTTATTTGGGTGTCCATGACATAACATGCACTGGCAGTATGTGTGAGACAGAGGCCTTTGGCAGATGCCTGTGGGTCATTTAGTGTTGATGCGGGCCAGATGTGGAAGGCCATTGCATTCTGTCAGTCCTACAGTCTCAGACCGCCATACAGTATATTCCCATGGGGTGACAGGGTAGGTGTGCTAGGTGTTCATGCCAATATCTTCTATCAGTCTTGATCAGGTGGTGTAGATGCTGGCAGGGTGCTACCTATGGCTAGGGACACACCTGCATTGGACACCTGCACTGCATGCTGCATTCTTTTGCTATTGCCATATACAGGTGGGGTCATTTTGTACCCATTCCCCACAGCAGGGATACAACCAGAGAGGTACCTGTGGGTGGTGTTTGGGTGAGCTGGGTGCAAGTGTGCTATGGACACTACTTGCATCTGACACACAGATATGCATGGGGCATTCCAGTTATGCTGGCATGTGTAGGTACATCAGCTGTTTCCCAATACATCAGTCCTACCTCTTTTGTGATCTGCAAGTTTTCGGGCAGACAACACCGGTATCCCCTACTACAGGTCCAGATAAAGTGATGCATACCTGTTTGTTCAATTCCAAGGGTGTGTCCATTTCACAGTTATGCAATATATAGTGTATGTCTGGGGTACTTTCCCCTGTGTTCTGCTTGTATATCTAGCCCAACAGCCATGCCATATCAATCTTTTAGATGGTGACACATGTCACCACCATACATTTACAATGGCTTACTGCTAGCATGTGTTATACTGGTGGGAACTGTCTTAGGCACTGCAGTTGTGAGGACTTGGCCCTGTCATCAGAAGTAGTGGGCAATGGCCACCAGGTCATACCTCAACATGCATACATACTGGCCACTCTCACACAATATGAAACACACACCAGCCTAACACACACACATACCTGCATATTGTGCAAATGCTACAATCTATCCTGCTATCTTGGCCACCACTGGGCATCTGTGCTCCACTGGTATTATACCTACACATACATGTTACTACATTTCTACCTAGGGTTGTGGAGAGCACACCTGACTGTTACAATGTGTGTACATCGGATTGGGGGGGCACACCAAATCATTACTACATTTCTAAATAGGTTTGGGGAGGCACACCTGACTGTTACTACATTTCTACACAGTATTGGGGGAGGGGAGGCACACCTGACTGTTACTACATTTCTACACAGTATTGGGGAGGGGGCACACCTGTTTGTTTCTACATTTCTGCACAGAGGTTGGAGGGGGAACACCTAACTGTTACTACATTTCTACGCTGGATTGGGGGGAAGGGTCATGCTTGACTGTTTCTACATGTCTACAAAGGAGTGGGGGGCACACCTGACTGTTACTACATTTCTACATAGGATTGAGGAGGGCACACCTGACTGTTTCTACATTTCTACACAGAATTGGGGGAGCACATCTGACTATTTCTACATTCCTACAGAGGATTGGGGGGTCACACCTAACTGTTTCTACATTTCTACACAGGATAGGGGGGCACACCTGACTGTTACTACATTTTTACATAGGATGGGGGGGCACACCTGACTGTTTCTACATTTATACACAGAAGAGGGGGCACCTGGCTATTTCTACATTTCTACACAGGTTTCAGGGGGGCACACCTGACTGTTTCTACATTTCTACACAGGTTTGTGGGGGCACATCTGACTTTCTACATTTCTACACAGGATTTGGGGGGCACACCTGACTGTTTCTACATTTCTACATAGGATTAGGGGGCGCACATGACAGTTGTACACATTTGCAATGACTGTACTGGTATGTCAGGTACTCCATTTCTTTTGGTATTCTAACATGTCATGCTGACTAGAGGTATATCAGTGTACTACAGGTCTTAGGTTTGATTGACCTACATACTAGTTTCTGACTTCCTACCCTTCAGAACTAACATCCCACTGCCTGACCTGATGTAGTCTGTCTGTGTAGGCCTGGGGGGGGGGGGGCTACCATAGACATCATTCAGAGGCCATAGAACAGCCTTTGTTTGTGTTCGTCTACACCTCTCCTGCTGGCTGAGACTGTTGTTGGGTATGTGTATTTCCCTGACTGGCATGTGTGAGTCATATGGACACACATGTGGCCCAGCACTTTTCCTGCAGTGGGTTTTGTCGCTTTGTGTAGTACTGGCTACTGTGGTGACACCAATATTTGTTACAGATCTCATGGTGCCACTATAGGTGTCTACTATCTGCTGGCATACCATTCAGCTACCTGATTCCCTTGCATGCTCACATCCATACCATAGATACAGGTAACAACACATACTACTCCATTCGGCAATTGGTAGGTTGAGTTACTTACCTTGTGGGTGTGCCAGTATTGAGGGTAGTGCTGCAGGGCTGCCTATGTTGGATGCACATAGTACACTCCCTACACATGGCTGAGCAAAGGTAGTGTCATGTTTAGCATCCCTTTTACTGTATGTGTGAGTCAGAGAGAGGTGTCATTCCCTGGGTCCCTCCTGTGTCAGTGTATATGCTATGCGTTGCCTCTTTGCCAAGGCCAGGGCATACTGTGCATGCCTCCTTCTGCCTACTGGGGCAGGCTCAGGTTGTTACTCCTCCAAGTCACTCTGTGCCTGTGCAGGCCTTGACAATGGTGGGGGGCTGTGTGGCCCTGCCCCATGCTGTTCCTGCTGCAGCTGTTTCCGCAGAATCATATTGTGTAGCATGGCACATACAATGACAATTTAGGTAAATGTAGCTGGTGAGTACTGCAAGGCTCCACTGGATGTGTCCAGGTACCTGCCTCTTGACTTGAGCATCCCAAATACATGCTCTATTATAATTCTGGTCTGTGTGTGTGCCACATTATGGAGTTCTTGTTCGGGTGTGTGTGCATTTCTGATGGGTGTTATCAGCCACAGCTCCAGTGCATAACCAGCATCCCCCACTAGGTGACCGTAAGGGATGTCCCCATTGGCAAATCTCTGGTACAGCTGCATCAGATGCCAGATGTGGGAACTGTGATAGCTTCCAGGGCAACCAGCACACACATTCATTATTATGCCCTGGGTATCGCATACAACCTGGCAGTTAATGGAGGGGAAACCCTTGCGGTTGATGTAAACCCTATCCCGCTCACTGGGTGGTGCTTTGATGCATATGTGTGTGCAGTCTATAGCACCCACTACCTCAGGGTATTCTGCTATTTTGTGGAACAGTTGCATATTGCTGGCCAATGCCTCATGGGTGTTGGGGAAATATATGTGCTCACTGGCATGTGCTGACATGGCATCCAGGAACTGGTGGAATACCCTGGATGCTGATGCCTGTGAGATCCCTATCATATCCTCAGTTGGCCTTTGGAAGGTACCTGTAGCTAGTATTCTTAGGCCTACACATACCTTGGTATCCACTGAGATGGGTTCCCCTCTGTTAGTTCTGTGTGTCAGGCGTGGCCAGCACAGCTCAACAATTTGCTGTCAGAGGTCCCTGTCCACCCTATAGTGCTCCACTATCTCGAGCTCATGTAATTACCTGGTAGGTTACCCTGGGTCTATACACTCTTCTCCATCTCCTCACTGTGAGTTGGTCGACAGCATTCACATCCTCACCACCCTTAGCCTCTTCCACATGTTGTATGATAGCTATTGCAGCCCCTATCATTTTGTTGTTTTGTTTGTTAAAATGTCCCTGCTTGTATACACCGGTGGTGTAGAGTATGGGAAAAACCAGAGTAAAAGGTGTTTGCATAGTTTATAGTAGTGTTCTGGGCTGGGCTGGTCTGCTGCCTCTGTAATTGGTTGATTCTGATGCATTTCACCTGCCAGCTATGCTAGTTCTCCTAGATTACCTTCCTACTGCTGTTTTCCCTTCCCATTGCCTTCCTGTTTAAGGCCGGGGGCACACCGCACAAACACAGTGCTCAAATGTGCACAGAGCTGCTATTTCCTGGTTTACTTTTTTTTTTCTTTAAAACCCGGTGCACGGTGCGGACACACGCTTAGGGAATATAAAGAGTGCTAGGTGGCCTCAGACACACACCCTTTCTTAGCTCTGGTAAGCTAGGAGCAAACCCAAACCACAGGGCTCCAATCTGCTTACAGTATGTCTGACACACCCCCTATGATGTCAGATAATTCCTAGGCTTACACCAAGCTATTCCTGCTCTTACACTGTTGAGTGCTGACTAGCATTCAGTGAAAATCTGGGATTCAGTATCATTCCCCTCATTTGCATAGGATTGCCTGCTAATGCATAGTTACATGTCCCACACTGAGCCTTCCCCCTTAGCAATCACTATTCACTGGCCATGTTGTCTTCTGTCTGCCATTAAGTATAATGGCAAAATAGTGATTTTTGTTAGAATGCTTAATTTATGTTTTTTCTTATCCCACCAGATCCCATTTGTGCGCCGCTGCCCTACGCTTAAACAGCCGAGAACGACTAAAAAAAATAAAAGTTGATTTTTTTTATTTTTGCAAGTGTTTTCCATGCCAATGGCCTTATAGTTGGCCATTGGCATGCTTTCTACATGATATTCACCCTTTATTTGGAGCTGTCATGGATCCGTTTTGTAATTTACAGAAATGTACTCTGTTACAGGTGGAGTACATATCTGCAGATTACACTAGTCCTGCACGGCTGGTTTCCAGCTTCCTGGATTTCAAATTCACCTCATTTGCATGGATTTCTCCTGCAAATGGGGTAATTTGCATACAGGGGCTACATCCGTGCAGAACTAGAGCAGGAGCGCTCATGCAAGCCCCTACAGGTTATTCCTGGATTGCACGGCAGACATATTACCTGCTGGAGCTCCTGCACTAGTCCTGCATGCTGTGCAGGGCTTGCAGAATTCTGAGTACTCTCTTTCCTTCAGAACAGCAGCATCCTAAATCTCAGAATGTGGCTCCATGCAGCTTATTACTTGAGACATTCCTTCCAAAATGATCCAAGCACAGTTGGTATCATACACATCACATCACATCATCCTATTCTAAGTCTCCCTTTAAATAAGAACTTTTTATTTATTTAACTAGTTAGTTAGTTTATTATATACTATTGCAGTTGGACATTTGCTCTGTAGAAAGTAGTCTTGTCAGATAACCAGATATGGTCTCTGGGTACATAGAATTAACTGTGTGTTTATGTAAAACAGAACCAGAAATACATTATGCAACCTTTATTGTCCTTCATTTCTTTATTTTATTTCAGTCAGACAAAGTAGAAACTGTCAGGCAAACAAATATGAAGTATGGGGACTGGTGAGCAGCTGTGGCCTTGTGTAATATATAGTCTGAAATATAACATATGGCTGTTATTTTGTATTTTATTAAAGTTTGGCATCTAAAATGTGCACAAAGTATTTCTTTCAGGGAGGTAATCAGATATCCTGGGCTATAGGAGCTGGCATGGAATTGTGTGTTTGTTTAAAGTCAGTAATTTGTTTACTTATTTTGTTGCAGTCAGACATCTGAGATTTGCATGAACAGCAAAGTAAAATATAATTGCTGGGTATGGGGAATGGCTGTAAATGAAAATGCTGTAGTTTGGTAATTATTTTGGCTTTGCAGGACTAAAGTAACTTTTGTGAAGCAAGTTAGATTACTTTTCTGTGATTACTGAATGTGTGAAACAAAGCAGGAATCCATTTACTGCAGCCCTTGTTTTTTTATCACAATTATAAACCTGTCTTATGCAATAATAATTCAGATTTTTGTGTTATTTGTGGGTTGCTAAACAAAAGCTGCTGCAATAGCATTTATATGGATTTAATTATCTGTTCTATATTTATTGCACTAAAGAATGAATTAATATATTTAGTTTATACAATGTAGCCTAAACTTGTTCCATTTTAGTGACGCATTTGTGAAATACTTCTTTACAGCATCCAGTAACTGTAAATGGGGTTATGTCTGTTAGTCCAGTATTGTCTGCAGTATTTGGAATAATGTTTAGAACTGCCTAATCTTTGTCATCAATTGTATAGTCATTTTTGCATATCACTGTGATGCAGTCATTTCTATAAGAATGAAATGTGAAAGATTTCTGCATGTACTTCAATGAATGTTGATTTGTGGTTGTTTTTTGCCATCCATTCCCTGATCCATAGCTGATCTTGATCAGGAAATGTTATGATAGTATTTTCAACATATCACTTTTCAATGCAACACAAGACATTCTTCAACGGCAACAGGGACTATATTTGTGGATGGAGGAATCAAATGCAAAGTTGTCTGCCAACAACATTTAATCTAGTAACATTTTTCTTTAATGTGGAATTATTCAAATGATTTTTACTTCTGCAAAGATTATTCATATTGCCTTAGCAGATTATATCAGTTGGCTAGTTTTCTTTTTATGTCATCATCATGCATACTCTTCTCTTTAAATTGTGCTATGTGAGGCTTGGTCTGTGGGTTTGTTGCTAGTGAGCTTTACACAATTCCACAAAGTTTACCCAAAGCTAGCAATAACAAGCATGCAATTTATTTTTCTTAACAATAAGAGATGAGCAAAGTGAATAGAGTGGGTATAATTGCTGGTGGGGTCGAGGAGATTTTTTATTTGTTGATGAAAAACCTCACACTGCTATCATCTACTTATTATAAACAGCCTTTAATTTGGCTTTGCAGCACTCGTGTGCATTTGTATGAAGTAAGATTTACTGTGTGTGTGTGTGTGTGTGTGTGTGTGTGTGTGTGTGTGTGTGTGTGTGTGTGTGTGTGTGTGTGTGTGTGTGTGTGTGTGTGTGTGTGTGTGTGTGTATGTGTGTGTGTGTGTGTGTGTGTGTGTGTGTGTGTGTGAATCAAGCTTGAAATGATATGTTGGCCATTATTATTGTTGTTTTCAGACCTTTATCTTGGTCATCTAGTGTCCAGTACCATTCTCAGATCTGACACCAATCAAAAGTAAAACAAAGTTCTTTGCTCCATTCCCATCCCTAGCTAGCACTACCAGCCTCTCTTCAGGAGAAAGCCAGGGTAGTACCCTCAACTTACACTGGAGAAAAGAAAAACAAGACAAAGCAGTCTACTGCTTTGTTTACATCCCTGGCTGGCCTAGAGCACTCCTATCCTCAAGAGTTTGCACTTAGGGAAAAGTAATAAACAAATAAGTAGTCTTTTTCACTTTCAAAAACTGGTGCAATCTGTCTGCTATATGTGTGGCTTTAATTTGCACCACACACAAAGCACTGAAGCAAACGCTTCATTCCTGAAAACAAATTTATTTCTGTATGTGCATTTAGAAATGCTAGTACTGAAATAAATGAAGCACTGAACCACTACTGATCTTGCCACCTAACACCTTGCACCTAGTGTGGCTGCCCACTTCTCATCCTACCTAAGCTGTGCTTCTGTTTGTTTTTACTTTTTTACCATAATCAGTCATCTGATGTGGGCACAGTTGAGAATATGGCTATAAATGCTGGGTACAGGGCTTGTCTGTGGATGAAAATTACTTCCCTTATGACCTGATAACATTAAACAACCCTTAGCCTGTCTTTAAAGGACAAGTATGCATTTGTGTAAAGTAAATTGCAATATTTATTTGTGGCAATTTTTAATAAAATGAGGAATGTTGGGTCTATGCAGTCTATAACATGGTTGTAATGGATGTGTAAGAACACTAGTGGATTATAATGACAGCAGTTCAAGTGGTCTTTTAAGGTTAAAATGTTCTAAAATAGCTCATTTTGTTATTATAGGCTAGATAATTTTATTTACTTCTTACTGGAAAAATATTCAAGATACAAACTTAAAATACACTAAAACAAATGTTATAATAAACAATAATATAATTAATTCTGGTATGTAAGTATATACAGTCTGAATGGTGAATCTAAAAGAACATGTGCATTAATGCATGGTCCTTAAAAACTGTGGTAGACCCATGGTTTGAAAACAGCCCAGTGCCCTGCGTGCACTTAATCTGCCACAATATGACGATAATAACAATAAAGGCAGGTCCACCAGCAATATTTGTGATACTGATCAGCCTTCCAGGAAGCTTGTTTGAGCAATAGCTTAGGAATCAAAAGTGGTGGGTACTTTATTATTACAGAAGAAACCTAAGAGACATGACGCTAAATAAATACTTCTATAAAATCAATTACTAGTACACTGTTGTAAAGGAATATCACAGTTCTAGCACAGCATAAACACAGCAAGTGCTTACAGTCTGTGATGGAATAGTTTAATATCTTATATGCAGTTCGGTTACAATAAAGGCTGTCTTCCAAGAATAAACTGTTCGTATCAGCAATGATGACATAAACCAATTTCCAAAAACTGGATCCGTTTATTAACCACAAAAATAATAACAAATCAGAAAAAAAAACTGGATTTAGCGCTTTCGTCTCCCACCGGAGACCTCATCAGAATCAATGAGTGATACTATTGCAGTTCCTTTTATATCAAAATAGTAAAAGCAATAAAAAGCTCATAGGCTGGCCATGTTAATTACTAAGTGGAAATCATTTCAAAATGTTAAAGATATATACATCCTTTATCTTTTTTACTTTTTTTCATGTCATATAAGAAAACTAAAGGGAGGAAATATAATACAAAGTACACAGAACAGTAACTAAACAGGTACATACTAATGGCAGTACAAAATGTACAAAAATGTTAAAACATTGGGTAATCATAATCTGGTGGATATGTTTTTTAAAAACTCTCCCCTGTATTTGGTGTCTACTACATCTGTGTGCAGATACCAATGAAAATATACAGTTTCAAAACTACATACACATATTATTAATCATACTATTATTGTTGGTTTGTCCTTGTAGTATTGTATAACCATACAAAGTAAATGATAAACTACTATTTCGTTCCTATAAAATTGATGAATATAATGGACCCTAACATTGTAAGACTAAAAATGATTAGTAAATATAAATCATAAATACAATAAGAACACATTGGTCTAAACATCCAAAATATATATATGTGAAATAAATTTATTAACAACGTGTGTATACTTATATATGCATATATATTCCACATGTGTATTGTAATATAGTATTATATGTATATAAATAAATAAATAATATATATGTATGAATATTGTTTAAATATATCTAAGAAATATATACAATTATTAGGATTGTAAAATAAAGCAAATATGTGCAAAAATTCTGTGAAGGATATTGTATATTATATATATAAAAAAATATATATAAGAATGCTTGAAAAATATTTAAAAAGAATATTTGTGAATGTTTAAAAATATTAAAAAACAGACAACCTTATATTTTGTGTCTTTTTGGGTCTTCAGATAATATTTTTAGGGCTGGGGTTATGGAAATGTGATCATTCAAACCCTTTCCACTACAGGCATCCAACTTCAGTTGCCATATCATTTCTCTGAAATCTAATGTGGTCTCCCAGTCACCCCCTCTTTCAAAATGCTCCACTTCCCCGAGAACCCAAAACTTAAAATTCGCTTTTTGGCATGTAAGCGTATGTCTATATAAAGCATTATTTTCGTTTCTCCGATTAATATCTCTAATATGCTCATAAATCCACTTCCTGAGGTGGCGTTCATTTTTACCAATATAGTACCCCCAACAAAATTTGCAGTATGCTAAATACACAACTCCCTTTGTATAGCAACTGCTATACTTATTTGCTCTCAGTGTCAATTTCAAACTCAGAATTCTCAATTCTTTTTCTCCAGCTAAAAAATCACATTGTGAACATCTACCTCATCTAAATGTACCTTTTTTGTTGGAAACCGTTTCTTCAACCTCTCGGCGTTTCCTTTTCTCTAAAATGTTTTTTGCATTTTTATTCCTTCTATAACTGTAAGTCAACACATTTTGAAAGACACTGACTCTAGTAGGCATGGTCCTAAACATTTCCCATGTTTCATTAATGCACTTTTTAAGCCAGCCAATGTCCTTGTAGTATGTAAGTGTAAGATATGGTAGTTTTCTCACATTACTTTCATCAACCTTCATGTCATTGTTCTCAATTTCCATTACATTATTACTCATCTGGTTGTGTAATAAAGGTACATATATAGTGCCCCATCTCTCAACAACATATTCCTTAATGGACTGGGTCAATTCAACTGGATAGCCTCTCTGGTGGAACATATTCTGCACATTATCTACTTCCCTTAAAAAATCTACCTTGTCTGATGTCATTCTGGCTATCCTAATCATTTGCCCTTTTACAATATTTCTCTTTAGTAGGTTAGGGTGGTCACTGTCGAAATGTAAATAAGCATTAGAATAATATTCTTTCCTATATACACTGGATTTGTAAGTTTTAATATCTTTTTATAATTTGATACCTAAATAATGTGTTTCATGTAAATTTATTTCATATGTAAATCTCAAAAAAGTTGTACTATGATTTATAAAATACATGAATTTATCAATTAATTCTACAGGACCATCCCATAAAATAAATATGTCGTCCAAAAAACGGTAATAGCTTGTTATAAACTTGAAAAACTCAGATTCAAATAAGTATTGCTAAATCCATTTTTTTTGTTCTGATTTTTTATTATTTTTGTGGTTAATAAATGGGTCCAGTTTTTGGAAACTGGTTTATGTCATCATTGCTGATACGAAGAGTTTATTTTTGGAAGACAGCCTTTATTGTAATCGAAGCGCATATTGGATTTTCTTGTATGTTTTATTTTGCTTGGTTCATAGTTTAATATCTTCCCTCTCATATTTCATTTCCATAACCTTAAACATAAGTAACAGTAGTGCTGCTGTCTTTAAAATCTAATTTTGAGGACAGAATAAGTATTTATGCTTTTAAGGCTGAAACTAAATACTGCCAATGGAATGACTGAAATGATATCCAGTAGCAAGGATTTGACCACTTGCTGACCTTTTCAACCTCTGGAATGCAGTATTTATTTGCCTGCTCCTTAGCAATTTTGTGTCATACTTGGGAGCAAAGTATTCATTTGCATATCCATTGACAATCTGTTCCAGCCTAGGCAGCATCTATTTACTTGTGTACCCCCTTGGCAAACTGTGTCAACCTTGGGGCCCACTATTTACTTGGTAACCCTGAAAATCTATTCCACAAGCTCACGACCTGAGATATCACCAGGAACCGGACAGTTTGTAATAAACTCTGCTTTATTGAATGTAACTTGTACACATGAATTATTCCACAAAAAAGATTAAAATCCAACGTTCAGTCAAGCGCTTTCGCCCGGGCTCTCCCAGGCTTTATCAAGACAATTAACTACTCAATGTGCACTCCTTTTATACTTACATCACTTCTTACTCAATTATACAATTAGTTATTTAAAGAAGTTTCCTTAAAGTATAGTCTTCCATTGTAAGAAGGTGCATGATTGTTATTTGCAATGCTTAAAGCCATAGAAATGGAAATATACAAACATAACATATGAAACATAGCAGCAGTGGCAAAATTCTTCTTTAAAACACTTTCTGAATATTTTATGTTGTTATTACCTTTTATAGTATTTTAATATTATAATAATTTAATAATTTTATAATAAATATATAATTTTATAATTTAACAATTTCAGGGTCCTACTTGTATCTGAATTAAAATCTATGTTTAAAAATTCTTATAAAAATTTTTTATTATTATTATTTCACAAAACTTAAACACAATAAAAATAAAAATAAATATTGGATTGTAAAATTGTAATATTGGTATATTACAGTTTTAAAAGTTGTTAATTGATCTTACTGTATTTATAATACCTTGTGAATATAAATTAATTAAAAACATCCATATTACATAAATAATATGATGCAATAAACATCCTGTTTTTAAATATATAAATTCTAATTTATTAAAACTGTATAAGGTACTTCTTTGTATATTTATATGGGTTATGTACATCCACATTAAATTATAGTAAATCGTCCTTTTTAATTTTAATCAAATTACTAACTTACATAGGTTTGAATCCTGGTATGTATGTAACATATTTTAATTTATTTGGTCACTATCTATAGTTTAGCCCTCATAACTTGAGAGCACTGTTAATATTTATTGAATCATTAAGACCCGGAGGTTTAGTAGCATTAAGTTTAATTTGCCATAACAGTTCTTTGTACTCCAGGGATGTTTCCCAGTCACCCCCTCTCACACTGTTAAAAACCTGTTCTAGTACAAAAAATTTTAAACACATGTTGTCGCAATTCAAAGAGTGCTTGTAAAATGCATTTGTTTCTTTCTTATTTTTAATTTCATAAATATGTTCATACACTCTTCTTTTTAAAACCATACTTTAAGGAAACTTCTTTAAGTAACTAATTGTATAATTGATTAAGAAGTGATGTAAGTATAAAAGGAGTGCACATTGAGTATGTAATTGTCTTGATAAAGCCTGGGAGAGCCAGTGAAGCGCTTGACTTAACGTTGGATTTTAATCTTTTTTGTGGAATAATTCATTTGTACAAGTTACATTCAATAAAGCAGAGTTTATTACAAACTGTCCGGTTCCTGGTGATATCTCAGGTCGTGAGCTTGTGGTGTTGTTGCTGCTTTTACCTTTGGTTCCAAGGATTTGTGCCTGAAAATCTATTCCAACATTGGTAGCATTCATTATATTCTTCTAATGTAAACATTCTGATTTCGTACTCCTTGTTTACTTGATTTTACCTGTACTGCCCCCTTTCCTTGTAGATAGTACTAATTACAAAACTGCCCCTAGGACTTCCAATAGAAATAAGACATAGTTGTGCTCCTTGCACTCCTACCTGAGAGTCATCACTATCCTTAGTGAATCCATTGCGATATTGTACAGGTACCAGAACCAAATCCAGCACCATCTAGCACTAGGTGACCTAGGTAGCTGCCTGTGGATTAAGAAAAAAAAGTTCCCGTGTTTACCCACATCTCCCAACAATAATTACAACTCTGCTGCTCTGTTTTAAAATGCAAAGAGCCCTAGAAAGTCTGTCTCTCACTGGTCATTCCTGGAGATTTGCACTGTCAAAGCACAGTAAATTGGCACTGCCAGTAGTGGCATGAATAGCTCGCTTCCATTTCCAGCACGTGGAACACTATAGAAAGGCAGTTATCAATATGTGGGGAAAACATCATTACCATCTCTCTGTTAAAATGTATGTGTGTGTGTGTGTGTGTGTGTGTGTGTGTGTGTGTGTGTGTGTGTGTGTGTGTGTGTGTGTGTGTGTGTGTGTGCATTTCTCTGTGACTGTCTGTATATATGTCTTAAAGTAAGTCACCAGATGTTATAGTTGTCATCAGTAATGCTACTAACCTGAGTTCAGTGAGTGTGTGTGTTTGTGTGTCAATTGTGAATTCAGACCTTGTCATGTTCCAGTAAATCACAGAGGATTACATTAATCATTTATGCAAGTCATTAGATTTTCATAATTCTTCAGTCATCACTAATGCCAGTCATTAAAGTTTCATATTTATTAAGAAAAGGCACATGGGAAATCACATTTTTTTCTCATGTTAAATGTCTTGTCCTTTTTGTAATCTCATAGATGACTAGGTAAATCCATCAAGATCTCTGTCTGATTAAGTAACTAGCTCGTCATCATACAATAGGCAAATGGAGGTAAACAAAGTCAAACGCTGTACACTTGACTATATAAAGCAGTTCATTAAGTTCTTGGAGACTTAAGCCTCTGCACCAAATGCCAAACCTTCATTAACGTCTTCATTTTCTGATAAATTACTTAGGAGTTTTATAGTTCTTGTTCAGAAAATGTATGTAGATAAAAAAATTGTTGCCGTGTTAACTTTTTAACCAAATTAGAGGCTGGTGAAGAAGAAGTGGGATTGTCAGAGAGATTAAGAAAGTAGACAGGAGTATAAGGAGATGAGGAACATGGCAAAGAGAGAGGTGGCAAAGGCTAAGGATAAGGCATATGAAGAGTTGTATGAAAGGTTGGACACTAAAGAGGGAGAAAAGGACCTGTACTGATTGGCTAGATAGAGGGACCGAGCTGGGAAAGATGTGTAGCAGGTAAGGGTGATAAAGGACAGTGAGGGAAACATACTCATAAGCGAGGAGAGTGTGGTGAGCAGATGGAAAGAGTACTTTGAGGGGCTGATGAATGAAGAGAATGAGAGAGAGCTTAGATGATGTAAGAATAGTGAATCAGGAAGTGAAATAGATTAGCAAGTAGGAAGTACGGATAGCTATAAAGAGGATGAAGAATGTAAAGGCTGTTGGTCCAGATGGCATACCAGTGGAAGCATGGAGGTGCTTAGGAGAAATGGCAGTGGAGTTTTTAACCAGATTGATTAATGAAATCGTGGAAAGTCAGAGGATGCCTGAGGAGTGGAGAAAAAGTGTTTTGGTACTTAATTTTAAGAATAAGGGTGATGTGCAGGGCTGCAGTAACTACAGAGGGATTAAATTGATCAGTCACAGCATGAAGCTATGGGAAAGAGTAGTGGAAGCTAGGTTAAGAAGAGAGGTGATGATTAATAATCAGCAGTATGGGTTCATGCTGGGAAAAAGCACTACAGATGCGATGTTTGCTCTGAGAGTGTTGATGGAGAAGTACAGAGAAGGTCAGAAGGAGTTGCATTGTGTCTTTGTGGACTTGGAGAAAGCATATGATAGGGTGCCTAGAGAAGAGTTGTGGTATTGTATGAGGAAGTCAGGAGTGGCAGAGAAGTATGTAAGAGTGGTACAGGATATGTACGAGGGTAGTGTGACAGTGGTGAAGTCTGCAGTGGGAGTGACAGATGCATTCAAGGTGGAGGTGGGATTACATTAAGGATCAACGTTGAGCCCTTTTTTATTTGCAATGGTGATGGACAGGTTGACAGATGAGATCAGACAGGAGGCCCCATGGACTATGATGTTTGCAGATGATGTTGTGATCTGTAGTGAGAGTAGGGACCGGGTTGAGGAGACCCAGGAGAGGTGGAGATATGCTCTAGAGAGGAGATGAATGAAGGTCAGCAGGACTAAGACACAATATGTGTGTGTGAATGTGAGGGAGGATAGAGGAACGGTGAAGATGCAGGGTGTAGACTTGGCAAAGGTGGGTGAGTTTAAGTATTTGGGATCAACAGTTCAGTTTAATGGTGAGTGTGGAAGAGAGGTGAAGAAGAGAGTACAGATAGGGTGGGATGAGTGGAGAAGAGTGTCAGGAGTGATTTGTGGCAGACAGGTACCAGTAAGAGTGAAAGGGAAGGTCTACAAGAGGGTAGTGAGACCAGCTATGTTGTATGGGTTGGAGATGGTGGCATTGACAAAAAGGCAGGTGTCAGAGCTAGAAGTGGCAGAGTTAAAGATGTTAAGATTTGCACTGGGTGTGACAAGGATGGACAGAATTAGGAATCCATATATTAGGGGGTCAGCTTAGGTTGGACAGTTTGGAAACAAAGTCAGAGAGGTGAGATTGCATTGGTTTGGACTGTGCTGAGAAGGGATGCTGGGTATATTGGGAAAAGGATGCTAAGGATGGAGCTGCCAGGTAAGAGGAAAAGAGGAAGGCCTAAGATAAGGTTTATGGATTTGGTGAGAGAGGACATGTAGGTGGTTGGTGTGACAGAGCAATATGCAGAGGACAGGAAGAAATGGAAACAGATGATCTGCTGTGGTGACCCCTAATGGGAACAGCCGAAAGACAAGAGAGTACTCTGCTTGTTATCTGTCTCTGATTTGACACAGCATCTCTAATTTTCTTTCATGTATGTCCTGTCCCTCTTTAATTTCTTTTTTCTGGTAAAACACTCCCCCAGATTCTCAAAAGCTTGCATGGAGTGCAAGATCGGTGCAGGAGCTCAAGCAGGCAATATGTCTGCTCTGCGATCCAGGAACAGCCTACAGGGGCGTGCACAAGTGCTCCTGCACTAATCTTACATAGACTAAGCCATGGTATGCAAATCACCCCTTTTGCAGGAGAAATCCATGCAAATGAGGTGATTTTGCAATACAGGAAGCTCACAACAGTCCATGCAAGACTAGTGCAATCTGCAGAAATGTATTCAGTTACTAACCTAGTACATTTCTGCAAAATCCAAAACGGAGCTATGACACCTCCAAATAAAGATTGCATATCATGTAGTAAGCATGCCAATGGCCAAGTATCAGGTCAATGGCATTTCAAACAGTTTAAAAAATAAAAAAATCAACTTTTATTTTTTTTAACACACAAAATAAAAATAAAGAGAATCCAGGCCACCAATGAAGGCAAACTCTTTTATAAAATAATACAGATAAGCGCTTTTGTCTTGGAGCAAGACTTCTTCAGATAATACACGAGTGCTACACATTACTTATAAAGCCCTTTCAATTACATGCAGTTGAAATTTTAAAGGCACATAACTCAAATACTTAAATATTGAGTACAGAATAAATACTTAACATACATTCATATGACTTTGTGAATAGTGATGCCAAAAATTGCCCTTACTATACAGTACTAAAAGTTGTTCAACTCTAACCAGATATCCATCAGACCCAGGACATCTACCCAGTTCTTTTGGGGAGAGTCATGGATGGAAGAAGGTGGGGAAGAAGGGGAAATAGTGGTTGTTGATGGCACAGAAGGTATTGTTAGTGAATATAAAGGACTTAAGATTTTTAATTACACACCATACACTTTGGGAAAGTGACATTTCAATGTTTTCTCTAAAGGATTTAAGTTTGTCAAATCTGTCTACGGTCATATAGCTAATCTTTTGGTTGATCTCAAATTATATCTTAGGAAGTTAAATTTAAATATGGTTTTCAAAAAAAAATAGAAAGTGATAATTTTAGTGGTTACAAGGGCCTTGTCAGAAGTAGCACCTTTAATCCACCCCTTCACCTAGCTTTAATGATGCTTGAAAAAATTGTTACAGATGAAATATATGAAGCATACACAAAAAATAGATGGACAGTGGGGCATTTTAATTTAAGTGAAGAGGAACAGAAATTACTTTATGATTTGCAGTCCCAGAGAGAATACTGTATAATGAAGCCTGATAAGGGAGGGGGGGGTCATGTTATACGGCAATGAAGAGTACAACAATGCAATTACCAACATTTTGCTTGACACTAACACCTACTCTCCTGTTTCAATAAACGAAATTCATATAGCTTACAGGAGAATTGATTCACTTCTTGAGGAATATTTGTAAGAAAATAGGATTGATAGTAAGACATATCACTATTTGAGACAACCTAACCCTATCATTCCTAACATCTTCGGGGTGCCTAAGGTACATAAATCTGTAAAGGAACCACCTTTTAGGCCTATTGTGTCAGCTAAGAATTCCAAGACTCATCCTTTAGCGGTGTATGTTGACCACTGCACCAAAGAAATAATAGTTAAAACTAAACACCTTATTAAAGATTCCTGGGAATTTCTAAGTAAACTAACTAAAGATTTGTGCAGTGAAAGTTGTAGTTTCCTTACTATTGATGTTAAGGATCGTTTTACATGTATTCCGAGATGTGAAGGGTATGAATTTTTTACCAATAGCCTTAACAAATATTCTGCTTTATCTAAAGACCATATCTTACTGATTTTGGAACTTTTGGAAGTGGTGCTTGACCACAGCTATATAAGTTTTCAGGGGGGGGAATATTTTCAACAGGTGAGTGGGGTAGCCATGGAGGCAGCGTGTGCCCCCATTTATGCTAACCTAGTGATGTTGGAATGGGAGAACAGGTATGTCTTCAATTGTCCTTTCCAGGAAAATATACGGTTATATTTGAGATTTCTTGATGATATTTTTGTGTTATGGGAAAGGACAAAAGACACTATTGAATTGCTTATGCAATACCTGAATACCTGTACCTCTTTCCTTACTTTTACATACACTTGGAATGATGTTAGTATTAATTATCTTTACATCACTCTTTCCAAAACCACCCATGGATTTAAATCCAGGAATTACCGTAAAAGTACTTGGTGTAACAGCTACCTGCACTACACTAGTTATCACCCCCAGTTCCACAAAAGAAGTCTCATCAAAGGTCAAGCTGTGAGAATTGCAAGGATAACTTCCGACCAAGATGAATTAGTTGGTGAACTCATTTTTCTTGGTAAAAAATTTGTAGAAAGAGGATATCCAGTAGATTTAGTGCAGGATGTGATGGATGAAATTTATAGAGGATGGGGTACGAAATACAAGGCTCTGTTAGGTCAACCTCTTACTATAACCATGAAAGGAAAAAAAGGTAAAAACTTTCATGGGGTTTGTGTTATGGAATTCAATACAATTTCTGACATATTTACTCATATAGCTAGAGCCAACTGGAGTGTGCTTAAAACAAGTAAGGATTTGTATGAAGCAGTAGGCTCAAAACTTATATTTACTTTTAAAACAGGAAAAAACTTTAAAAGACTTTTCGAACAGGCAGATAATAATGTTAGAACAGTAAAAAAGGCTACTAGTCAATGTGGCAATTGTAGTCAATGTTCTTACATTATAAAGGATGATTGTATATGTTTAAATAATGGTTTGAACAGTATCGTAAGATTTTGTAAAGGTAACTGCAACACTAAGATGATAGTTTACCTGGCTGTATGTGTGGGGTGCTCTGCATTCTATATAGGAAAAACAGAAAGAGCATTTAAAGATAGAATGTATCTTAGTGCATCCTGTAACTGCATACTGCTGTAGTGTGATAAAGTAGTTAAGTAGGTGTTCTAATCCCAGACATGACAAGTGTGTGTTTCTGTCTGTGTAAAGAGCAATGCTGTTTAGGGTACTCACACTCCCTGCAATTCATATGCTCAACTTTGGCAAGGCTGCTGATGTCACCCACCTAGAAATACACCTCTGGGAAGGTTGTAGCCCAGTAATCTTCTTAGTGCATGGCATAACTGCTTACTACTGTAGTGTGATTTAGAACTGTGTTAAGGTTCCATCCCCACCCATGCCGGTTCTGGATGTTTTGTGTGTGTTACAATGTCTGCGTATGGAGGAATGCCTTTTAGGCTAGTCACATGCAGTACATTTCAAATGGCCTACTTTGGCAATCCTGCTGATGTCATTCATTGTGAAATACATCTTTGGGAAAGGAGTTTTCCAGTAATCCCCATGGTGCATCCTACAACAGCTACATGCTGTAGTGTGATATAGACCCTCTGTTAGGAGTTCTATACCCACACATTTTGGTTGTGGGTGTTTTTTGTGTGTGTCACTGTCTGTGTAGGGAGCAATGCATTTTAGACTAGCCACACACAATACATTTCAAATGGCCTACTTTGGCAATCCTGATGATGTCATTCATTGTGGAATACACCTTTGGGGAAGGGGTTTTCCAGTAATCCTCATGGTGCATCATATAACAGCTCCATGCTGTAGTGTGATATAGATAGGGGTTCTATACCCACACATGTTGGTTGAGGATGTTTTGTGTGTGTGTCACTGTGGGGAGCAATACATTTAGGCTAGTCACACTCATTACAGTTTGAATGTCCTACTCTGGCAATCCTGCTGATGTCATCCAATGTGATATACACCTTTGTGGAAGGAGTACTCCAATAATCTCTGTGGCGTGTACTATAACTACGTAGTATAATAAACTAATTAGGTAGGGGTTCTACTCCCAGACACGTGTGTGTGTGTGTGTGTGTGTGTGTGTGTGTGTGTGTGTGTGTGTGTGTGTGTGTGTGTCTGTGTGTTTGTAACTCGTATCCTGTGTGGAGGTGGTTGTGAGTGTGTGACACCTGTGGCCAATGTGGAGCTGGTTTTGCATATTTCTTATATGGTGGCCCTAATATATATAAAAATGTCCACCGAATAGATGTGAAATACCTGAGATGCTGGGGTGCAAAGCCATACCCATACATGTGACATGAAGGCCAGGCAATCACAGTTAGCAATGCAAGTATTACCCAGAGCACACTCTCAACCCATGTCTGATACACACACACATGCCTAGGCAACAGCCAATATGTGGGTAGTACACTGCATATTGGCCACTGATAGTAACTATGGAGTGATAGCAGTGGGCTACAAAGGGCATGGCATCCTATCCATCTGTCCAATATGCACTTATATGCAGACAGTGCACCTCCCCTATGTTCCCCAATGGACACCTGCAACAGCTGTGGTGCCATCACATGCAACCCACAAAGGGTATACCATGCCTGACAACATGCCCTGTATGGGCAGATGCCACTGACACCAGGGAATGTCATTAGCATGCTATCAATGTAGGTGCAGGGTAAACCTGCTGCCCATTACCAGTTCCCACCACAGGTGGGCAGGACTGGCACATCTGATGATAATCTGTGTTCACAATATGGGCCAGACACCCCAAGTAGAGTTCCACATGTTACTGTACATGCATGTGGGAGATGTGCACATCCCAGACACCGTCCGTGTCATGGACTAAGGAACACATACATGGCAAGTGATGCACAGCATTGGTCACACACAATAGTCACCCAGGTGACTGGATGGGGGATACAATACCCACCTCTGTGGGCAAATGCAGAAACTACAGCCCTGAGCCACAATGCAGACCATTGTCACGTGGCCTGATGCCAAGGTATACCCATAGCCTAGCCTTGTATAGATATTTGGCACAGTTGACCACCACACACCCAGGCAGACATTCACCCATGTATGTTAGTACTGGCACCCTGTGTGTTTGTGTGTGTGTTGTATGGTGTGTATGTTCACATCCACACTCACTACAACCCCCGTTGGCATACTGAAGCATGCTGTCTGATGTTGGACACCTCCCCATACCCTTTGCCCATACAACCTCAGTATGGCCCGTGTGGTGCATGTGATACCTGCACAGTGATGTGTTGTGGCAATCCCATCACTGATGAGTTGTAATCTTGGCCCTGCCAAGTGTGTCACTGTGTGTGTGTCCCTGTGAGTGTGTGGCTGTGTTCACGCTGGCACCTGTTCATGTGGACAGGCACGTGTGCGTCACCTACCGTATAGCTACCATATCCCTGTTGAAGATGTCACTCACCATCACATATATGTTCCAAGGGCTCCACAACAGGTAACCCATGCAGTGCATCCAAAAACTGCATAGAACTGTGATAGCATAACATAGTCATCAGGGTTTTATATTTTGTGCTGGTAGGTGTGTGATATAAACATGCTTAGGTTTTACTCTCTCACCCCTCCCTGACTTGTCTTTGCCTCTGTCCACCTCTCCCACTCCCTCTCTGGTGGATGCGTAGACCTACACCTGCTTTGCTTAGGCAGCAGCATGTGTATTTTAAGTGATGCTCATGATCAGCTGATGGCCTCTGCAAGCATTGCGGCCCTCCCCTAGCTGATTGCATGTGGAACAGCTGTGGTAACATTCCCATAGCCAATTGCATGGAAACACACTCCAATATCTAGGAACATCATGTTGGTGTTTGCCCTTTTCATTCATTGTGAGCAGGAACTAGCTCTGCTGTTTGACAAACAGCATCTCAGATGGATTGTGGATTTACCTCTAACAATGTACACTATGGAAACAGGGCAACACACAGGAGGGGGATGTGTCTGACCTGACTACAGACTGTAAGTGCTGCTATACTGCATCTGGAGTAATGTTGGTTTAACAGTGTGCGTGTGTGTGTGGATATGGCTGTCCTACATGTCTCAATACCTGTCATGTCAGTTCTATGTTTATGAGGATTCCCCATCTGCAGGGTCATCTGCAGACTGGGCACTGTGTTGTACCTTTGGTTTCATGTGTTACCCATGGAGCATCTATCTGTGGACTGCAGAAGGTAGTGTGAGGATTGCAGTCTGTAGAGGGCAAAAGCCATGACAGTTACTGACTACATAGCCCTCATAGGACATATGTTGCAACACACCCTGTTACAACAGTAAATGTATGAGATTATCACAGCAACATGTCAATATTGGACCTGTGTATGTGCTTCCAGCCCTAACTCTGTCAACCTTTGTACATATGTCATGCATGAAGAGGTGCATATGTCCTGTACACCATAATTAGTGTCATCATATCTGATAACAAGCCGGTGAGATATCAGACTGCTAAAGGTAGGGACTGTACAGTAGGGGTTATATTTGATGACATAACCTGGACATACTGTGGTTGTTGTACAGTACTGAGGTCTGTGTACTTATGGTGAATGTCAACAATGTGTGTATTGTTAATATGTTACTTGGCCCTTCTACAGACTGTGGTAGTTGTCATTGTCCTATGTCCCGTCCTATCTGATGTTACATGCTGCCCCACTGTATGTTACCGCATTGGCTTACATGTTTGTAGGGCCATACACACACATGTCCCATACCACATTCAGCCATCAAACCAAACTGTGTAGCGGCCCAGTAAATGTAGGGTTAGTGTGTGAGTGGGACATGTGAGGATGGCATTGAACAGATAGTCCATATACTGCAATATTATGCTAGCTTGCCATATGTGGCTGTGGCTGTGTTCTCATTAGTTGTGGCTATACACTTTCACACAGGTGTCTCTTACCCTGTGCTGTGACATGCCTGTACAGCCTGCTATATATGTAGGTACATGTGCATTCCCCCATAGGAGATGTAGGCCAGTGTTGAGCCAGTCTGCCTGTAGCTTACACAGTGCATTGTTACATGCCTAGCAGCTTAGCGTACTTACCCAGTGAGATGTCATGTGCAGATACTTACCAGATGTACTGCTGCCGGGTCTCCCTTAACAGTCATGTATGTCGGACAGAGCAGTGGGATGCTGTACAGATGTATGTGAGTAGTATGTGGCCATGGCACCCCTGTACCAGCGGTTATTACATGTCAGGCCAGACAGGGGTGTGTGAATGCATACCTATGATGGTATATGTATACCAGTTATGTGTTATACCCATCTACATGGCTGTTAACATCCATATTGTCAGGCATGGTATGCATGTTTTGCACAAAGGGGTTCTGTGTATACCTTTGGACTGTGCAGAGTGTGTCAGAATGTCCACACATATTGGCCAATATCTCTGCTGCAGTTGAGAGGGGAAGTACATGCTAGCAGTGGTACTTTATTATGATGTCCTTAGGATGTCTGTCAGTAGCCAGTGGCATACATATGGAAAGCAGATGTGACCTCCCACACACACAGTGTCTGTGAAGACAATCCCAGTTACAGTAGCAATAGTATATAGAACTGTAATAGTACACAAATAAAAGGTTTTCCTGTCCTGCAAACCTGTGCATGGTGTTTTTCCCTATGACCTCTCTGTGGATATATGTTGCAGGCAATGATTGTCATTTGTATGGGTGGCCCATACAGTGTCCAGTTGTTCAGGTGTGAACTGTAGGCATAGTGGTTGTTCCATATTTTGTGCACCTTCTACATATGTATCTTACTGTACATATCTCTGTGTGTGTATGTGTAGTCACATGTATATCTATATATATGTAATTATATATATAGGTATAGCTGTATCTGCAGATATGTGTCTGTGTATATGTATCCTGGCGATGTTGATAGCTTCCACATTTTACAATTCCTATAGGAGCCAGACTGTACTGCATGATATGTTACCAATACCAGCCTGACATCATACAGGTTGGATGTAGTACTGTCAACGTCTTGTGCCCATGTCATGTCAGATCCTGGGTATGGGATCTGCAACACTTGGTAGTGTATTGCAGGGTGGACGTGTTTGGCTGGGGTGGGTATGCCTATTCGTACAAGACGTATATTGTTTGGGGCCTCCCAACTCCATTAACAGTGCATGTGGACATATTTGTTTTTGTTAATCTACCATTGCTATCTACAGATGTATGGCCACATATACCTATATATATATATATATATATATATATATATATATATATATATATATATATATATATGTATATATATCAGCTTACATATGTATGACTATGTCTGTATATACCTATATAGCTATATATCTGAGTACATATATGCACCTTGCTGTGTATATGTAGACATATAGGTGCATATATATGTGTTGATGTAGGCATTTGTATGTATATATGTTCACATATATGTATATATATATATATATATATATATATATATATATATATATATATATATATATATATATATATATATACATATATAGATATGTTGTTTCTCTTTAGATATTAATATATTTACACACACAGACACATCTAGATGTTGGTATACATTCTCTGTACTGTTGCATGACTGGGCTGGATGATATGTTTCTGAAAACATCCCATTTGTGTATGTCTGTCATGGCTTAGTGGTATATCACTTTGTGTATGGCATGCAGGGTCCTGGGTTTAAGACTTGCTGAGGCTGTTTATTTTGTGAGGCATTGCAATGCAACACCCTACTATGCCTGTTGCATGTGCATTAGATGCATATCCCTGTAGTACCACTGTTGTGATATACAATGGGTTGTATTGCCATCGTGGGCAATGTGTGATGCTGGGTATGTCAGAGTGTCATAATGGGTTTCAGTGTGTATAATATCTATTGGGGGATGTGGGTGCTGTGTACACTGTCATTACACCATGCTACACACCATATATGTCCCACATACCACTTTCTGGTGACCAGTGTCACCATCAAACATACAGGTAACTGATAGCACAATACAGCCCAGTTACGCATGTGCTGTGTGCAGCCTACCTGTAACACATTGGACACACAAACTAATTAGTTAGCACCTGTAAGCCCAGGATTCTAAGACGTATGTCTGCCTGTTACATGTCTGTCAATGTGAATATGATGGTATAACACACTATGTATTCTCCATATACAACCATTAAATCCCTCATTACAATATTGTACAAGTCTGTAGATGTTCTGCATGTAACCTGTAACCTGGTACACACCTCACCCTAAACATTATGTGGTGTGTGCAATGAACATCATACAGTTCGGTAGCACTACATACCTAGGTAGGGGTCTAGTCACAGTGTTGTTAAGTAAGGATGTGATTGTATGTGGATGGGTTGACATAAGGTTGCAGATTA